>NC_041383.1:510257274-510326543 GCF_002162155.2 Triticum dicoccoides
AGTGCGGGCGGCGGCGCGAAGACCTGGCGGTGGCCAGCGACGGGCGTGGGGAACCGCGCCGGCGAGGCGGAGCGCTCCGGCGGGCGATTCCGGCGACCGGAGATGGTGAAGACGACGGACGTGGGCGGCGGTTGTGCGGGGAAACGGCGGCCCGGCTCGGGCCCGGGGAGGGCTGGATCTGGGCTCCTCCGGGCCCCGACGAAGTGGGGCGCGGGGAGGACATGTGGCGGCGTCTGTGTGGAGGAGAGGGGCGGCGGAGCTGACGTGGCTCGCCCTCATTGGTCGGAGGGACGTGGCAGCGGGCGGCGGACATTGTCCGTGCTGCGGGGGAGAAGTGTCCGGCGGCGCGGAGAGGCTGAAGTTAGGGTTTCATCCGCGAAATGATCCGAAATTTCGGGGAGGGGTGCTCTTTTATAGGTAGAGGGAGCTAGGAAGCTCCAAATGAGGTGCGGTTTTCGGCCACGCGATCGTGATCGAACGACCGAGATGATGGAACAGAGTTAGGTGGGTTTTGGGCCAAAATGGAAGGGTGTTGGGCTGCAACACACACGAGGCCTTCTCGGTCCCTCGGTTAACCATTGGAGTATCAAACGAAGTCCAAATGGTACGAAACTTGACAGGCGGTCTACCGGTAGTAAACCAAGGCCGCATGACAAGTCTCGGTCCAATCCGGAAATGTTTAATCCCCACACAAGAAAGAAAGGTAGAAATGATCACCGGAGGAGAACGAAGCGCCGGATTGCAAAACAGACAACGGGGAAAATGCTCGGATGCATGAGACGAACACGTATGCAAATGCAATGCACATGATGACATGATATGAGATGCATGACACGCAAGCAATGACAACGCAACAACAGCGAATAACTGCACGACACCTGGCACATCGGTCTCGGGGCGTTACAACACTCCACCACTACGAGAGGATCTCGTCCCGAGATCTAGAATGGCACCGGAGGGGCAACGGAAAAGAAAGAGAAGAGGTAAAACTAAGTTGCTTCTTTTACAAATGAGTGAAACCAAAGAACCTTGCGAGGTTGAACAAATTCGATAAAAGAATACCACGAAGGTGAACTAGGTCGAAAACACTACGTTAGAAACGAGGGACAAAGAGCATTTGCGAAAAACCTTGAGGTTGAAGGGAAGATATATATTGAAAACACGCCGGTTAAGGAAGGGGACCAAGGAAGACCAAATTCGAACAGCACTCCGGTTGAAAAGTGATACAAGCCTAGATAAGATGAAAAGAACTTGAGCAGAGGACACGACACTTTGGTTAAATGGATAAGCACGAAAAGAACATGATCTTTGACAAACGAGATGATGGGTTGAAAAGAGCAACATCACAATGACTCCGGAACGAAGGGAAACAAGATCTTGAGAGATCACGGATACAACAAATGCTAGAATGGAGTTGTTGAAAACCAACAACGAAAAGAATAATCTTGATATGGTCTTATGAAATACATCTCAAATTATGAGATGACAACCTGCCACTCACGGGAAGAAGAATTGGATTGATATGAACGAGGAGACGAGAAACTTATATCACCGGGAGGATAAATGAAGTACTTGGATCATTTACAAGCACCAAAATTAGCAACAATCCTTAGGGAAGGCTATAGGTGAAATATAACTCAAGATAATTCCAATGAAGAGATTGATGGATATAAAATATCTCATTCATGACAACATGTGAATCATGAAAACCCGAACTTAATTATCAAGAATGACATAATACCACCTCGAATGATAAGGCAGACAGAAATGCACTCCGGATAGCAAGATGAAGAATGCTTGAACTCCTTAGAAAAGAATCTCGATGAACATTTCGAGAAGGAATATAAATCCTTGATGAACCAACATGTAGAATCTCCAAGAAGAACTCCGGTAATGAAAGGATAACGAGAAGAAAGAGAAGTTGAAAACACAAGTTGAACCCTTGCAATGGTTAGATAGATCTTTGGAATGATAATTAGAGCTTGGAACTCCGGGAAAGAAAAGATGAGCAACTCGAACTGAGAATGTGATACGATGAGCCACTCCGGAATTGAATAAACTTGATTAAACAAGAATAAGAATTATGTTATGTCTATCCTTCACCAATTAAATTGGTGACAATCAACGGATTTGACATATTACTTATTCTCATAGAAAAGATTAAGAGAGATATAACATAAACTTGAGAAGGTCTTCAACGAACCACCGGTAGGATTGGGGCAACAAATGAATTGATATGATAAGAAAGAAGAAAAAAATCTTGAACGAACCATCGTACAAATTGAAAAATGAATTAAGGGAAGACAAAGAAACACCGGGAAGAATAGTGAAATGAACGAAGATACCTGAGACAATCTAGATACATGAGAACGAAGAGAGCACGAGCCGATTAAAGATCACTTGAACAAGGCACCGGTAAGATCGGAGAATGATAACTGCAAACTGAGAATGAATAAATCTTCGATGATGGGCTCCGGATAACCAACCTGAGAAGACTCTTAAATATCTCCTGATGGGTGAAAAAGATTCTCACAATCGAAAACAATTATGAGAGGATGGCAACAAGCTAGCACCATGAATCTTGAAGAGAATAGATCAAGATTAAAGAGAAACTCTTCTTCGGTCTTCAAATGATGAGAATGACAACGAGAAACACCACCAAGAATTATTGAGGCACACCGGAAGAATCAAAAGCGAAGAGGTTGAGCCAACTATGAAAAGAATTTGAAAGATCTTGGAGAAAAGCATTTGACTGATGATAACTCATTCTTACGTCAAACTTAGAGAAGAATTTAGGATAGCTCTGGGAAAATAGAAGAGTCAGGTAAGATCCTGGGAAAAGACCTGTGGGTTAGAGCCCACTCAAAAGAACACTGTTGAAAAATTTTAAAAGAGATGTTGCACCGGTTGAATTAAAAGGCTTAAATGATATAACATCCTCAAAAGAGTTTGAACGAAAGCAGAGTGGTAACATGAATCTTCGAAATATCTTGAGCACTCCGGAACAATTGAATAACGAGAAGTGAATGATTAAGAATTGCACCGACATGAGAAAGCATTGAAACGAGGAAAAAAAAGGTATGATCAACAAAACTTGACTTGAATCCACCGGAGAAGAAAGAAAGAAGAATGACGAACTTGAAGCTCCGTTAGAAACTTCATGAGAATCACCGGATAAGAACATTGAAGGAAAAGAATGGAGAGATTTCACATCAATAAGATGGATACTTGGATAAGAAATCTGAATCCTTGGAGAAAAACAAAGGGAGGGAGGGTGGGAAAAAAACAAAGGCAACTTGGAGATGGAAGAAATAACACCGTTGAGAAGAAGAGATAATTGATCTTACTGATGTTGAAATGATTGGATCCACTTGAGGAGGAGCACACCGGTTAAAAAGGATTGACAGCACAATCTCGATGATCAAGAAGGATTAGTATTCACACCGAAGTATGAGAACACCATTTGGGGAAGGTATGGAATCAACATTTGACTTCGAAGCAACTCGAATACCACAACTCAAAACAAAACAAAGAATTGACTTGCGAAATAAGCCGGAACAAACATATGATAGAGATTTCGTCCGAAGTTTTCGTGGTGGGGCCTACACGGGCTCGATCGTACAGCACCATCATGTACAAGGCAGTGCACATGACATACGAAGCGTCCCCGAACCAGCATAGCCAAGGGTTCTTTAAGACACAACGAGACCACTGTAAAATCGACCGTGAATAGGCGGACCACTAGACGTCGAACCCCAATTTCATATCATACATCTGTCGGAAAGATATCCTAAGAGCTACTTGAATTCCCACTTATGAAACTCCCGAACCTTTCCGGTTATGCAATCAGGTGTTGGGGATACAGGGGAAGCATAATATCTCACACAAACTAACAAATCCTACATCCAGCTGTATCCATCCTTCAACACATAACCAAGAAACCTTCGGAAATCATCTACCTCAACCTTCGAAAAGCATCCGTTATACAAGTTATGGCAATACTCCCGTACTCACCTCAGTACTGGGTTATCGGGGTTATCTCACCAATAACTGCATAAAAGAGATTTTCGATGTCGGCGTACTAAACTCAGGTATTCCAGAACTGCAACGATAAAATTATGACGACAACACCTCAGAGCTCAACTCCCCGGGATACTTCCAGTAAACCCCTGACAGGAGGCACCAAGACAATGTTCTCATCATAAAACCATCGGAACGATTCCAAGATACCCGCGTGATCCTAAATTTTTTTTTAGTGAAATTTGAGAAGAGACGAGTCAAAACTCTACGTCAGGATGCCTTACGAGAGCGATGAAGAGACTGGGGAGTAAAAAGAATTCCTAACTCTCCGATATATAATTCCTAAAGGACTCAAAACATTTTTCTAGACACAACTCGGCCGCTAAAAACGATCAAGCAATGGGGCTCCTAAGGTCGGGGAAGGCTCTGATTACCAACTTGTAACGCCCTCGATGCGGCTATATCTCCCACGTGTCGAAGCACGACTTAGAGGCATAACCGCATTAAAAGCAATGTCGCAAGTGAGGTAATCTTCACACAACCCATGTAATACATAAGGGAAAAAGATACATAGTTGGCTTACAATCGCCACTTCACACAATTACATGAATAAAGCATTACATCATCCAGATACAATCAAGGTCCGACTACGGAACCAAAATAAAAGAAGTACCCCAAAAGCGACAAAGGTCCCCGATCAACCCCAACTGGGCTCCACTACTGATCAACTAGAACGAAACAACACAAAGGGCAAGATCTTCATCGAGCTCCTCCTTGAGCTTGGTTGCGTCACCTGCTCGGTAACATAGGCACCTGCAAACTGGTTTTGGAAGTATCTGTGAGCCACAGGGACTCAGCAATCTCGCACCCGCGAGATCAAGACTATTTAAGCTTATAGGAAGGATGGAGTAATGAGGTGGAGCTGCAGCAAGCGACTAGCATATATGGTGGCTAACATACGCAAATGAGAGCGAGAAGAGAAGGCAAAGCACGGTCGATAAAAGTATGATCAAGAAGTGATCCTATAGCAACCTACGTCAAGCATAACTCCAACACCGTGTTCACTTCCCGGACTCCGCCGGAAAGAGACCATCACGGTTACACACACGGTTGATGTATTTTAATTAAGGTCAACTTCGGGTTTTCTACAATCGGACGTTAACAAATTCCCATCTGCCCATAACCGCGGGCACGGCTTTCAAAAGTTCAAATCCCTGCAGGGGTGTCCCAACTTAGCCCATCACAAGCTCTCACGGTCAACGAAGGAATAGACCTCCACCCGAGACATTCCGATCAGACTCGGTATCCCGGTACAAAGAGACATTTCGACAGGGTAAAACTAAACCAGCAACACCGCCCGAATGTGCCGACAAATCCCGATAGGAGCTGCACATATCTCTTTCTCAGGGCACACTCAGATGAGACTAGCTACGAGTAAAACCAACCCTCAAGTTTCCCCGAGGTGGCCCCGCAGGCAGCTCAGTTCGGACCAACACTCAGAGGAGCACTGGCCCGGGGGGGTTAAAAATAATGATGACCCTTGGGCGCGCGACCCCCAAGGGAAAAGAAAAGGCTAGGTGGCAAATGGTAAAACCAATGTTGGGCATTGCTGGAAAAGCTTTACTTAAGGCGAACTGTCAAGGGGTTCCCATTATAGCCCAACCGCGTAAGGGACGCAAAATCCGGGAACATAACACCGATATGACGGAAACTAGGGCGGCAAGAGTGGAACAAAACACCAGGCATAGGGCCGAGCCTTCCACCCTTTACCAAGTATATAGATGCATTAATTAAATCAGATATATAGTGATATCCCAACAAGTAGAAAAAATATCCCAACAAGGAACGGCATCCAATCTTCACCTGCAACTAGCAACGCTATAAGAGGGGCTGAGCAAAGCGGTAACATAGCCAAACAACGGTTTGCTAGGACATGGTGGATTAGTGGTTTAGCATGGCAATTTGGGAGGCTGACAAGCAAATGGTAGGCATCGTAGCATTGGCATAGCAAAAGAGCGAGCAAACTAGCATAGCAAAGATAGTAGTGATTTCGAGGGTATGGTCATCTTGCCTGAAATCCCGCAAGGAAGAAGAACGAGTCCATGAAGAAGACAAACGGACGTAGACGAATGGATCCTCACAACCTCGACGTTATCGGAACCAACCCGAAGAAGCAAACACCAGAAAAGAAGCACACAACATAGTAAACAACCAACACAACAACATGGCACGATGCACAATCGAGTATGATGCATGTCCGGTTTAATGAAACATGGCATGGCAAAGTGCAACAAACAACACTACAAATTAAGTGGAGCTCAATACGCAACGAGTTGCTTATTGATGAAACACCACGACACGTTATTTAGTTTGATCTCGTTTATGTACTCAACAATATTAAATGTTGTTTAACATGGCAAGAGGGTGAAGCACAACGAAACTACCTATCTAGGCAAGTTTAAATGAGGCCGGAAGTAACGAACAACAATTCCGGAAAATCCCCATAGCATATTTTAGATTTGGTACTGTTCTGCCCTAAACAATATTTTAGAGTTGTTAAACATGCAAGATGAGTGCACCACGTTAAACTAGACATTTTTCTACCCCATTTACATATAAAGTTTATTTAATTCGGAGCTACGGTTATTTAGTTATGAAATAAAGCATTTTAGCATGGCATAGGAGTAAATTAATGCAAACAACATTCTTAACATTTCAAACATAGATGAAAGTTGGATATCATTAATCTACACAAAATTCTGAGCAAGTTTCATATACAAAGTTTTTACAAAGGATGCACCGTTGATTAGTTATTAAATGCATGAAGCTAGGGGGTTATTCTGCAAAACTGCAATCTCTGGAATATTAGACAAAATCGCAGGACGAGAAAAAAACATGATCGGGCTGAAACTAGGCAAGCCCAACAGAGAAAAAAAAATAGAGGAGGGGGCGCTGGGGGTCGGCTCACCCCTGGGCTGCGGCCCGGTCGGAGGGAGAGGCAGGTCAGCTGGGCTGGCGCGGTGCGGAGGAGGTGGCCCGGCTGGGCCTGGCGCTGCGGCCCACGCGGCTGGCGAAGGGAGCTGGGGAGGAGGCCGAGCGAGGCCGGCGCTGGAGATGGGCCGGGGAGCTGGCTGGCGGCCCAGCAGAGAGGAGAGGCTGGCGCTGGGCCTTGGCGCGCTGCGGCCTGCGAGGCCCACGCGGAGGGTCAACGGGGCTCGCTCGTCGGCTCCCTCGATCCCGATCGGATCGGGGAGGCAGGGGCGGCGACGAAGCACGGCGCGGGCGGCGGGCCTCCGGCGAGGGTCGACGGCGGCGACGCGCTCCGGGAGGCGGCGCGAGGCGACGGGCAAAGAGGCGGCACCGAGTGCGGGCGGCGGCGCGAAGACCTGGCGGTGGCCAGCGACGGGCGTGGGGAACCGCGCCGGCGAGGTGGAGCGCTCCGGCGGGCGATTCCGGCGACCGGAGATGGTGAAGACGACGGACGTGGGCGGCAGTTGTGCGGGGAAACGGCGGCCCGGCTCGGGCCCGGGGAGGGCTGGATCTGGGCTCCTCCGGGCCCCGACGAAGTGGGGCGCGGGGAGGACATGTGGCGGCGTCTGTTTGGAGGAGAGGGGCGGCGGAGCTGATGTGGCTCGCCCTCATTGGTCGGAGGGACGTGGCAGCGGGCGGCGGACATTGTCCGGGCTGCGGGGGAGAAGTGTCCGGCGGCGCGGAGAGGCTGAAGTTAGGGTTTCATCCGCGAAATGATCCGAAATTTCGGGGAGGGGTGCTCTTTTATAGGTAGAGGGAGCTAGGAAGCTCCAAATGAGGTGCGGTTTTCGGCCACGCGATCGTGATCGAACGACCAAGATGATGGAACAGAGTTAGGTGGGTTTTGGGCCAAAATGGAAGGGTGTTGGGCTGCAACACACACGAGGCCTTCTCGGTCCCTCGGTTAACCGTTGGAGTATCAAACGAAGTCCAAATGGTACGAAACTTGACAGGCGGTCTACGGGTAGTAAACCAAGGCCGCATGACAAGTCTCGGTCCAATCCGGAAATGTTTAATCCCCACACAAGAAAGAAAGGTAGAAATGATCACCGGAGGAGAACGAAGCGCCGGATTGCAAAACAGACAACGGGGAAAATGCTCGGATGCATGAGACGAACACGTATGCAAATGCAATGCACATGATGACATGATATGAGATGCATGACACGCAAGCAATGACAACGCAACAACAGCGAATAACTGCACGACACCTGGCACATCGGTCTCGCGGCGTTACACTACCGGAGAAACTGCTGAAGAAGTCATTCCGGATCGTGAAGAAAATCACGCTGGTGCTACTGAAGAAAATGGCCCCGAAGAAATTGTTGGGCCAAATCAAAGTCGTCAACCTGCTCATCCTCACGTTGCAAACGAAGTGCAGATTGAGAGAATCATCAACGAAATCAACGCACCAGGTCCTTTCACGCGCTCAAAAGCTTTACATTTGTCTAACTTTTGTGGGCATTTTGCATTTGACTCTATCATAGAGCCCACCAAAGTTGATGAAGCATTCATGGAGTATGAGTGGATTCAAGTTATGCAAGATGAATTGCATCAATTCAAGCTCAACAATGTGTGGGAGCTTGTCAACCGACCAGACCCAAGCAAGCACAATATCATTGGCATCAAATGGATCTACCACAACAAACAAGATGAAAATGGCCTTGTGGTGAGGAATAAGGCTCGTCTTGTAGCTCAAGGCTACACACAGGTTGAAGGAATTGATTTCGATGAAACTTTTGCACCTGTTGCTAGACTTGAGGATATTAGCATATTGCTTGCTTATGCTAACCATCATAATATCATCTTACACCAAATGGATGTGAAAAGTGCATTCCTCAATGGTAAGCTTGAGGAAGAAGTATATGTTGCTCAAGGACCATGTTTTGAGGATCCAAAATTTCCAGATCACATCTACGGACTCAACAAGGCCCTCTATGGCCTCAAGCAAGCACCTTGGGTGTGGTATGATACATTGAAGGAATTCCTCATGAACAAAGGCTTAAAACCTGGTTCACTTGACCCAACTCTTTTCACCAAAGCATATGATGATGAATTATTCGTGTGCCAAATATATGTTGATGATATTATCTTTGGCTGTACTAACCAATGTTACAGTAACAAATTTTCCTATATGATGAGTGAGGAATATCAAATGTCCATGATGGGAGAGTTGAAATTCTTCTTAGGTCTTCAAATTCGTCAACAACACAATGGCATATTTATATCCCAGGAGAAATAGCTCAAGGATGTGTTGAGGAAATTCGGCATGCAAGATTGCAAAGGCGTCAAAATCCCTATGCCCACAAATGGCCATCTATGCACCGATGTAAATGGTAAAGACTTCGATCAAAAGGTACACCGCTCCATGATTGGCTCTTTATTGTATCTATGTGCATCTAGGCCGGGTATTATGCTTAGTGTTTGCATGTGTGCCCAATTTCAAGCTACACCGAAGGAATCACACCATAAGGCTGTGAAGCATATTCTTCGATATCTAGCTCACACTCGAACACTTGGATTATTGTATCCGAAGGGCTCTTCTTTTGATCTTATTGGATATTCTGACTCTGACTATGCTGGTGATCGGGTGGATCGCAAGTCAATATCATGCACATGTCATTTCCTCAGGCGTTCCTTGGTATGTTCGTCCTTGAAGAAGCATAACTGCATATCACTCTCTACTATTGAAGCTGAGTACATTGCTGCTGGATCTTGCTGTGCTCAATTGCTATGGATGAAGCAAACCCTCAAGCACTATGGCATCAATGTGAAGAATGTTCCACTCTACTGCGACAATGAGAGTGCTACCAAGATTGCTCACAACCCAGTTCAGCACTCGAAGACAAAGCCCATCCAGATTCGTCATCATTTCTTCGTGACCATGTGTTGAAGGGCGACATGTCCATCGACCATGCAAATACTAAAGATCAGCTGGCCCATATCTTCACAAAGCCCTTGGATGAGAAGAGATTTAGCAAGTTGCGGTGTGAGCTAAATATCTTAGAATCTTTGAATGTTCTTTGAAAATGACACACATCCTAAGACATGCAAATTTGATGACATAGATGTGCAACACACGAAGTAACATTTTTCTTCAATCAATGCAGACTAACCCTCTAAGTGTGAAGAAATTAATGAAGAATTTGATTCTCAAAACCCTACGACAATTGTACGCAGTGTCTGAAATCATCATTCTTATACGGTGGGTTATGCCACCAAACAAAGTTGAAAATCTTCAATTTCAATTTAGTAATTTCTTTAGTTTTTCAAATTCTTCAACTTTATAATTTCCTCAGTCTTTTCATCGTTATTCTTCATTGATATATATATATATATATATATATACACACACACACACACACACACACACACACACACACACACACACACACATATATATATATATATATATATATATATTGGTAAAATAGATGGGGCACCTAGGTGCCTGGGCACCTTGATCGTTTTGAAAACCGTGATATATTTAATTTGTTTCCTAACTATTCTTCATGCAAGACTTTCCATACTTATGTTTTATTTTTGTTCTAACTATTAGGCATGCAAGACTTTCCATATAATCAAACGTATTAATTTTGATTTTGTTTGAATTATTGCAGGTATATAATTTGCATATTTTTGTTTCCTAACTATTTAATACGGGTATCTAATACCTACCAATGAAATTATCTACATACACATGTACGTATATATTCAATAATTTATTTTTTGAACTATTACATTTTTTGTTTCCTAATTATCTAAAATGGGTATCGTATACTTATTAACGAAAGAATGTACGTGCGCATATATGTATATACACAATTATTTTTTGACTAATTGCATTTATTTTTGTTTCTTAACTATCTAATACGGTTATACAATACCTACTGACCAAAATATTGTAATACCCGGTCGACATATATAACCGCCTATATGAAAAAGGGTAGGAAACGATTGCATATACCTGATTAACGTATATACCCAGCTATGTGAAAAAATATAGGAAAATATTATACATCCAATAATATGCTAAACTCAACCCATATTTGAGTTTTTCATGTCCTCTACAACATTCACTTATAGCTAATTCTTCAAGTTGCTTTTCCATCTAAGTGAATGCGATCGGACCCGTTCCTACTCTATGCTAAACTCAACCCAGTCTGTTCACAAATTCTTCATGTGCGTTCTATTTGAACCCCGTTCAAAATCTTCACTGTGTCCTTGACAACTGAAGAATATGCGAATGAAACGTTAAAATTTTCATATCTAATTTTTTGGCTTTTGCCGCTCAAATCCTTCCGCATCCCATGACTAGATTAAACAACTCACCCACGATCTCACACGATCTCCACCTTTTTGTATGTGGGTGACACATGTTGCTAGGATTGCAAGGGTCAGGGGCACGTTCGTCCAAATTCTTTGGACGGACAGTTTTTCACTTCCTTATAAATACCCCTCCCCTTGCACCTCAGCTCATTTACTCCACTCGACCTCTCTCTATCCTGCTCGAGCTCTCTGACCTAGCGCCGCCGCTAATCTCCATCGTCGCCAGTGAGAAAGAGCTTAGCTGCCTCGACCTCGTCGCCGTCGTACTCGCGCCGGCCATGGAAATCTTCACCTTCGCCGCAACTGTCTTCCTCCGCCAAGTTAGGGCGTGGAAGATCTGAATGGACGAATTTCCACAGTTCATCTCATTGTTCATCGCATTCTTCATCAAGGGTAAATAATACTCGCTTTTACTGCCCTTGTTAATTCTGATGATTTACACAAAATCTTCAAAAGGTGTTTATTCTCCAATCTTCACATTCTTAAACACCACAGTTGCATCTATTCTTGATCTTTCTCTCTAAGATGTACTTTTCTTCAAGATTCCTCATTTGTGTGGATTTCCAATCTATACAACTCTGGAACCTAAGACAAGAACTCTTGGTGAAATTCCTCAAGACTCCACTGGTCAAATTCCTCAAACTTAATTCCTTTTAAAAACAAATTCCGAGAATGCATATGACCTCGTCAAATTCTTCGCACCTATACTCTATTCACATGTACACATGTCTATTGCTGAATCACTAGGTTCTCATCAACTAAACTCATTTACAGCGTTCCTCGAAGAAAAACTGCATACTTCTTCAGAGACATCCATTGTTCAAAATCCTCAGCTGAAGAATATGGCTGAAGAAAAGCGTCCTCAGAAGGGAGGCAAGAGGTGTGAGACTAACACTGCGTTTGAAATCCCCGAATATATCTATGCAGATTATTGCACTCCTGATGAGGCCACTCATGGCAGACAAAACAAAAATCAGCGCAAGGTGCGCATTCAGCGGATTGAACGCAGATGGGCACGGGAATGGAGGGAGTACCGCTATGTCACTCCTAAGTACATGACAAAATTCGCAGTAAATCCTCCATGCCCAAGACCTTCATTGGCACCAGGCCAAGAAGCTGATCCCTCTAGCATCAGAAGAGGTGAGGAATTTCCAAAGGAATGGGCCAAGCGCCAAAGGAAATTGGCTAAGCTAGCAAAGGAGGCGATGAAGAAATTCATAGAAGATTCTGCTGCTACTGCTGAAGCCTCTGCTAGTCAGCCCAAGAAGGCTATGAAGAAGAAATCTGCTGTGAAGCCATCTTGTTTTCCAATGCCCTCATGACCCAGCTCCTCAAAGCCCTCAGGGCCATCTGGTCAAGTAAAGCCCTCAACTGCACCTGCAAAGTCCTCAGCACCTGTGCATCTTGCCACGTGCCAAAGGACTACAGGTGTTTCTATTGCTTTAGGAGCTTCAGCAAGTTCCTTAGCTCAGCCTCAGATGCTGAAGAAAAAGGTCACTGCTAGACGCAGCACGAGGCCAAGTCCTCACAAGAAGCAGGTCGCCTTTGAAGTTTCATCGTCTGAAGACAAAGTTGATGATGAAGAATTAGCAGAAATCATCAGAGACAGACAACAATGAGCCGCTAGTGCCAAAGGCAGTGCTGTGCCGCTCTTGCTGTATCCGAAGATCCTTGACTACATCGATCTTTGGCATAAAGATCCCAATACACCTCTTCCTGATCTGAACCTCACCCCAAGACAAAGTCACATGTTGACTGCTTTCATTGCTGAAGAAAAATGGAAGTTTGAGAAGGCCAGATCTGTGAAGAAAGCTTAGTACAAGAAGTAGCACTATCTGAAGAAAAATGTACTGAAAATGTCAACTGAAGAACTTGTGACTATACAGTCAGAAATCAAAGCTCTCAGTGATGAATTTGATGCGTATAAAGATGATTGGCTCAGCACCAAAGTCAGATTCTCCAAGCTGGCTAAAAACCTCAAGCCCAAGGTTGCAGCTGAAGCACAACAAGAAGTTCCTCAGGGTGAAGCATCTACTCAGCCCAGTGGAGAACATGCCAGCACCGCTGATGAAACTCAGGCTGCTGAAGAAACTGAGAGTGCCAGGGCTGATGATCTATTCCAGCTCCTGATGAAACTGCCAGGCAACCACCAATGTTGCACCTGAAGATCAATCCAGGCCAGCTGATGAATCGGCCGCTGCGCCTGAAGAATCTGAACTTGCCAGGGCAACCACCAATGTTGCACCTAAAGATCAATCCAGGCTAGCTGAAGAATCTGCCGCTGCGCCTGAAGAATCTGAACTTGCTAGGGAAACTGACAAAGTTGTGCCTGAAGAAACTGTGCCTATTTCATCTGCTCCTCCTGCAAAATCTTCACAGATGAAAAGCACTCTCCTTCCTTCTGCATCAGAAGCAAAGAAAACCAAGGTTGCCGAAAGGGCAGCAGCTAAAAAGCGGAAAGCATCAGAAGCCTCAGAGTCTTCAGCTCTGAAGAAAGTGAAGACTTTGACGAGCTATTTCGAGAATCCCATTGGTGTTGTTCCACTGAATGTCATGCCATCAAAGGAAATTATTCCTTTTGGTGAAGAATTTGTCATCGCTGATGACATTGATGAAGAAGATCCATTTGCTGCTATGTCAGAGTAGTTGGATGAAGAAATTGAAGTGGATGCTATCCCTTCACCGCTACAGGTATCATCTTCGCTGCCTCAGTTCACTGCTAAAGAGGCCATTGTTGAAGAAGTTGAAGCTGAAGAAGAGGATGTGGACATCGGGTCTACGACTCCAGTGATGAATGACGATTATTGGGAAAGTCATCATCCCAATTCTCCTATGTTCACTCCTCTACAGCAATTTTCTTAGTCCCATGTGCACACTGAAGTAATTCACTCAGGTTCTGATCAAGGTCAAGCTTCACTTCACTCCATCCCTGAAGAAGTTCCAGCCACTAGTGCTGATGAAATTGAAAAGAAGACAACAGAAGAAACTTCTCCTGAGATTCCTCAGCCAGAGGCTGTGCTTCAAGCGGCTGTAAAGACTTCAACTATAAATCTTCAGCCTAATCCACATGATCCTCGCTCCAAGAAGCAGAAGTTTAAGGCTGATGATTTCTTTGCTGAACGCCATTTCTTCTCTGATTTCAATCCCTATGATGCCGCTCGCCTTCGCCGCAAGCATTTCTGGACTGCTTCTCAGATGAACTTCTATTCAACACTACTATTTGACAACGACAAAGTGTTTTACCACAGGCAAATTCCTCATGTGGATATGGAGTCACTTCCATGCTTTACTCCAGTCCTCAGTGTTCTTCATGATGCAGGGCTACTCAACTTCTGCACAGACATCTGCTACTAGAATGAAGAACTAATTCTTCAGTTCTATGCCACTCTGCATCTGACAGGCAATGTTGATGATGTGAATTCATGGGTTTTGGACTGGATGACTGAAAATACTCATCACAAAGCTCTGGCCTCTGAATTGCTTCATGCCATCCCAGTAAGTCCACCCACTGAAGGGGCACTGAAGCTATATGAGGAACCTGAATTGTCAAATCATCTGATGCAAGTGCTGATGAAGCCTCTGAAGGCTGGCCAAGCGCCAAGGACAAATTTCCTCGTCAAGGATCTGCTGTATGTGCCAAGGACTGTCTATCGCATTATGGCCAAAACCCCCAGTCCCATTAAGGGCCACAACTCTGAAGAAGAAGAAGTTGTTGGCATCATGAAGAACTTGCTTTTCAACATCAAGCATGGTATTCCAATCAACTATCATGATTTCTTCATGAGGACTTTGGCCAATGCTGCTTTGTCACCCTTTGAGTTGAAGCCTTACACTCCCTGGATCATGAAATTCATCAGATCAAGGACTTCAATTCATTAAGGCTGATTTTGAAAATCATCTCAGCTATTTCCCCCCAATTAAAGTCCTCAAATGGACTATTTCCTCAACTAATGAGATGGGCAAGGCTGCTGTTATTGATGAAGGCACTTGTCCTTTGGATGGATAATTTCGAAAGGCAACATCCTACTCCACTAATGATGACTCTACCACACATGACACTGCTGCAAATGCTTCAAAGCAAAATCCTCAGGCAATAGCTCCGCGTGTGATGACTGGTCGTGAGCTGCTCCTAAGTTTTCATCAGAAGGTGGCACAAGTGGGTCAAGCGTCAGTTTGGTGCAATTCTTTAAAACATGACGGTCACTCAAAACTCTGTGAAGAAGAATCACTATTATCTACATCAAGTCTTCGACCGCACCTGGGCTATTCTCTCACATGTGTACACCAATGATGAACTCAAGAAGATGGACTTCCAACAGGACTTTGACTGGTCTCAGCCACCTTCGAAGAAATTCAAGAAGGTCAAAGTTCCTCAGCTGGTCGTCAGCTCATATTCTTCATCACGCGAGATGGATGAAACTGAAGATTAGACGACACTATGGCATGCCCTACAACAACGGACGACCCCAACAATGCTGGCGCTCCTCCATCAACATCATGATGATATTCTTCAGGGGCGTTAGTCCTCACTTTTCGTCCCTTTTGGTCATTTGATGACAAAGGGGGAGAAAATTGAGTTAGCCTTCAATGTCTATATATGGCGTTTTTTGCTAAGTTACAACTCTCACTCTTCTGAAGTATTTGTTGGATCGAGTTGTAAACTTAAGTCCGATGGTGGTCTGATACTTTTGCTACATTTTCTGCATGCTATTTTCTCATATATGTTAGTGCACGCATGATGAATTACACCAGTCACCATATTTCCTCATGCATTTCAAATTCTTCATTTGATATGTTAAATGTGTGTATGAATTACAAGATATAGGGGGAGATCTCCATGATATTACTCTACAATGTGCATTGCTTTTTGAAAGCAAATTCCTCACATATGCACATCTTCAAGGGGAGATCTTCTATATCTTGCAATCAAATTCCTCAATACTTAGCACTTTCAATTGATATGTTTATCCCCGTTGAAAATTTAACATATTTGTCATCAATCACCAAAAAGGGGGAGATTGTAAGTGCATCTAGTGCTCCTTAGTGATTTTGGTGTATAGAAGACTTATAGGTTAAGGGACTAATATGTTTGTGAGTGTACACATGCTCTATAAGTCAATGAGGAGTTTGATATTTACGATGAAATTCGACCCCTAAAAATGTATGTCTTTAGCCGAAGACTTTGGTTCTCCTGAATACTTTGAAAGTGAAGAAATTGGTGTGACCTAGAATACTTGGATATTCATGCGAGGATTATGAAGCGTGAAGACTTTTGTTTACGTAGTTTCATTTTCTCTTTCTTGAGTCATAGGAAACACCGTACTGTTAAAGGGGGTCGAGGTAATACTAACGAAACTGATTTCCAAGTGATGCTCATCTCAAAATCCTACACCTACCCAATCCTTTTGAGTGAAGACACTAGAAACCTCATATTAGTTCAGTCAATTTATTCAGTGACAGAGCCGAAGATCTTCTGGTCCCTGAGGAATTTGTTCTGACTGAGGAGTTAGGAATTAGCCAGTGCGGATTGCCTACACAGTGAGGAACATGATAGCCTTGAGGAATTTGAACCTCAAATATTCGACCGTTGCTGTGCTACGCGCCAGCTATCCCAAAATATATACCCACCTAACGGTCATATCATTGAAGGGCATTTATGTCTTATCATGTCGGGTTGCTCCCTAGGCTATAAATAGCCTCCCCTAACAACCACTAGATGGTTGGCTCCTTCGTGAGAAACTGACACTTGCCATTGAGAGCATCCCATCCTCCAAGGACTTTGAGCGAAAATCATCAAGTGAGGAAAACCCAAACCCAAACTGTCGTGGAATTATCACGTCAGATGTCCTGGTGTGAGGACTTAGTCGTGGAGCCATCGCGACTAGGTTAGCTTAGAGGGGTTAAACCGGACAAAGGACACGGGGAGTTTATACTAGTTCGGCCCCTTGCAGTGAAGGTAAAAGCCTACGATCCAATTGTGGTGGAATTGATGGGGTCTCGATCACCAGGGAGCAAATACGCTTTGCCTAGTTCTCGAGTTGTTGTTTCTTGTTCCTGAACCACCGCCGGGTCGTCCCTTTATATACATAGGTTGACAACCGCCCGGTCTACAGAATCCCGAAGCTGGCTCGTACAAGTGTCCGGCTCGGTTTCTTCCTTTCCCTAACTTACAACACAAGTTACACATCTCATGGCGGTTTACATATATGGGCCCTAATCCGCCATTGGGCTCTGGGCCTCTAAGCCTCCGTAGTAAAGCGCCATAGTCTTCGTCTTCATGGGCTTCAATGTATATGATCACTTATGAGTATAATCCGGCCCCTTCTGGGCGGTTTATACTCAGTAGTTATATCCCCAACATTAGGCCCCAGATTGATTTGAACATGTTCATGTCAATCTTCACCTTTTGAGAAAATTCGTCTTGAACATCTTTGTGTTATCCTTGTAAACCACCATGACGTCATCTTATGGAATTGCAATAAACCGCCATGACGTCACCTGTGCATGCAAACCTGTAAATACTTCTTTTTATTAATTGACCTCTGAAGACCGAGGCGACAGCTGTGTCCCATATCTGTTTTTGGGCTCCTCAATTCCCATGCCTGCCTGCTTATCCATTTGCCTTATAAATAGAACTAGAGGTCTTTTTATTTTCCCCTTACGTGCCTCTTCGCCTCTTCTTCATCCTCGCGACGCTCGAGCCCTGAAGCTCCGCCGCCGCCCTCGACCTTCGAACGCTGCACCACCCCTGGCTGCTGCATCGACCTGAGCGCACCAGAGAACCACGGCACCTCTCCGCTGCTCCCGTGAATCTGGTAAGCCTTCTTTTCTTCAACCCTAGATCTGCATTAGGGTTTCCTATATTCGTCAGTGTTCGTTAGTGTTCGTCGGCGTTCATTGCTTGATCTTACTGTCACATCATATTTTGATGAACTTGACATCCTCCCTGCGTGGCCGTAGCTATAGTTTATTCTTCCTCACCATAACATCCCTTCATCCGTGAACATATCCCATATGGACCTTTGTTGTTCTGCTGTTGCCGCCTTAGGGTTTTGATTATTTTTTCCTTTTATTGAACTGTGATAGATCCATAATCATAACATTAATCTGCGAAACCTGTTTTTTGCAGCACTTAGTAATTTTCAGATATGTTCCTTCCATACCACTGTAGGCGGTTTAACCTTTTGAAAGTGATAACCCGCCAGGTACCATTACCCTCACTTAAACCGCCAACTCAACTTTAACATCAGAATCTGGTTTAATATGTACATTTGCTCTGATGTCTCCATCCCCAGCCTAACGCCGGTTTATGCATATCAGTCCTGAACCGTGGACTGCTTTTAATCTTCTTTTACAGCTTGTTATCAAAATGGCCAAACAGTTCTCCTCTTGAAATTGGGTTCCTTCCTGGGTTACGGAAGAGCATCTGACTGGATATGTTTTGACTGGCGCTTTAGCAAGCAAAGAAACCATCCACTGGAGAGTCCCGGGTACTGAGAATCCTCCTGAACCTCAAGATGGAGAAGTAGTTGTGTTTGCACATCATCTAGACCGAGGTTTTAGCCCTCCCGGATCAAAAAATTTCCGGGATGTACTTGCCAGTTTCCAACTCTGCCCTCAAGATATTGGACTGAACTCTGTGTCCAACATTTGCAACTTCCAAGTGTTTTGTGAGGCTTATCTACAAGAAGAACCAACTGTTGAATTTTTTAGAGACTTCTTTCACTTGAACCGCCGCACTGAATTTACAAACAACCCTAATACTGAACTTGGCGGGGTGTCGATTCAAAAGAGGAAAGAAGTCAATTTTCCTCATGCCAAACATCACAGCCACCCCAAGGACTGGAATCAAACATGGTTTTACTGCCGAAACACTGCCCCTGATGATGAAAATCCGCTGCCTGGTTACCGTGCTCACCGGCTCAGTAGTGATCATCCATTGCCTCCACGGCTTACTGCTAAGGAACGATCCAAATATGCACCACAACTTTCTAAGCTCCGAGCCTTTATGGCGAATGGTTTAACCGGCATTGACTTTGTCCATTGTTGGGTTTCTTGGAGCATCTTGCCCTTAAGTCGCCGCGCCGGGTTAATGTGTGAATATACTGGGAATGTAAACGACCCTCAGCGGCACACTGATATGCAGCTAACTGATGATGAAATTACTGAAGTTGTAAAAAAGATGTTGGATGAACCTGTATCTGAGTGCTGCAAGACAGGGCTGAGTCCCTTTTATGTCTCCAGCAAACCGCCAACTGTAAGAACTCCATTCTTTCTGTTTTAATCCGCCCCTTTTAAACACTTTTTGATGGCCTTCACATCATCTTTGCAGGGCAATGACCCGTTCTGGAAGAGGAAACCGCAAGAAAAACCGGAAAAACCTCAAGACAAACCGGTGAAGGCACCTCGCCAAAAGACCAGGGTTGTGAAGAAATCTGCAAGGAAGAGAACTGCCGATGCTTCTGATATTCCCAATGATGAAGATATGGATGACCCGGAATCAGAGGTAGAACTTGACTCTCTTGGTTCTTTTTTTGTACATCTCATTGACAATGATTATTAACAGGATGAAGCGGAAGCTGGCCGCGCTGGTGATGCAGAGGTAATTGTTCTATCTTCTGACTCAAATCATGTGCCAGTACAAAAACTCGGCCGCGCTGTCCGGAAAGTAAAACGTTCACACTCTCTTGCTTATTTGGATCCCCGCTTTTCTTTGAAGACACAATAGCCTGAAGCTCGTCGCACCACTCAACATAGTGGCCAACAATTTACCTCTTCCGGTTTACCAAACTCTCCGGTTCGCAAGCGTCGTTCAGAGGTCTCTTATACTTCTAATACAGTTTATCCCAAGGTGGGTTACTTCCAAAACCCTCTTAATCCATTTGATTGCAATTATCAGGGAACCTCGCATTCATCCTCTGGCGAGTCATCAGCCACGCAAATGCCCTTCCTCAAGACTGTTCTGGGGTAAGCATTTGATTTTTAACCTTTGACACTTTGTACTGGTTTATTGTACTAACCTCCTCATCTGTTTTCTTCAGTGCCAAAGCCAGACTTAGCAAGAAAGCTAAGCTGACTACACCGACTGACGACAATCCGACCCCTGAACCGGAAAAGACTTCAGAAGCCGCCGATCAAAATGCTGAAAATACTCTGGATGATCCGGTACCTCAAGATCAAGACACTTTTGCTGAACCGGGAGAAATAAACCCAACCGGCCAGGCTGCTAATCCGCCAAGCCCATCTGTCGATCCGCCAAGCCCAGCAAGAACATCTGACAAACCATCAAGCCCATCAAAGACTGTTGATGGCACCACAGATGATATTGTGATTACCAGTTTTGGTCACACTGCTCCCGGCAATCCTGTCGTTTTATCAAAGCGCAGTGCCAAGGAATAATTCTCTGTTGTGGACAAGGGTAAGTGGAAAACAGATTTATCCAGCTGTGCTCTCCTCAATGCTCAAGAACTCCACTCTGGATACTTAAACCGTTTGTATACAAATCGAGATTATGAAGCCGGTTTAATAAATCTGATGAAAGAGCGATATGAGGTAAACATCCATCCCCTTGCACAAATTTCCTTTCCTTTAAGCTATCTTAGGATACTAACTTTGGTAGCCCCCAAGGGCCGGTTCATAACACTTTTTGTGAACTGGGACTTGTAGTAGAATAATGTTGAACTTCTGCATCTGTAGCCCCTATGGATCGGTTCATACCTTTAGGATGAACCGGTACATCTTGTCATGCAGTTCTCCACAATTCCTGAAAACCATCAATAGAAATAGGTTCAGTATAATTTTATAACCTGAAATTGATCCGGTAAGCATTAGCCCCCAAGTGCCAAGTATATAACTTGTTATGTGCTTGGGACTTCCAGAATATCAGTTTCTTTTAAAAAGCAATCCTCATTAGCCCCCAAGTGCCAAAATTAATACTTGTATTGAGTCTTGGGACTTGATCATACTGTTGATGAGAAATGATAGGCATTAGGCCCCAAGAGCCAAGTGTACAACTTGTTATGTGCTTGGGACTTTTAAAGATGCGCTACCAATTCCTTAACCATCCTTTGCAAGATGAACTGATGAAAAAAGAATCTCAACTCGCCGATCTGCGAGAAAACATCAAATCCCGGCAAGCAGAATCTTTCAAAGCAAAAGACGAGCTGACTAGCACCTTGGCCTCCATTGAGAAATTGAAGGAGGATTTAAAACATGAACGGGCTAACTGGGATGCTGAGAAAACAACTCTGGTAAAGCGGGCAGAGGATGCTGAAGCGGCCCTTAAACCAGTGACAGAAGAGCTGACTAGCCTAAAGCGGCAAATAAACGCTATGACCTCTTCTTTAAACATCCTTGAAACTGCCGGTTTAACAATAATTCTTAAATCATTGCAGGTAGTCGCGTTGCTCATCTTGGCTCAGATATGCCCAAGAAATTGTAAGCTGCTTATACTTTGATAGAACAACTATATACCGGTGCTCAACGGGTTATCTGCATAGCCTCATATAATAAACCGCCCCCCCCACTTTGATCAAGGACACATTGGCCAGGTTATCCATGACACCTGCCCAGCTCGAGGAAGTAAAGAGGTCAGTTGCGAGAGCCGGTGCTCTGTCTGCTCTAAGCCGTGCCAAAGCATGGATAGCTGATCTTGATAGAGAAGACATTGGAAATGGCTATCCTAGCCAGAAAGAAGATAGTTCAGATTTTGACAATGACGCCCTCAAAGCTCTGACTAAGGAAATGCGTCCTCTTGCAAGCAAACTGGCTGAAGAGACTGACTTGTATTTTCCACCGGTCAATTTATGATGCGGACAACAAGCGGATTGATGCATCTATTTATGAAGTGCAGAATCTTATCCCACCAATCCGTAAGCACACTTATGCCCCTGATGTTGAACCGTCCACCCTTATAAGCGACGAAGCTGTCATTCGAGCCTTAACTGGGATTGACTTGGCAACCATTGACTTCTAGCCAGTGGGTGGAGAGGAGGAGGGTGAACCGGCGCAAGATGATCCATCATCTTCACATCAGCCTGGTGATGAATCTTAACCGGCAGCCGACCTTTATTTCCGTAGATTGCATTCTGTGCAACAAACAATTATTCTTTTGGGCATCAAAGCGCCTTGTAATGGGCTAGTTGAAATACTTCTTTGATCTGCTGCCAAATGTGCACCGCTGCATAACATTGTTTGAATCTGTCATGATTGTTGCTGTGCTTGCTTTTGTGCTTTAGCAATTTCATGCAATCCTGGTTCTGCATACAACAAGTTTTGAAGTGTCCTCGCGGTTTACCGTCGGACTGGTCATAATGCCCAACATATAACCCGGGTTTATAACCAAGGCTGCACTTAAGAATAATCAAATATGAAATATATCATACCTGTGATATTGAATCACATTGTTGGTTTGCCAACTTTTTGTAGTAAGGGTAATAACCCAAACCTTGAGTACTGATAACTCCTCCCATGCTTTGCTGGTTTATACTGGAGCCATGTCGGGTTATGATAAACACCGGATGATCATCGTGGCGACTTATAGTCAATGCTAGGCCGGGTTAACAAACACCGGTTTATAATTGAGTATGGACTAACAACTTATAGTTGAAAATCAAGCCGGGTTAACAAACACCGGATTATGTTGATGACTTATAGTCAGGCCGGGTCAATAGACGTCGGTTCACCAAAATCTTATCAAAAAAACTTTGACAAATAAAAGCAAATAAACTTGTAGTCGAGGCTTTTCCAGGGCTGCCAGGCCCAAAATCGAGGCTTTTCATGGGCTTCCAGGCCGCTGAGTTAAACCATTTCACAAAGCCTTTTAAGATGGACCTCACATTAACCAATCGTCGTTTTAACTTTGACAAGTTCAAGGTCTATATTAGATTGACTTGTCAAACGTTCGGTGGGTCATACCAGGATTACCTGGATGAAGTGGCTTACTTGATGAAGGCAGGTTAACCCGGGGTTTTAGGTGAATACACCTGACTTTGAAGCCTGGCTCGATAGCCTATTACAAGGGTCCTTTCAAACTCTTTGTTGCTTTGCACAAAGAGCCCCCAAGCAACTTTGTGAGCTGTGCTCAGTGGGTGCCTATGTTTGAGTTGTGCTTAGCAATAAGACTCTCTTTGGCCCCTTGGGTGTGAAGCTCCCAAGCTTTGTTTTGGCATGCTAGCCGGATTAATGGACAGAACTCCGCTTTGTCAGCTGAAGCCCCCATGTAACCAAGAAATATTGGAAAAAACAGCAGAGGCCCTGCTTTTAGCAAGGATGACGGTTTATTATATTGATCATAATATATACATTGTCAAAATATGTATATAAGAGGAGCCTATGGCTCAGGTATAGTAAGGCCGAAGATGAGCGATGTTCCACGGCCGTCGGGTCTCCTCCTCCGTTTTGCGTGATTCTTTGTGCTCTCGAACATCGATGAGGTAGTATGATCCGTTGTGCAGATTCTTGCTGACCACAAAGGGCCCTTCCCAAGGTGGGGATAACTTGTGCATATCTGTCTGATCCTGGATGAGCCGGAGCACTAAGTCGCCTTCTTGAAAGGTTCTTGACAGAGTCCTGGATTAGGGGGTGTCCGGATGGCCGGACTATGACCTTTGGCTGGACTCCCGGACTATGAAGATACAAGATTGAAGACTCCGTCCCGTGTCCGGATGGGACTTTCCTTGGCGTGGAAGGCAAGCTTGGCGATACGATATGAAGATCTCCTCCCATTGTAACTGACTCTGTGTAACCCTAGCCCTCTCCGGTGTCTATATAAACCGGAGAGTTTTAGTCCGTAGGACGAACAACAATCATACCATAGGCTAGCTTCTAGGGTTTAGCCTCTCTGATCTCATGGTAGATCCACTCTTGTACTACCCATACCATCAATATTAATCAAGCAGGAGTAGGGTTTTACCTCCATCGAGAGGGCCCGAACCTGGGTAAAAACATTGTGTCCCTTGTC
This sequence comes from Triticum dicoccoides, assembly GCF_002162155.2. NCBI lineage: Eukaryota > Viridiplantae > Streptophyta > Magnoliopsida > Poales > Poaceae > Triticum > Triticum dicoccoides. Next base: position 510,281,615 of record NC_041383.1, read on the forward strand.
TCCTGTTACCGTCCGCCTAGACGCACAGTTCGGGACCCCCTACCCGAGATCCGCCGGTTTTGACACTGACATTGGTGCTTTCACTGAGAGTTCCTCTATGTCGTCGCCTTTAGGCCCGATGGCTTCTTCGATCATCAATCACGACGCGGTCTAGGGTGAGACTTTTCTCCCCGGACAGATCTTCGTATTCGGCGGCTTCGCACTGCGGGCCAACTCGCTTGGCCATCTGGAGCAGATCGAAAGCTACGATCCTGGCCATCAGGTCAGGTTCGGAAGTTTAAAACTACACGGCCGACATCCGCGGGGAGTTGATCTTCGACGGATTCGAGACACGGCCAAGCACGCCGCACTGTTACGATGGGCATGATATAGCTCTGCCGCCGGACAGCGCCCAAAGCGTCGCTCAGGTGCCCGCTCCGACCATTAGCTCGGAGCTGACTGCGCTAGTCAGGGATGGACGGTTGGACGCCACCCCAGGAGCCGCAATCACTACGGCGATAGAGCCGAATACCAGCCTAGTCCTTTGCAAGGCCCGTGAATCCAAGATGCCGGACTCCGTTCCGGACTCCGAATCTTCCGCACCCCTTCCGATCGAACCCAATTGGGCTCCGATCATGGAGTTCACCGCAGTGGATGTCTTTCAGCACTCGCCCTTTGCCGATATCCTGAACTCACTAAAGTCTCTCTCTTTGTCAGGAGAGCCCTGGTCGAACTACGGTCAGCATGGTTGGGATACGGACGACGAAGAAATTCGAAGCCCACCCACCACCCACTTCGTAGCAACTATCGACGATTTAACCGACATGCTCGACTTTGACTCCGACGACATCGACGGTATGGACGCCGACGAAGGAGACGACCAAGAACCAGCACCTATAGGGAACTGGAAAGCCACCTCGTCATATGACATATACATGGTGGACACCCCCAAAGCAGGGGATGGCGAGGGAAAAACGGAGGATGACCCCTCCAAGAAGCAACTCAAGCGTCGACATCAGCGGCGCCGCTCTAAGTCCCGCCAAAGCAAAAACGGCGATTCCGGCACCGGAGATAACAACACGCCGGACAGTGCCGAAGATAACCCCCTGCAGCAGGATTCAGTGCTGGAGGACGAAGGAGCCATCCCTCATGAGAGAGCGGCCGACAGAGAGGTTGAGGATGACAACTATATGCCTCCCTCCGAAGACGAGGCAAGCCTCGACGACGATGAATTCGCCGTGCCAGAGGATCCCGTCGAACAAGAGCGTTTCAAACGCAGGCTTATGGCCACGGCAAGCAGCCTCAAGAAATAACAGCAGCAACTTAGAGCTGACCAAGACTTGCTAGCCGGCAGATGGACCGAAATCTTGGCGGCCGAAGAGTATAAACTCGAGCGCCCCTCCAAGAGTTACCCAAAGCGCAGGCTGCTACCCCAACTTGAGGAGGAAGCAACTAAACCTACATCACCAGCGTACGATGCACCCGGTCGGCCACCCCGTGGCCGCGACGGAGAGGCCTTCAAGCCCTCGACCCAAGCCGCACCCCGGCACTGCTCAAAATATACCAGAGTATGGGGAGACGCAACCAACCTGCGAGACATATTGGAGAACAAGGCAAGGCAAGAAAGATCGATCTACGGATCGCATGGGCGCCCCACTTCACGTGACGCTAGCCGTCACGCCGGACAAGATAAGTACGGCCAGGCCGAATACAACAGACCAAACTCATCTGAGTTGCGTCGTGATATAGCCCAATACAGGGGCGCCGCACACCCACTATGCTTCACAGACGAAGTAATGGATCATCAAATCCCCGAGGGTTTTAAACCCGTGAACATCGAATCATACGATGGCACAACAGATCCGGCGGTTTGGATCGAGGATTATCTCCTTCATATCCACATGGCCTGTGGTGATGATCTACATGCCATCAAATACCTCCCGCTCAAGCTTAAAGGACCAGCTCAACATTGGCTTAACAGCCTGCCAGCAGAGTCAATTAGTTGCTGGGAGGACCTGGAATCCACATTCCTTGACAACTTCCAGGGCACTTATGTGCGACCACCAGACACCGATGACCTAAGCCACATAATCCAGCAGCCAGAGGAATCGGCCAGGCAATTCTGGACACGGTTCCTAACTAAGAAAAATCAAATAGTCGACTGTCCGGACACCGAGGCCCTTGCTGCCTTCAGGCACAACATCCGAGATGAATGGCTCGCCCGGCACCTAGGACAGGAAAAGCCGAAATCTATGGCAGCCCTCACGACACTCATGACCCGCTTCTCGCAGGCGAAGACAGCTGGCTGGCTCGTAGCAATAACATAACAAGAACCGTGGTAATTCGGATACCAAGGACAGCAATGGCCGGTCACGTCACAACAAACACAAGCGCCGCATTAACGGTGACAATACTGAGGATACGACAGTCAACGCCGGATTCAGAGGCTCTAAACCCGGTCAGCGGAAGAAGCCATTCAAAAGAAACCCTCCGGGCCCATCCAATTTAGACCGGATACTCGACCGCTCGTGCCAGATACATGGCACCCCTGAACAACCAGCCAACCACACCAACAGGGATTGTTGGGTGTTCAAGCAGGCAGGCAAGTTAAGTGCCGAAACCAGAGACAAGGGGCTGCGTAGCGATGACGAGGAGGAGCCCCAGCTGCCGAACAACAGAGGACAGAAGGGATTCCCCCCGCAAGTGCGGATGGTGAACATGATATACGCAACCCACATCCCCAAAAGGGAGCAGAAGCGTGCTCTCAAGGACGTCTATGCGTTGGAGCCAGTCGCCCCAAAGTTCAACCCATGGTCCTCCTGCCCGATCACTTTTGATCGAAGGGACCACCCCACTAGCATCCGTCACGGCGGATTCGCCGCATTGGTCCTAGACCCAATTATCGACGGATTTCACCTCACCAGAGTCCTAATGGACGGTGGCAGCAGCCTGAACCTGCTTTATCAGGATACAGTGCAAAAAATGGGTATCGATCCCTCAAGGATTAAACCCACAATGACAACCTTTAAAGGCGTCATACCAGGTGTAGAAGCTAGCTGTACAGGCTCGGTTACACTCGAAGTGGTCTTCGGATCCCTGGATAATTTACGAAGCAAAGAGCTAATCTTCGACATAGTCCCATTCCGCAGTGGCTATCACGCCCTTCTCGGATGAACCGCATTTGCAAAATTCAATGCGGTGCCGCACTATGCATACCTCAAGGTCAAGATGCCAGGACCTCGCGGAATCATCACGGTAAATGGAAACACCGAACGCTCTCTCCGAACGGAGGAGCACACGGCGGCCCTGGCGGCGGAAGTACAAAGTAGCCTTTCAAGGCAATCCTCCAACCCAGGTGTCAAACGTCCGGACAACGTCAAGCGAGCCCGAAGTAACCTACAACAAATCCGGCTGGCACGTTCCGAGCAAGCATAGAAGTGCGGCCCCAACCCCAGCCCTCGCCAGATGGTGATATCGGTACCACGCGTACATAATTACGCCTTAGAGATACCATGGGCATAAGGGGAGGGGCACAACTACGGCACGCCCAGAACGCGGCTCAACCGCACTAAGGGGCTCCCTATTCCGCCGTTTCCTTTTTATACACTTTCAGGTCCCAACTATTCGGAAGGCCTGTCCGGCAACATACTCGCCGAACATACGATGCAATAGCCAGGGAGAAAACAAGCCGCGTCAAATGTCTAGGTGGTCTCTATAACGAGCTTAATACCTGTTTTACTTACAATCCCGCAGCTTGCCCCTGGAGGGGGACATGTAAAATAAACCCATCTCTTGCTTATCGCACTACTTGTATCGTTCTGCTTTCGCAGCAGCCCTTTTTTAATAAACAATACATAGCTCTTATCTATTATTGTACAGATTTATTTTTCATATATACAAATATGTTCAGTCATGACATTCTGCAACCATACACTTTCGTACGGCCAATACACCAGGGGCTTAAGCACCCCATAACATGGTGTGAGAAGACCGAACACTCTCATGAGTGCGGCACCCCGAACTTATAGCTCTATATGCATCGGCTTTGAATCATGTCTTTGGTCAATAGTTGGGTTTGCCTGGCTCCCATGTTTTGGTACCTTACGTTCCGCAATGTTGGCTAAGGTAGCGCTGGGAGAACTACTGCGATTGTGCCCCAGTTGAGCTGGGTTAACACCTCAGTAGAGAAAGCTAAAACTGACCGTCATGATAGTGCGAGAGACCGGTCGCTGTTCACGAGGTTTTTTGAGTCCTTAAAGACTTATGCCGCTTAGAGCGAGGAACCGGACTTATCCGGCCTAGGCGTGGATAGCGCCCCGAACTCGGTCTTCCGAATACTAGGGGCTTCGCCGAAATTTAAAATTATAGAATTCTATGGCCAAGTGAGAGTGATAAAGCATTATAAGTCCGACGGCCTGGTTCGTTGTGCTGAGCACCTCCCTAGATGGACCCAAGAATGGGAACAAGAGCGCTCAGGTTTATCCCGAACACCCCAGCACTCGTGGCATGGGGGTCGAAGCCGACGACTTGCATCTCTCAGATTTGATAAACGGCCGCACAGAAGGTAATATTTTAAATTAACAAGCGTTGCTTAACGCATATGAACAAAGTTTTCAGCGTACAGGATAAACAGATGCGAGTCTACTAAAAAATTACATCTTTGGAGCATTCGTCCGCTATACGGCGAGCACCCTTCAGGACGCCCTTATAATACATCTCGGGCGTGTGATACTCCTTGCCCGGCGGTGGCGCGTCCTTCAAAAGCTTCTCAGCGTCCAGCTTGCCCCAGTGCACTTTAGCATGGGCAAGGGCCCGACGGGCACCATCGATACAAACGGAGCACTTCACGACCTCAATCCACGGACACACGTCCACCAGCCGCCGCACCAGACCGAAGTGGCTCCCAGGCATGGCTTCTCCAGGCCACAGCCGAGCTATGAGGCCCTTCACGGCCTGTTCGGCCACCTTGTGGAGCTCTACCAACTGCTTCAGCTGATCGCTCAGGGGCACCGGATGTTCGGCCTCAGCATACTGAGACCAGAACACTCTTTCCGTCGAGCTCCCCTCTTCGTCTTGATAGTATGCGGCGGCATCAGACACACTACGGGGCAGATCGGCGAATGCTCCTGGAGAGCTCCGGATTCGGGTAAGTAGCAGATTATTCACTTTTATATTCCTGCTTTGCATAAAGAATGCCTTACCCGCCGCTATATTCTTCATCGCCTCGATCTCCTGGAGGGCCTACTGGGCTTCGGCCTTAGCATTTTTGGCACTCTCAAGAGCCAGGGCGAGCTCGGACTCTCAAGTCTTCGAGTCACGCTCCAAACTCTCGTGCTTTTCCGCGAGAGCCTGGAGCTCTTGCCGCACCTCCGCCACCCGCGCCTCCTGCTTCTCTCACTCGGTGCGCTCCAGGGCCGCACTATTTTCGGCCTTGGAGACCGCCTCCTTCAGGGTCGCCACCTCGGCTGTGGCCCCTGCAACATTTAAGTTGGTCGTGTCATTATGTGCAACCAAGTATTTCTATATACATTTATATGCGGTATTACATACCCTCCTTTTCCTCGAGCTGCTTCTTGGCATGGCCGAGCTCGTTCTCGGACCGCTCGAGATTCTCCTTCAAGGCATTGACCTCCGCAGTCAGTGTGGCAGAGGTCAGCAGCGCAGCCTGCATTCCCATATTGACATATTTATATTAGACTCTTGCGTATATCTTTTTAGATCCTCAGCTCGGCTTTTCTTTCCAAACGCTGAACTGAGCATCAGGGGCTACTGTCTATGCGGTAACATTTTTTATATGTTTTTAACACATACCTCAAAGCCTGTTAACAGGCTTGTACATGCTTCTGTCAGCCCGCTCCTGGCGAACCGAACCTTCTGAATCACCGCACTCATAACAGTGCGGTGTTCCTCGTCGAGGGAGGCGCCGTTAAGAGCCTCCAGCAAATTGTCCGGCGCCTCCGGATGGACGGAGGTTGCCGGCGTCGTAGGCTTGCCCTTCTTATGAAGGCGCCGCCTGTCGGACTCTGGAACCATTGATGGTTCCAGAGCAGCGTCCGGCCCGGGGCCGGACTTAGATCCCTCGGGGGCCTTACCCCCTTTTGGCCTGCAGTCCGGGAGGTCACCTTGAGGTACCTCCAGGACCACCTCCTCCTGGTTTAGTCCCTTTTGGGACTCCACCTCGGCGTCGTTCGTAGGAAGAGGGGAGGAGGCCGTCGGAAGTGAAACGCTATTCACATCCGATGAATCCAAGGAGCCGCTCGTCGAATCGTCGAGCTGAGCCTTGGGCGGACTGCATGATCAAATACGGCGTCAGAAAATGCCAAATAATGGAGGGGCGTCGTAAGTTATTCGGATGGCCGGACACTTACGATCTTGCTAGGGGCTTGACCCTGGACGGCCATTCCTCCCCACTGCCTTCGGCACCGGAGGCGTAGTCCGGCAAAAGGGTTTTCCCCTTCTTGGAACCTCCAGCCTCCCCAGTTGGGGCGGCCTTTCTTTTCTTTCCTCCCCCGGTCGGAGAGGGAGAGGCTTCTTCTTCTTCCTCCTCCTCCTCACCTTCAGAGGCGGAGGGTGCTTCGGGGTTGTTGGGCGATGAACCCGACGCCCCCAGGTGCCGGGAGCTCTTGCGAGTCTCCGTGGCCTTCTTCTCCGGCACCACGTGAGGTGCCGGAACCAACAGCCCTGTCAATTGGGCGTCCGCTGGGTCTTCTGGTAAGGGAGCCGGGCAGATCATCTGCCCGGACGTCTTCAGCCAGTCCTGTTAAAGGAAAGGGAGTTTAGACCCCACATAGAGTCAGACTATGAAAGATAAAGTTCCCGTAAAGGGTAGAGTAGCTTACCTTGCTGGCCTAGCGCCGCGAGCTGAATCCGCGATCTTCGGTAGCGGATGCGGGTGCCTCAGTGCCCTTAAACAGCACCTTCCAGGCATCTTCGTACGAAGTGTCGAAAAGCTTGCTCAAGGTTTGGTGTTGTGCCGAATCAAACTCCCACAATTTGAAGGCCCGTTGTTGGCATGGGAGGATCCGGCGGATGAGCATGACCTGGACTACGTTGACAAGCTTGAGATTCTTGTTCACCAACTTTTTGACGTAGGTTTGAAGTCCGGTCAGCTCCTCCGAATCCCCCCACGTTAAGCCCGTCTCTTTCCAGGAAGTGAGCTGTGTGGGGAAGCCAGATCGAAATTCGGGGGCCGCCGCCCATTTGGGATCGCGCGGCTCGGTGATGTAGAACCACCCCGATTGCCATCCCTTTATTGTCTCCACGAAGGAGCCCTCAGGCCATAGGACGTTGGCCATCCGGCCCACCATGGCACCTCCGCACTCCGCTTGGCGCCCGCCCACTACCTTCAGCTTGACATTAAAAGTCTTCAGCCATAAGCCGAAGTGGGGCTGGATACAGAGGAAGGCCTCGCACACGATGATAAACGCCGAGATGTTGAGGATGAAGTTTGGGGCCAGATCGTGGAAGTCCAGGCCGTAGTAGAACATGAGCCCCCGGACGAACGGGTGAAGAGGAAAACCCAGTCCGCGGAGGAAATGGGGGAGAAATACAACCCTCTCATGGGGCCTAGGGGTGGGTATGTGTTGCCCCTCATTTGGAAGCCGGTGTGCAATGTCGTCAGACAAGTATCCGGCCTTCCTCAGCTTTTTGATTTGCCCCTCCGTGACGGAGGAGCAAATCCATCTACCTCCCGCTCCGGACATAATTGGAGAAGGTTGAGGTGGGGAGTGCGGGCTTGGGCGTTGGATCTCGAGCGCGCAGGGACGAATAAGCAGAGGAGGAAGAAGGCGTGAATGGAAAGGGTGGATTCTTATCCCCTTATATGGGCGGCTGAAACTACGAGCCCCCACCGGCCTAATAAAACTCGCTTATCTCCCAAGCGCCGCGGTTAATGGCATGGTTGGGTTACCCACGCCCGTATTGATGAGAATCCTGGAATAAGGGGACACGATCTCTGCTTTGACAAGACGTGACAAGGAAACCGCCTCACTAAACGCGCTGAGGTGGAACACTAAAATGAATAAGAGCCTGGCCGTGGCGTGATGTCACGTTGCGGAATACGTCAGTAGATTAGATTGGTGCAAATATTATTCTCTCTCTACGGTGGCATGTGGAACTTGTTTTGTGGAGCCGGACACTATCCTGGTGTTCAACGTCTTCTATGAAATATTTGGAGGAGGAACCCTCCTTGCAATGCCGAAGACAACTTGCGCGCCGGACTCGTCGTCATTGAAGCCTGGTTCAGGGGCTACTCTGGGAGTCCTGGATTAGGGGGTGTCCGGATGGCCGGACTATGACCTTTGGCCAGACTCCCGGACTATGAAGATACAAGATTGAAGACTCCGTCCCGTGTCCGGATGGGACTTTCCTTGGCGTGGAAGGCAAGCTTGGCGATACGATATGAAGATTTCCTCCCATTGTAACCGACTCTGTGTAACCCTAGCCCTCTCCGATGTCTATATAAACCGGAGAGTTTTAGTCCGTAGGACGAACAACAATCATACCATAGGCTAGCTTCTAGGGTTTAGCCTCTCTGATCTCGTGGTAGATCCTCTCTTGTACTACCCATACCATCAATATTAATCAAGCAGGAGTAGGGTTTTACCTCCATCGAGAGGGCCCGAACCTGGGTAAAAACATCGTGTCCCTTGTCTCCTGTTACCATCCGCCTAGACGCATAGTTCGGGACCTCCTACCTGAGATCCGCCGGTTTTGACACCGACAGTTCTTGTTTTAACCCAGCGGCTGTGATAACGCTGCAGGTCTTGCTGATAGACCGCCGAACGAGTCAACTCCATTTCCCATTTTTCATCTAACCGGTCCAATGCTTCTTGACGTGCTTGTTCATTGTACGCTTCAACATAATTGGCAACCCGGGGCGAGTCATGGCAAATATCACTTGGGAGTACCGCCTCTGCCCCATAAACCATGAAGAAAGGTGTATAACCCGTAGATCGATTGGGGGTGGTGTTTATGCTCCATAACACAGAAGGTAATTCCTCCACCCAACAACCCGGCGTCCTCTTCAAAGGAACCATAAGCTGGGGCTTGATACCCTTCAAGATTTCCTGATTAGCTCTCTCAGCTTGACCATTAGACTGGGGGTGGGCCACTGATGACACATCAAGCCGGATGTGCTCCCTTTGACAAAATTCCTCCATCTCACCTTTAGAAAGGTTCGTGCCATTATCTGTGATAATGCTGTGTGGAAAACCAAAGCGGAAGATCACCTTCTTCACGAATTGAACCGCTGTGGCTGCATCACACTTGCTTACTAGCTCCGCCTCAACCCATTTAGTGAACTTATCAACCGCCACCAACAGGTGGGTTTTCTTATCTTTGGCCCGCTTAAAAGGTCCTACCATATCAAGCCCCCAAGTAGCAAATGGCCAAGTGATTGGAATCATCCTTAGCTCCTGAGCCAACATGAGCTCGGCGTGAGAATTTTTGACAACCGTCGCACCTTTTCACCAAGTCCTTAGCATCAGCATGAGCCGTCAACCAATATAAACCATGAAGAAAAGCTTTAGCAACCAAGGATTTTGAACCAGCGTGGTGACCACAGTCTCCTTCGTGGATCTCACGCAAAATCTCATGGCCCTCTTCAAGAGAAACACAGTGCTGGAACACACCCGAGACACTGCAGTGATGTAACTCGCCATTTTGAATAACCATGGACTTGGATCGCCGGATTATCTGTCTGGCCAAAACTTCATCTTCTGGTAACTCGCCCCGGTTCATATACGCCAAATATGGAACCGTCCAATCCGGAATAATATGTAGAGGAGACACCAACTGTGCCTCCGGATCAGGAATAGCCAGGTCCTCTGTAGGCAACTTAACTGCCGGGTTATGCAAAACATCCAGAAAGGTATTCGGCGACACCGGTTTACGCTGAGACCCCAACCGGATTAAATCATCTGCCACTTCATTTTTGCACCGATCAATGTGCTCAACCTGATAATCCTTGAAGTGACCAGCAACAATATCCACCTCCCGCCGGTAAGCCGCCATGAGTGGATCCTTAGAATCCCAAGTACCAGAAACTTGCTAAGCCACCAGATCAGAGTCCCCAAAGCATCGTACCCGGCTTAAGTTCATTTCCTTAACCACTCGAAGACCGTGGAGAAAGGCCTCATACTCAGCTGCATTGTTAGTACAAGGAAACATTAAGCAGAGAACATAACGAATTTTATCACCTCGAGGGGAAGTAAGGACCACTCCAGCCCCCGAGCCCTCCAATTTCCTGGACCCGTCGAAGTGGATAGTCCGGTATGTGTTATCCAACTTGTCTTCCGGTGCCTGCAACTCTGTCAAGTCATTGATGAAGTCCACGGGCGCCTGAGACTTGATAGCTGTTCGCGGCATATATTTCAACCCGTGCGGTCCAAGCTCAATAGCCCACTTAGAAACCCGTCCAGTTGCCTCCCTGTTCTGAATTATATCTCCCAAAGGAGCAGAACTGACTACTCTGATTGGATGGCCCTGAAAGTATTGCTTAAGCTTTCGACTTGCCATGAAATCTCCATACACAAGCTTCTGCCAATGCAGATATCTTTTCTTTGACTCGATGAGCACTTCGCTGATATAATAAACCGGCCTTTGAACCGGATATTCCTTCCCAGCCTCCTTGCGTTCGACCACAATAGCCACGCTGACAGCCCGGACATTAGCAGCCACGTACAATAACAGCGGCTCATTATCGACCGGAGCAGCAAGGACCGGCGGTTCAGCCAACTGCTTCTTCAAGTCTTCAAACGCCGCATCAGCAGCATGACTCCAGACAAAATTGTCTGTCTTCTTCAACATCTGGTACAGAGGGATTGCCTTCTCTCCCAACCGGCTGATAAACCGGCTCAGGGCCGCCATACGACCCGCCAGACGTTGAACATCATTGATTCATGCCGGTTTAGCCAGAGACGTAATAGCCTTGATCTTTTCCGGATTAGCCTCAGTGCCCCTGTTAGACACCAGGAAACCTAAGAGCTTGCCTCCCGGAACACCGAAGACGCACTTGGCCGGATTGAGCATCATCTTATAAACCCGAAGATTGTCAAAGGTCTCCTTCAAGTCGTCTATCAGTGTCCCTTTCTTCCTGGACTTCACCACAATATCATCCACATAAGCATGAACATTGCGCCCAATTTGATTATGAAGACAATTCTGCACACAGTGTTGATAAGTCGCCTGGGCACTCTTGAGCCCAAAAGGCATAGAAACATAGCTGAAGGCTCCAAAGGGAGTGATGAAAGCTGTTTTCTCCTGGTCCTTAACTGCCATCTTGATCTGATGATAACCAGAATAAGCATCCAAGAAACTCAAACGCTCACAACCCTCAGTAGCATCACTGATCTGATCAATACAAGGGAGAGCAAAAGGATTGGCAGGACAAGCCTTTTTCAAGTCCGTGTAATCCACACACATGCGCCAAGTGTCATTCTTCTTAAGCACCAGTACCGGATTAGCCAGCCACTCCGGATGAAAAACCTCAATGATAAACCCAGCCACCAAAAGCCGGGCTACCTCCTCACCAATAGCCTTGCGCCTTTCTTCGTTGAAGCGGTGAAGAAACTGCTTGATCGGTTTAAACTTGGGATCAATATTGAGATTGTGATCAGCGAGTTCCCTCGGTACACCTGGCATGTCAGAAGGCTTCCATGCAAAGATGTCCCAGTTCTCACGGATGAACTCGATGAGCGCGCTTTCCTATTTTGGATCCAGATTAGTGCTGATACTAAACTGTTTGCATGAATCGCTAGGAACAAAATCGACCAACTTAGTCTCATCAGCCGTTTTAAACTTCAGGGTCGGGTCATGCTCTTTGGTGGGCTTCTTCAGAGGAGTCATATCCGCCGGATCAACATTGTCCTTGTAGAACTTCAACTCTTCTGCCGCACAAACCGACTCAACATAAGCTGCATCACCCTCTTTGCAGTCCAAAGCGATCTTACGACACCCATGTACCATGATGGTCCCCTTATGACCCGGCATTTTGAGTTGTAGATAAACATAACAGGGCCTTGCCATGAACCTTGCATAAGTCGGTCGACCAAACAGGGCATGATATGGGCATGATATGGTCATCTCCAAATACAACATCCAGATTTATCTTACCAACTGGGTATGCTGATTTACCTGGTACTACCCCATGGAAAACAGTGTTTGACGGTTTAAGATTCTTATCCGTCAATCCCATGCGACGGAAGGTTTCATAATACAGAATGGTGATACTGCCCCTCCATCCATGAGCACCTTGGTGAACTTATAACCCCCAACCTATGGTGCCACCACCAAAGCCAAATGACCCGGATTATCAACCCGGGGCAGATGATCCTCTCTGCTCCACACAATGGGCTGCTCGAACCAACGTAAGTAACGGGGCACTGCCGGTTCAATACCGTTAACCGTCCTTTTGTGAAGCTTCTGATCGCGCTTGCACAAGCTAGTGGAGAAAACATGATACTTCCCACTATTCAACTGCTTCGGGTGACTCTGATAACCCGACTGTTGCTGATTCCCCTGATTATTCTGCTGATTATAACCACCCTGGTTGTTCTAATTGCCCTGATTGCCCTGGAATGCTGAGCTTGAACCGCCACCACCGTAACCCGGCCCATGAGATCCAAGACCTGAACCGCCAGGTGGACCCTGATCATATCGGAGAAGATCAAAAATTTTGAACTCTCGCATAATGAAGCAATCCTTCCAGAGGTGCGTAGCTGGAATCTCCTTTGTCCCATGCTTTGGGCAAGGCTGGTTCAACAAGCGCTCCAGATTCATACCTCCAACCTGATGGGGCGGTTTACCCTTATGACACTGAGCATTACCCTCACATTCGTGTTAGCCACAAAATCTGAGCTGTCCGCTTTACGCTTACCATTGTTGCTGTGGCCCGCCGGATTAGGCTGCTGCCCCTTGGTGTTGCCGCTCTTCTTTCCCTTCCCCGGCTTTTCCTCATCAGACTCGGGATCCTTGGTACTATCAGAGTCAGCATACTTAACCAGAGCCCCCATAAGTGTTCCCATATCATTGCAGTGACGCTTGAGTCGTCCCAACATCAACTTCAAAGGCTTAAACTTGCAATTGCCCTCCAATGTTAAAATTGCTGAATCTGCATTGATGCGGTCTGATGAATGTAGAATCTCCAAAACCCGGCGCACCCAATGGGTGGTCGATTCATTCTCTCCTTGCACACAAGCGTCTAGATCGACAATTGACATCGGTTACTTGCATGTATCCTTGAAATTGCTGATAAACCGGCTCTTCAACTCGTCCCATGACCTGATAGAATTAGGTGGTAAACTTTTTAACCAAGTGCGAGCTGTTCCTTCTAACATCATAGTGAAGTACTTAGCACACGCTGCTCCATCCACATCCAGCATCTCCATTGCCATCTCATAGCTTTCAACCCATGACTCGGGGTGTAAGTCAGCAGTGTAATTGGACACCTTCCGAGGACCCCTGAAGTCTTTAGGCAACCGCACATTGTGCAGGGCCGGTGCGAGACATGGCACCCCCAAAGTGGTAAAACCAACTCCTGGTTCTACTGTAGTAGTGGCCCAAACCAGCGTAAGCTGGCGCTCTACATCTTGTGTAGTCAATCCGGCTCCTCGATGCGCTCGTCCCTTGTCCACTACATCATGTGCATCATTCCTCCCTCCTGCCGGGTTAGGCCTTCGCGGCGGATTATGGTTCCGTCCACTGCTTGACACAGCTGGATCTTTAACATGCCTGCTGTAACTCCGCCTTGGGCGACTGTATGAATAAGCCTGCTGCTGAACCATTGCTGTCTGGAGTAAATCTCTAGCCCGTCGTGACTCAACCACCGCGGGGGAATCACCTTCCATTGGAATAGCGGCCAATCTTGACGCCGCAAGAATCATATTATCCCAAGGGCTAGGAAAGTGACCTAGTGGCGTTGGCACGTACTATGGCGGATCACGACTCTACTGAAGCGGGTCCATCAAGCGTGGCTGATCCGGCGCTCCTGTCCTGGGTGCTTCAACCCGGTTTACCACGGGCGGATTACTAGTGCCCGCTCCTGGCGTATTGAAGAGATTCCTGCCTTCGTAAACCGGTGGCAGACGAGACTGGTGCCTCCGCCTCATCACCTCATTTGAAGCGTTCTGATCCAACATAAGTCGATAAGACTCTGCGTGAACTTGCTGAGCTTGAGCATTCAAAGCGGCCCGCTCCTCGACCATCCTGGTCTCCTCAGCAGCCATGTCCTCCTTGGCCTGAGCTATCTGATCCCGCAACTTTCTGACCTCCATATTATGCTCATCCCGATTATCTGGGTTAACCTCAGTAGTCAACAATGTTGCTAAAGCGTCCAACAAACCAGACAAGACTTGAGCCGGCGGGCGCGTGGGGCCTCCTACCCCAGCTGTCGATCAAAAAATCATCGCCGCCGCTATTGAAGATTGAGGCGCAAGCTGTGTGCCAGCCATGAAGATTGCAACCCAGTTTGGCGGTTCGAAGGGGATCGGAATACTGCCGCCATCAGAACAACCCCCGAACAGGCCATCCTGCACTTGATGCAAAGACTTGGTCTCGCCGGTGGATGACTCGCCATCGGAATAGACGGCCGTCTCACCATCGGATACCGGTTCAGATTCGATACCATGGATGAATCCTACGAATGCCCGCTTCACGGTGGGCTGAACCCGGGCAGGGCTTGCACGCTGAGCCGTTTCAACGAGGTCGGTGCAGATGTCTGGCTCAGGGCCCGGTTCGCCAATCTTGCCGATGAAGACGTGAATTCCTTCTAAGGGGACCCGATACCCGTACTCGATTGAGCCGGCGTCAGGGCCCCAGCCTGCATTGTCAATGTAGAGCTTGCCACGACGACTCTTAGTCATCCGGCCCACTGCGTATCCCTTGAGCCCTTCGAACTTGCCCTCCAAGAACTTGAAACCATCATGCGATAGCCCCACGGTGGGTGCCAACTGTCGTGGAATTATCACGTCAAATGTCCTGGTGTGAGGACTTAGTCGTGGAGCCATCGCGACTAGGTTAGCTTAGAGGGGTTAAACCGGACAAAGGGCACAGGGAGTTTATACTGGTTTGGCCCCTTGCGGTGAAGGTAAAAGCCTACGATCTAGTTGTGGTGGAATTGATGGTTTCTCGATCACCAGGGAGCAAATACGCTTTGCCTAGTTCTCGAGTTGTTGTTTCTTGTTCCTGAACCGCCGCCGGGTCGTTCCTTTATATACATAGGTTGATGCCCGGCCGGTCTACAGAATCCCGAATCTGGCTCCTACAAGTGTCCGGCTCGATTTCTTCCTTTCCCTAACTTACAACACAAGTTACACATCTCATGGCAGTTTACATATATGGGCCCTAATCCACCATTGGGCTCTGGGCCTCTAAGCCTCCGTAGTAAAGCGTCATAGTATTTGTCTTCATGGGCTTCAATGTATATGTTCACTTATGAGTATAATCCGGCCCCTTCTGGGCGGTTTATACTCAGTAGTTATATCCCCAACACAAACCCAAACACCTACAAACCCAAAGTGATTGAGCATCACTGAAGAGATTGTTCCTTTATGGAACTGACTCTTGTTACCTTTGAGGATTGAGTATCCTCGAGACGGTTAGGCGTCATGGTCTAAGCATCCAAGAGAAATTATGGATCACCAAGTGACCAAGTCTGTGAAGGTTTGGAAGTCACTGAAGACTTACCACGAGTGTTGGGCGAGGTGTGTGTGACTTTAGCTGAAGGAGAATATGGTGAGGACTATGTGTCTGGGACTGTGTGTCCTCGAGTTTAAATACTCAGCCGCTCCAACCAGACATACAACTGTCACAGCAGTTGGAGCTGGTCTACCAAATCATTGTCTTCACCAAGCCAACTAGTTCTATTTCCTTAACCCTTTCATTTCCTCATTCATGTGTTGATGGACCTGATCATTGCTGTTTGAAGACTTTGACTAAAGACTTTCTCTATTTCCTCAATCCAATTTCTTCAGTCACATAGTCTTCAGCCTGCTTATCCTGTTATCATGCTATATGTACTCTGTGCTTGTTTTCATTTCATCATGATGACTATGATATTGCTCTGTTATGCTTATACCCTAGTACTTATTCCGCTGCTAGTGTGTCGTTGCTTAGGAATTTCTTCACCTAAAAATTCCTCAGTGACTAATTTGTAAAAATCGCCTATTCACCCCCTCTAGTCGATATAACGCACTTTCAGTATCATTCGTAGTGGGCTCAAACCATTGCATCCTTGCATCATCTTTCTTGGTTCTTGTTTGTTCTTCTCCTTGTGATATTTGGAGCTTATGGTCATCTTCAGGACAAGCTCAAGTTCATCAAAAACAGGGTTCGTGTGCATCTTCTATGATGTTTTCGATGTTGGAGTTTTTATCGGTTCTTCATTCATATAGGTTTCACATCTCTATATCATTGGCATCTATTCTCCATTGCCTTTCTTATTTTAGCCAATAACTTTTGTATAGCTCTTGTCGTCATCTATCCAATAAGCTTGAGTTTGCTCAATTCGGAGCTCGTATGCGAAAGTTATGGTTGTTTCGTTCTTACCTATTTTTGTTAGACCGGTTGTAGCGCTTCTTACACCGGTTGTACCGGTTGACCGGTACTACCGGTGTTTGAGGCCATGTACGGCTCTACCACCTGAATAGGTTCTGTTGTGGAGCGGTTCTTGGGCGGTTGTGGACTGGTTTTACCGGTTAGTTTGAGTTTAACCGGTATGACCGGTGCCACGGGCAGTTGTACCGCTTAGTGCTTTTCCTACATGTAGGTTTTGTCTATGCTTTGACCGGTTGTACCGGTACTTTCACCGGCTGTACCGGTCCTACTATTTTCTGCACATAACGGGTAGATTCGTGGGGACCTATAAAAGGAGATCTTCTTCCCCATTGAACCCTATCTCTTGAGCTCATGTTCTTCCCCCATTGTTGACCTTCTTCAAGCTTGCTATCTCTCAATCCCTCTGTGGATTCTTTCTAGTTTTTTGGGTAAAAGAGAGAGGAGATCTAGATCCACTTTTCCACCAATCACTTTCTCCTCTATGTGAGGGGAACCCCTTGGATCTAGACCTTGGAGTTCTTCATGTTCTCTTCTTTGTTCTTCCTCTCATTTCCTTCCCTAGAATTAGTTGCTTTGGTGGGATTTGGGAGAGAAGGACTTGGGCACTCCATGTGCCCTTGCCATTGCATTTGGTGCATTGGTTAGAGTTCTCCACGGTGATACGTGGAAGTTACAAGTTGAGAAGCATATTACTCTTGGGTGCTGATACGTCTCCAACATATCTATAATTTTTTATTGTTCCATGACGTTATATTATCATTCTTGAATGTTTTACAATCATTTTATAGTCATTTTATATCATTTTTTGCTACTAACCTATTGACATAGTGCCCAGTGTTAGTTGTTGTTTTCTGCATGTTTTTTACATCGCAGGAAATCAATATCAAACGGAGTCCAAACACAGCGAAACTTCTTGAGGATTTTTTGGGCCATAAGACATCCAGTGGGCTAGGAAAGCACCTGGGGGTGCTCAGAGGGGAGTACAACCCACCATGGCGCGCCTGGAGGCCCAGGCATGCCCAGGTGGGTTGTGCCCACCTTGGGTGCCCCCTGAACCGCCTCATTGCTCTATAAATACCCCACTATTCCAGAAACCCTAGGGGAGTCGACGAAAATCAATTCCAGCCACCGCAGAGTCCAGAAACACTAGATCTAATCTAGACACCATCACAGAGGGGTTCACCACTTCCATTGGTGCCTCTCCGATGATGCGTGAGTAGTTCTTTGTAGAACTACGGGTCCATAGTTAGTAGCTATATGGCTTGCTCTCTCTCTCTTGATTATCAATACAATGGTCTCTTGGAGATCCATATGATGTAATTCTTTTTGCAGTGTGTTTTTTGGGATCCGATGAACTTTGAGTTTATGATCATATCTATGTTTTTATCCATGAAAGACATTTGAGTCTTCTTTGATCTCTTATATGCGTGATTGATTATAGCCTCGTATTTCTTCTCCGATATTTGGGTTTTGTTTGGCCAACTTGATCTATTTATCTTACAATGGGAAGAGGTGCTTTGTGATGGGTTCGATCTGACGATGCTTGATCCTAGTGACAGAAAGGGAAACGACACGTATGTATCATTGCTATATAGGATAACAAGAAGGGGTCTATTTCTACATAAATAGATCTTGTCTACATCATGTCATCGTTCTTATTGCATTACTCCATTTCTCCATGAACTTAATACACTAGATGCATGCTGGATAGCGGTCGATGTGTGGAGTAATAGTAGTAGATGCAGGCAGGAGTCGGTCTACTAATATTGGCTGTGATGCCTATATAATGATCATTGCCTGGATATCGTCATGATTATTTGAAGTTCTATGAATTGCCCAGCAGTAATTATTTTCCCACCATTTGCTATTTTTCTCGAGAGAAGCCACTAGTGAAACCTACAACCCCCGGGTCTCTTTCATCACATTTGCCTTTGCGATCTATTTTCCTTTGCATTTATTTTCAGATCTATTAAACTAAAAATACAAAAATACCTTGCTGCAATTTACTTGTTTCACGATCTATTTATCCTATCTATCACTTTTACCTCATGTTATTTGCCTATCTTGAGGCGTCGTACCCGAAAGGGATTGACAACCCCTTTAACACGTCGGGTTGCGAGTATTTGTTATTTGTGTGTGCAGGTGCTGTTTACATGGTGTGAGGAGGTTCTCCTACTGGTTTGATAACCTTGGTCTCATCACTGAGGGAAATACCTACCAGCACTATACTGCGTCATCCCTTCCTCTTTGGGGAAATACCGACGTAGTTCTAGTAGACATCAAGTGCTTGGTACCCTTGAGCTTGTTCCTCTTGGGTGCCCTAGTGCCCCAGATGGTTGGTGGTGTTCGGAGCTCAATCGTTGTGGTGTAAAGCTCCACGCAAGCGTCGGGGTCTCCAATTAGGTTGTGGAGATTGCCCCGAGCAATTTGACGGGTTCCGGTGAGTGCCCCCAAGGGTTGCCAAAGTGTATAGGTTCGGTGACCGCCCCAAGGGTCTTCAATTGTACAGGTTCGGTGACCGCCCTCAAGAGTCCCTTAGTGGGATCACGACATCTTGCATTTTGCAAGGCGTGAGGAGATAACGATGGCCCTAGTGTCTTCTTGGGGAGCATTGTGCCTCCACACCGCTCCAAATGGTGATTAGCATCCGCAAGGGTGTGAACTTCGGGATACATCATCGTCTCTGTGTGCCTCGGTTATCTCTTACCCGAGCCCTTTACTTATGCACTTTACTTTGTGATAGCCATAGTGTTCCATGTTATATATCTTGCTATCACTTAGTTGTTTATCTTGCTAAGCATAAGTTGTTCATGCACATAGGTGAGCCTAGTTCTTGTAGGTTTTGTGCTTGACAAATTAACCGCTAGGTTTATTCTGCATTTGTTCAAGCCTAAGTCCTAATTATTTTAAAGCGCCTATTCACCCCCCCCCCTCTAGGTGACATCCATGATCTTTCAGCCTGGGGCTGCTCTGGTGATGACACGAACCCTACCTGGCCTTCCTTCCACCTGAATGCTCTAATGATTTGGTGGGTGGAAAGGAGTAGGATCGAATGGGAATGTGGCCATGGTCAGAGAGGTTTGTGCGGTCAAAGGAGGAGGATTGCAAGGCACAGGGGTTGGATGGGTTACAGTTCTAAGAAGCCTGTGGGTAATGGAGATTTGGGAGGTCCAATGATGGAGGCTGCCATCCGGGTGTGATTGTGTGGGAGCATTAACTAGACGATCCTGGTTGGTCGGCTGATGGAAAGCCTGAGTCGTTACAATTGCGGGAATAGTGGTATTATGTCTTGGAAACTCAATCGTCAAGGGCTCCGTTGGGCTGGCTCTAGCGGGTGGGCTATGGGCCGCAGAAAGCAATCTCTCTCAATGTGGCCCCAACGCTTGCAGGACCGACATTTGATGCGGTTAGTACAGTTGGGCCTAGAGTGGCTAGTAAGCAAACATCAGACATAGAAATTGTTCTACTTGTGCGTTTGAAAGCACGGGGATCCCGTCCTCAGAGGAGTAACATCAGCACTGATGGTGTTCGAACCTGATGGTCTAGCAAGATCCGGTGATGTAGCTGGATTTGAAAAATTACCACAGGGAATAGTGCTAGAAGGTAAGATCTAATGGCCCTATGGTTTTGATCTATGAAAATCCCAGGTGATCTAAGATCTTGAAGGTAAGATTTCCTAGGGTGTTTATAGAAAATATGGGTCCATTCATCCTCCTTCTCTTGGAGGTATTGATCCAGCTCCCAGCAAGAATTTGGTCCGCCATTGCCCCAAAGAAGGAAATTGACATTGAGCAGAGGTGTTGAAATGTTACCTCCCTTAGTAATAGAGAACCCAACTTCCTTGGATGAAACAAAAAAATGAAAGACCAGTTTTGCAGGCGCGGAACTTTGAAAAGTGAGGCTCGACCACCAAAGCATGCAAGGAGAATAGTGCTTACAGATTCTTCCCTGAGCCGGATTTGGGATCTTTTGAATTCAGCCACAAGAAGGAATTCCTCTAGATCTTTATCCGCTTCAAAGTTGATTGGGACTCCCCACTTCCTCCAAACTTCTGAAGCGAAGTCTTGCCCGATGTCGAAATTGAGATCAGCCAGAGCCATGGTGCCAAGATGTCGAATTGGGAATGAGGTGGTGAGGTTGGTCGGTTTCCGACATCTATGAAGACAAGGTTCGTGGACGTCGGGGCCGGAGTGGCCACCACCGACATCTATGCAGGGGCTAGGTAAGCGCATGAAATTTAGATCTCTCATCAAACAAGCTCACCGGGAAACTTCCATGAGCTGTGTGTGTTGAAAAGAAAAAACACAATTTTTTGCTTCCATAAGAGGCACATATTTTCTTCTCGGTGAGGCATAGGTTTGCTTTCGCGAGAGCCTCCCGGAAATGGAGAAAGTCGCATTTTTTGCTTCCGTGAGAGGCACATATTTGCTTCTCATGGAGGCACTAAATGCCCCATGAAAAGGGAAAACACGTTTTTTTTCTTCGACGAGAGACAGATTTGCTTATCATGGAGGCATAGATTTGCTTCCGCGGTCTAATTTTGAAGATCTCGACGTGAGAAATTCAACGGCGAAAACGGTTCAAAATTTGGATACTCGGTTGAAGAGATAAAATGTTCTGAATAAATAAATCTACAAAAAAATGGAAAACTCACATGTTGTACTGCGCCACTTGTAGCAAGTTGAAAAGGTGGAAGTGACATAATCAAGAGACCCCCTTAATTAGTGATTTCATTTTGGAAACTCCTTGTCTTTTTAGCATTTTTTGGGGAACCTCATGGGCCGCGGCCAACTCGCTTGCTCTGTCTCAAGAAAAAAAACTGCTCGCCTGCTATATCTAAAAGAATCTGCTCGTCTACTTTTTTTCTCGTTGGCTCGCTTTTTTCTCAGTTTTTCTCTTTTGCCATTGTGTTGTTCGCTAAAAAGTCGGTTGCCAGTTTTCTTAATTTTTTTCGCAAGTTTAAAAATAGTTCATAAATTTGAAAATGTTCATGATTTTGGGAAAAGTTCATGGATCTCAAAAAAGTTCGTGAATATGAAAAAATATCATAAATTTGAATAACGTACATGAATTCCGAAAAAATATCATGGATTTGAAAGAAAGTTCATGAATTTGAAACAATTTCACGAAGTTAGGAAAGTCCATCCATTTTAAAAGCTTTATGAATGTTAAAAAATGTTAACTAATTTGTAAAAAAGTTCATTAATTTGATGATGAAGTTCATGAAATAAAAATAGAAAAATGAAAAAAGAGAAAAAGGGAGATAAAAAACAAAAAAGGAAAACTAGTTTAAAGAAAAGGACAAAAACTAGTAATACACTAAAGAAAGCGAAAGAAAAAACAGGGAGGAAAAAACCGAAGTAGGCATCTTTTTTTAGAGATTTACCGAGTAATCATTTGTTGTGTTCCAAAACAGGTGTTGCTTTTCCGCTGTATGGGCCGGCCCATTAAGAAAGCGACCCCTCCCTTTGCGCTTTCCACGAACATAGAAAAAACAGTGCCATAAGCACTTAATAGGAAATAACTTTGTTTTTCACTTTTCAACATTATTACTAGCAAAAAGAGACCGTGCATTGCAACGGGATTTTTTTTCATAAACTCCAATGACCATGCCCTAGTTTTGTTGCATCATGGAGATACATTATGACTCTCAATTTTATGAAACCATGAACATTTTTTAAAATCATTAACATATCTTTAAATTCATGGACATATTTGAAATCCTGAACATTTTTCAAATTTGTGAACACTTTTACAAATTTTCAAACATTTATACTATTTGCAAACATTTTTGTAAAATTGTGAACATATTTTTAAACTATTTTGTTGAATCAGAGAATATATCTTGAATCGGCAAACATTTTGTTTGAAATTGGTGGAACAATATTTGTAGTTCACAAACATTTTTTGATTTAATGAACACTTTTTGAAAAGCATGATCATTTTTGAATCAGCAAACATTTTATGAACGAATAAACTATTTTGTAAGTCATGAACAGTTTTTGAATTTTTAGGGTATATTTCCATTCATGAATATTTTTTGAATTCGAGAAATTTTGTTCAATTTCATGAAAATTTTAATACATCAAGTTTTTAAAAAATCATGAACATTTTTTGGTTTCCTGAACATTTGTTTTCAAGCATTTTTTGAATAAGCAAACATTTGTTTACAAAATCGTGAACGTTTTGTGAATCCACAAACATTTTATGATTTATTAAACATCTTATTTGAAAATTCTCATTTTTTTAATTTTCAAAACTTTTTTAAAATCCTAAATTATTTAAAGTAGAAAAAAAGAAACGGAAAATAAAAATAACAAATGAAAATAAAATTTTAAAAACAAGCCGCTCGGACACGGGCTGGCCCAAATGGGCACGCAACATCTTCTCCCAACACGTAGAGTGCGGTATAGGAGGTCCATACGGCATGGGCCGGCCCAGGCAAGGGATTCCCCTATGTAAAACATTTTTTTATCACTTATAGGTGGCATTGGTAGGTAATATTTTGCAACTTTGGAGGCAATTTCAGTGATGTACCACCAGAAGCAATAACCCTTTATTATTACGTACAGATTTGGTGGCGTGTTTGCTGAGCAGTTAAGTCTTTCAACGGGCTCCAGTTTGATGAGGCAGCAATACCTTCACAGGGAGACGAGACGATGGGATGTGACCCAGTCACATTACATGTTGTCGTTGTGCTTTTTGTGTGTGTGAGGGAGAGAGCGGCAACAGCCGATTGTTGTTGCTAGATATGGGAGAGAAGGGAGAGATGAGGGGTGTTGCTAGCCTGCTACTAATGCTGAGAGAAAAATGAATGAAACTTACATTAGTATAAATTAAGAGAGAGAGAGAGATACAGAGAGAGAGAGAGAGAGAGGACATATTCATAGAGGATTGTGTTGCTTATTGCTTGCTTCATGCTTATGTTGCTTGTGAGTGGGAGATATTGGGAGAAAGAGCAGAGAGGATTGTATCATGAAAGTTATTATCTCTAGGTCCAGATGAGTTTAATACAACTAAAAAAATAGCCTCCTTTACTAAATCATGACTCTGCACCCTTCCCTTCATATTATTATTTAGATAAAGATGTACTTTTGCATGTTTAAAACAAAACCCTAGGTGGATTCCTATGTGTATTACATTAATTTTTCATCCATGATTGCCATGATTATCCCTATGATGCTTGTTGTCTCTATGTCTAAGTAAATCCTTGGTTCTCGGAGATAGGGAAACCTAGTATGTTTAGGAACTAAATGCTATCAGGATAAAAAAATCCTCTTTTGTATGTTTATGTTGATGTTCTTCCGATGTTGTGTAAGGTCGACCACTCAAAATTTGCCTTTATGGATAGAAGGATATTACTATCATTGTGATGGTGGGTTGCGGAGGTACGCAGTGACACAAGTTACCTCCCTCCTTGCTTGATCTATTGATAGGGGATTAAGGGAGACCACCTTTAGCTACGCTCATGGGAACACTCTTAATTACTGTTGTCGTGACCTAAATGTGTGTGTATGGGGGGGGGGATAGTTGTGTATAACTAGTGCAGAAAAGCTTAACTATGGCATGTCAAAAACAGTCTTGGTGGCGTGAACACCCGACGTCACTAATATGACGTTATTGTTAAAAAATAGTGTTGTCGTTGTACACTATGCCAACAATATTTTGGACAGTAATGATGTGCCACGTGGACAAGTCCAACACTAATATTCATCAATAGTGACATTCCATGTTGTCGCGATGCCAATAATTTGTTTTTCAGATTTGAAATAAAAGTAGTACAACAACGATCACAACCAAAATGACATCATAATCTAGTTTAAGAACATTAAATAAATAAACTATAAATAGACCCAATAACATCATTTAAGTTCAACAATGCACTTATTGATATAGTTCAACAAAGTAGGCAAAGTAACACACATGAATATACAAGTTCAAATAAATTGAGGTGATAATTGATGGAAATATGCCCTAGAGGCAATAATAAAATGGTTATTATTATATTTCCTTAATCATGATAAAGGTTTATTATTCATGCTAGAATTGTATTGACCGGAAACTTAAATACATGTGTGTAAACAAATACCGTGTCCTAGTGAGCCTCTACTAGACTAGCTCGTTGATCAAAGATGGTTAAGATTTCCTAACCATAGACATGAGTTGTCATTTGATAACGGGATCACATCATTAGGAGAATGATGTGATGGACATGGTTCATCTGTTGTCTTAGCATATGATCGTTTAGTTTATTGCTATTGCTGTCTAATGTCAAATACATAGTCCTTCGACTATGAGATCATGCAACTCCCGGATACCAAGGAATACCTTGTGTGCTATCAAATGTCACAACATGACTAGGTGATCATAAAGATGCTCTACATGTATCTCCGAAGGTATCTGTTGAGTTGGCATGGATCGAGATTAGGATTTGTCACTCTGTTTATCGAAGAGGTATTTCTGGGCCCTCTCGGTAATACACATCACAAGAAGCTCGCAAGCAAAATGACTAAGGAGTTATTTATGAGATGATGTATTACAGAACGAGTAAAGAGACTTCTTGGTAACGAGATTGAACTAGGTATGGAGAAATCGACGATTGAATCTCGGGAAAGCAACATACCAACAGACAAAGGGAACTACGTATGTTGTCATAAACGTTCGACCGATAAAGATCTTCATAGAATATGTAGGAACCAATATGAGCATCCAGGTCCCGCTATTTGTTTTTGACCAGAGAGGTGTCTCGGTCATGTCTACATCAGTCTCGAACCCGTAGGGTTCGCATGCTTAACATTAGTTGACGATATAGTATTATATTATTTATGTGAGTTGATGACCGAATGTTGTTCGGAGTCCTAGATGAGATCATGGACATGACGAGGAGCTCCATAATGGTCTAGAGGTAAAGATTTACATATAGTATTTGGTCATCGGAAAGGTTTCAGAAGTACCGGGTATTTATCGGAGTGCCGGAAGGGGTTCCGGAAGGCCACTGGTAAATGGTGGGCCTTATGGGCCAAAAGGGGGAAGCACACCAGCCCACAAGGGGGCTGGTGCGCCCCTCCACCCCTGCCCACACGCCAAAGGAAGGGAGGGAAGGAAGGGGGAGGTGCCCTAAGGCAGCCAACCCCCCTCTCCTTCCCTATGTTCAAATAAGTACGGGGGGCGAGGCAGGCGCCCTAGGGCAGCCGCCGACCACTTGGGGGCGTACTAAGGGCTGCCTTCTCTCCCTCTCCACCTGTATATATATGAGAGGAGGGAGTGGGGCAACGCACACCATGATTCCCTAGCCGTGTGCGGCGCCCCTCTCCCTCTAGTTCATCCTCGGTCATATTTCTGTAGTGCTCGGCGAAGCCCTACGGAGATAGTTGCATCACCATCGTCACCACGTCGTCGTGCTGCCATAACTCATCTACTACTTCACCCATCTTGTTGGATCAACAAGGTGAGGACGTCATCAAGATGAACGTATGCTGAACGCGGAGGTGTCGTACATTTGGTACTTGATCAGTTGGATCACGAAGGTGTACGACTACATCAATCACGTTGATAAACTCTTCCGCTTAACGGTCTACGAGGGTACGTAGACACACTCTCCCCTCTCATTGCTATGCATCTCCATGGATAGATCTTGCGTGTGCGTAGATTTTTTTGTTTTCCATGCAATGTTCCCCAACAATAATAACATGAGATCTTCCATGCACGCCAACTAGCTAACTAGACTTTTCAACGGGCGAAGTCAGGGTCATAGTCTAGAGTAAGTGAACCATCAGCGCAGGCAACATGCCTATATTAGACTATGATCTGTTCACGATCGTAGTCGAGGTAGAAAGTGGCTCTCTCCCTAGCTTCCATCTCGTAAGCAGTTGCAAGGGCTTTCCAACCAGGGCAACCGAAATATGTGTGGTTTGCCTCATTGGTGACAAGACAATTGAATTGTTGGGCCGTCAGCATCTTCATGAGGGTGCACTGGAATTTGATGGTGGCATCCACTAGAACTCGAAACTTCTCTAAGAAGTCACACGTTGCCCCTTAAGGGATGACCTGAGCAAAATTGAAATAAAGAACTAGCTAGTTAGAGAATTTTGGGCACAACCGTATACAACACATTTGAAACTCAATCAGAACGTGTTTAACTTAAACATACCGTCCTAGTGAGGAAGTCATTCAGAAGATCTATGAAGAATTTCTTATCCCTTTGGAATCTCACTGAACCACGGGTCTCACATGGGGCATCCATTTACTGCTTTCATCAAGTTGAGAAAAATAAGCATACATAACAGATGCATAGATATAATGCAACATAATCAGTTAGTATGAACTAGCACTATCCGACCACTTAGATATTAACCCATACTTGTAATTAAACAGTTATACAAACCATGCATAGTTTGAACATAAAACATGTATAAAGTTAAACAGTTCATACAAAATAGGTAGCGCGCGCTAAGCTAGTGGGCAGACGGACCGGCCTCGTGGCCGTGTCTAATGGATCTACGACGACACCCCTGCTGACCCTCCTTCTCATGCTCCAAGGCATCCCAGTCTATGGGATCCTCCTCCGCGCTCTTCCTAGTTGTATACTGAAGTTGCATCATCTTATTGGTCTCCAGAAGTTTGTCATCTCTCGCAAGTTCGCTCACTAATGGGTCAAAGAACTACATCAGTCTTGAGCTGCATCTCATCTTTCTGTTCTCTTAGTGGTCCAATGGGGTACTCGAGCAACTCACTCATGTACTTTTGCACAAGATTAACCCATATCCATGGGTAACAATATTCTGTCCCTAACGCCTGTGGATCACAATATACACACACATATTCATGTGAGCGACACTAATTAGATGTCATATAGAGTTGAATTGTGCAAATTAGCAGAAATAGATCAAGAGGTATTTTCTGTCATATTACCTTTCCAAGGTTAGTGCAGATGAGAACTCTTGCTCTAGATTCCATTCTGTGTGCGACATATGCTTATCAGTAGGGCATTGACAATAGCAAAGCAACACAGGTGCCCTCGCTTGATTCCCGATAGCTTCTTCGGTGCCGGTGGCATAGCTGCCGGATCGAACAGACGTCGCGCTGTAGCAGGATGATTCATCGGACAGGGCCGACTGCATTGGCCGTGGCGAGCTCATGTCATATCCAACTGTCCATAAGAGAGCTCGCCAAGGCGGCGGAGTCTCAAATTTTCGACACGCCCCACCGATGTGGGCTCACATGTGGGGGTCGTGCCGATTCGACAAGCTCCGGTGGGTCCATTGTCACCAAAGAAGCTAACTAAGAGGGAGTAGAATTTTGTGGATTATGGAAGTGAATGTATTTGAGAAACAAGGGATGCCAACACTTAAATATATAGGCAAAACTTAGTGCTGTCGTTCCAAACGACGACACGGCAACGCTAGGTTAGGTATCTATGGCGTTTCTATAAATCATATGCCAGCAGTATCTTGCAACTGGTCACGATAGCTGGGCCCACATAGTAGTGACATTAGAACAAATATCCACGCTAGCACTACCAAATTATAGCCCACGTGCCAATTTGGCCCATGCCAACACTATTTGAAAAATAGTGTTAGCGTTGATGGAAAATGGCGCACCGCCAACGAAAGTTGTGGCTAGCCGTTTTTCCACTAGTGTATGTGATACATGGTTATTGCATGTATGCACGCATTTGTACTTGGCTCTGCTCACATATAGGAAAATGTAGGGTGGCTTAGTGATCCAAACCTATAATTATGCATTTGCATAATTACATTAGATACATACTAGTGATGAATCTAGACTCCATGAGAATGCCATAGCCCTATTGTTGATTTAATCGTTTTAATTAATATCATGTTACTTCAATTTATTCTTGCTTTCTTAATTTTAGTCACCAAACACCTGCAATATCTCCAATCTTGCATCCACTCTTTCTTTGAACCACAATTAACTTGTAGACACATCATGGTAACCCTCTAGAAGATTCAAAGATCCCTTCATGTGCACCTTGTGGGATCGGTACTCCGCAGACACCAAGTTTGCAAATCCCTTTGACATCCTCTTAATAGTATGTGATCAATATAGCTCAATAAAATAAAAGAGTTATACTAGATAGCTTCTAGAAATCCATTCTTTGGCATATATCATTTCAACGGTAAGCGATCCACGCCACTGAGTACCAATGGGACTAATACCTTTGACTTGAGCATTCCACTTGAGTTTGATGTTGACGTTCATGTTTGGCTCAAATTGGAAATGCCATCTTGATCACGTCACTTGGTGAAGACTTAAAATAGTTTCCCCATAAGACATGCAGGAAGCATCCTTGTATACCATCTGCACGTGTGCCAATATTCATATGGTTACTTGAAATAATTTGTTTGATGCTAGCCCATGAAAACCACCCAAAGCCCCTACACATAGAAAACACATAGTATTGGTTAGTTCACGGAGTGTAAATCATATATTCTTACCATACCACAAGATCCCATGTGGTACACGATTTATGCTTGTGTGTTGACCATTCAAAATTTGATCTTTGAGTTTTATCTTGAAGCCCATATTGAGCTCTTTGCTACGCTTCATTGCTTCAATACATGATCACCAATATCACAATTCTCTCATGACCATATCGAGATTCTCCATGAATATCATATTGCACATCACTTGCTCTTTTTCATGCTCCATCACAATCTTGAGAGACATAATAAATTCTTCACTTCATTACTTACTTCATGTTCTTACCTCCCACCTTAAAGGCTAATCCACTTGTAATCTTTTTACTTTTTCCTCTTGAGAGGCTGTATATATTGTATTGTTTTTCATTTTTATAATAAAGTTACAAGGCTGTGGGGTTTTTACCCAAGAGTTTACTTCATGACTTAATCAACAATGACTCGACATATGAGCTCATCATAATCTCATCTTCAATCCATATATAGAGTGCTTCTCTTTAATCATTCTCTCAAGATCTTGATCCATCATGGACTACTCATTAGTCTAAGCATCAAAACCTCCGAGATTTTTCAATGGACTCCATATATCTCACATATTGTTCATCACATGTAATTCAAATTGATCATATTTGATTCAATCATTGAACTCAATCTTGGTGCATATCTAGATTTTGATGGCCCATTCCAAATCCATATAGTCTCCTTATTGCATCACCCATGGAACATATCTTGATATAAAACTCGATGCCATTATTGCTGAAGGAAATATGCCCTAGAGGCAATAATAAAGTTGTTATTTATATTTCCTTATATCATGATAAATGTTTTTTATTCATGCTAGAATTGTATTAACCGGAAACTTAGTACATGTGTGAATTCATAGACAAAACAAAGTGTCCCTAGTATGCCTCCACTTGACTAGCTCGTTAATCAAAGATGGTTATGTTTCCTAACCATAGACATGTGTTGTCATTTTATGAATGGGATCACATCATTAGGAGAATGATGTGATGGACAAGACCCATCCGTTAGCTTAGCATTATGATCGTTAAAGTTTCATTGCTACTGCTTTCTTGATGACTTATACATGTTCCTCAGACTATGAGATTATGCAACTCCCGAATACCGGAGGAACACCTTGTGTGCTATCAAACATCACAACGTAACTGGGTGATTATAAAGATGCTCTATAGGTGTCTCCGAAAGTGTTTGTTGGGTTGGCATAGATCGAGAATAGGATTTGTCACTTTGTGTATCAAAGAGGTATCTCCGGGCCCTTTCGGTAATGCTCATCACTATAAGCCTTGCAAGCAATTAGACTAATGAGTTAGTTGCAGGATTATGCATTATGGAACGAGTAAAGAGACTTGCCGGTAACGAGATTGAACTAGGTATGATGATACCGACGATGAATCTCGCGCAAGTAATACACCGATGACAAAGGAAACAACGTATGTTGTTATGCGGTTTGACCGATAAAGATCTTCGTAGAATATGTAGGAGCCAATATGAGCATCCAGGTTCCGCTATTGGTTATTGATCATAGATGTGTCTCGATCATGTCTACATAGTTCTCGAACCTGTAGGGTTCGCACGCTTAACATTCGATGACGATTTGTATTATGAGTTATGTGTTTTTGATGACCGAAGTTTGTTTGGAGCCCTAGATGAGATCACGGACATGACGAGGAGTTTCGAAATGGTCGATACATAAAGATTGATATATTGGATGGCTATGTTCGGACACCGGAAAGGTTTCAGAATGGTTCGGGCATTTTTCGGAGTATCGGGAGGTTACCAGACCCCCCCTAGGGGATTAATGGACCTGAATAGGCCTTAGTGGAAGAGAGGTGGCAGCGGCCAGGTGGAGGCGCACGCCCCCCTAAGACCAAACCGAGTTGGATCTGGGGAGGGGGCGCGGCCCCCCCTTTCCTCTTTCTCCTCCACCTCTTTCCCTCTCTCTCCCATCTTGGAATAGGAAGGGGACTCCAACTAGGATTGGGAATCCTAGTTGACTCCCCCTATAGGCATGCCCCTCCTTTGTCGGCCTCCTTCTCCTCCTCCTTTATATACGGGGGCAGGGGGCACCCCAAAACACAACAGCCATTCTCTTAGCCGTGTGCGGTGCCCCCCTCCATAGTTTAATATGCCGGTCATATTGTCGTAGTGCTTAGGTGAAGCCCTGCCAGTAACATCATCATCACCGTCGCCATGCCGTCGTGCTAACGGAACTCACCCTCGTCCTCAACCGGATCAAGAGCATGAGGGACGTCATTGAGCTGAACGTGGAAGTGTCGTACGTTCGGTACTTGGATCGGTTGGATCGCAAAGAAATTCGAAAATATCAACCGTGTTATTGAAACGATTCCGCTTTCGTTCTACAAGGGTACATGGACACACTCTCCCCTCTCGTTGATATGTATCACCTAAATAGATCTTGCGTGATCGTAGGAATATTTTTGAAATTACTGTGTTCCCCAATATTGGCATCCGAGCCAGGTCTATGCGTAGATGATATGCACGAGTAGAACACAAAGAGTTGTGGGCGATAATAGCCATACTGCTTACGACCAACGTCTTACTTTGATTCAGCGGTATTGTTGGATGAAGCGGCTCGGACCGACATTACATGACCGCGTTCATGAGACTGGTACTACCGACGTGCTTTTGCACATAGGTGGCGGGCGGGTGTCTGTTTCTCCAACTTTAGTTGAATCAAGTTTGACTACAGACGGTCCTTGTTGAAGGTTAAAACAGCATGCTTGATGAAAAATCGTTGTGGTTTTTATTCGTAGGTAAGAACGGTTCTTCCTAGAAGCCCATAGCATCCATGTAAAACTTGCAACAACAAAGTAGAGGACGTCTAACTTGTTTTTGCAGGACTTGTTGTGATGTGATATGGTCAAGACATGATGTGATATAATTTGTTGTATGATAGGATCATGTTTTGTTAAATTTGTCGGCAACTGGCAGGAGCCTTATGGTTGTCTCTTTATTGCATAAGATGCAAGCGCCATATAATTGCTTTACTTTATCGCTATGCGATAGCAATAGTTGCAAAATCAATAGTTGGCGAGACGACCCTGTGACGACACGTTGATAGAGATCAAGATGATGGAAATCATGGTGCCATGCCGGTGACGATGGAGATCCTGATGGTACTTTGTAGATGGAGATCAAAGGCACAAGATGATGATGGCCATATCATGTCACATATTTTGATTGCATGTGATGTTTATCTTTTATGCATCTTATTTTGCTTAGTACGGCCGTAGAATTATAAGATGATCCCTTACTAAATTTCAAGTGTTGTCCCTGAGTATGCACCGTTGCGACAGTTCTTCGTGCTGAGACACCACGTGATGATCGGGTGTGATAAGCTCTACGTTCACATACAATGGGTGCAAGCCAATTTTGCACATGCGGAATACTCGGGTTAAACTTGACGAGCCTAGCATATGCATATATGGCCTCGGAACACTGGAGACCGAAAGGTCGAGCGTGAACCATATAGTAGATATGATCAACATAGTGATGTTCACCATTGAAAACTACTCCATCTCACGTGATGATTGGACATGGTTTAGTTGATTTGGATCACGTGATCATTTAGATGACTAGAGGGATGTCTATCTAAGTGGGAGTTCTTAAGTAATATGATTAATTGAACTTTAATTTATCATGAACTTAGTCCTGATAGTATTTTGCAAATTATGTTGTAGATCAATAGCTCGCGTTGTAGCTCCCCCTATGTTTTCTATATGTTCCTAGAGAAAACCAAGTTGAAAGATGATAGTAGCAATGATGCGGACTTGGTCCGTGATCTGAGGTTTATCCTCATTACTGCACAGAAGAATTATGTCCTTAATGCACTGCTAGGTGACAGACCTATTGCAGGACCAGATGTAGACGTTATGAATGTTTGGCTAGCTCAATATGATGACTACTTGATAGTTTAGTGCACCATGCTTTACGGCTTAAAATCGGGACTTCAAAGATGTTTTGAACGTCATGGACCATATGAGATGTTCCAGGAGTTGAAGTTAATATTTCAAGTAAATGCCCGAATTGAGAGATATGAAGTCTCCAACAAGTTCTATAGCTAAAAGATGGAGGAGAATAGCTCAAGAAGTGAGCATGTGCTGAAATTGTCTGGGTACTACAACCGCTTAAATCAAGTGGGAGTTAATCTTCCAGATAAGATAGTGATTAACAGAGTTCTCTAGTCACCATCACCAAGTTACTGGAACTTCGTGATGAACTATAATATGCAAGGGATGACAAAAGCGATAGCTCTTCGTGATGCTAAAATCAACGAAGGTAGAAATCAAGAATAAGCATCAAGTGTTGATGATTAAACAAGATCACTAGGTCAAGAAACGGGCAAAGGGAAGGGAAGGGAACTTCAAGAAGAATAGCAAGCAAGTTGCTGCTCCCGGGAAGAAGCCCAAAGCTGGACCTAAGACTGAAACTAAGTGCTTCTACTGCAAAGGAAATGGTCACTGGAAGCAGAGTTACTCCAAGTTTTTGGTGGATAAGAAGGATGGAAAATTAAGTGAAGAAAGGTATATTTGATATACATGTTATTTATGTGTACCTTACTAGTGCTCTTAGTAACCCCTGGGTATTTGATACTTATTCAGTTGCTAATGTTAGTAACTCGAAACAGGAGTTGCAGAATAAATAGAGACTAGTTAAGGGTGAAGTGATGATGTACGTTGGAAGTGGTTCCAAGATTGATATGATCATCATCGCACACCCCCTATACTTTCGGGATTAGTGTTGAACCTAAATAAATGTTATTTGGTGTTTGCGTTGAGCATGAATATGATTTGATCATGTTTATTGCAATACCGTTATTCATTTAAGACAGAGGATAATTGTTATTCTGTTTACATGAATAAAACCTTCTATGGTCATACACCCAATGTTGATGGTTTATTGAATCTTGATCATAGTAATACACATATTCATAATATTGATGCCAAAATATGCAAAGTTGATAATGATAGTGCAACATACTTGTGGCATTGTCGTTTAGGTCATATTGGTGTAAAGCGCATGAAGAAACTCCATGCTGATGGGCTTTTGGAATCAATTGATTATGAATCATTTGATACTTGTGAACCGTGCCTTATGGGCAAGATGACTAAAACTCACTTCTCCGGAACAATGGAACAAGCTAATGACTTATTGGAAATAATACATAACTGATGTATGCGGTCCGATGAGTGTTGAGGCTTGTGGCAGGTATCATTATTTTCTGACCTTCACAGATGATTTGAGCAGATATGGGTATATCTACTTAATGAAACACAAGTCTAAAACATTTGTAAAGTTCAAATAATTTCAGAGTGAAGTGGAGAATCATCGTAACAAGAAAATAAAGTTTCTATGATCTGATCATGGAGGAGAATATTTGGGTTACGAGTTTGGCCTTCATTTAAAAACAATGTGGAATAGTTTCACAGCTCATGCCACCTGGAACACCACAGCGTAATGGTGTGTTCGAACATCGTAACCGCACTTTATTGGATATGGTGCGATCCATGATGTCTCTTACCAGTTTACTACTATCGTTTTGGGGTTATGCATTAGAGACAACTGCATTCACTTTAAACAGGGCACCATCAAAATCTGTTGAGATGGCACCTTATGAATTATGGTTTGCAAGAAACCAAAGTTGTCGTTTCTTAAAGTTTGGGGCTGCGATGCTTATGTGAAAAAGCTTCAACCTGATAAGATCGAACCCAAATCGGAAATATGTGTCTTCATAGGATACCCAAAAGAAACTGTTGGGTACACCTTCTATCACAGATCCGAAGGCAAGATATTCGTTGCTAAGAATGGATCCTTTCTAGAGAAGGAGTTTCTCTCGAAAGAAGTGAGTGGGAGGAAAGTAGAACTTGATGCGGTAATTGTACCTTCTCCCGAATTGGAAAGTAGTTCATCACAGAAATCAATTCTAGTGATTCCTATGCCAATTACTGAGGAAGCTAATGATGATGATCATGAAACTTCCGATCAAATTACTACCGAACCTCGTAGGTCAACTAGAGTATGGTCCGCACCAGAGTGGTACGGTAATCCTATTCTGGAAGTCATGCTACTAGACCATGATGAACCTACGAACTACGAGGAAGCAATGATGAGCCCTGGTTCCGCGAAATAGCTTGAGGCCATGAAATCTGAGATGGGATCCATGTATGAGAACAAAGTGTGGACTTTGGTGGACTTGCCCGATGATCGCAAGCCATAGAAAATAAATGGATCTTAAAGAGGAAGACGGACGTTGATAGTAGTGTTACTATCTACAAAGCTTGACTTGTCACAAAAAGGTTTTCGACAAGTTCAAGGTGTTGACTTCAATGAGATTTTCTCAAATGTAGCGATGCTTAAATCCGTCTGAATCATGTTAGCAGTTGCCATATTTATGAAATTTGGCAAATGGATGTCAAAACTGCATTCCTTAAATGGATATTTCTTAAAGAAGAGTTGTATATGATGCAACCAGAAGGTTTTGTCGATCCTAAAGTTACTAACAAGGTGTGCAAACTCCAGCGATCCATCTATGGACTGGTGCAAGCATCTCGGAGTTGGAATATACGCTTTGATCAGTTGATCAAAGCATATAGTTTTATAAAGACTTGTGGTGAAGCCTATATTTACAAGAAAGTGAGTGGGAGCACTACAACCTTTCTGATCAGTACTCCCTCCGTTCCTAAATATAAGTCGTTGTAGAGATCCCACTATGAACCACATGCAGATGTATATAGATGCATTTTAAGTGTAGACTCATTCATTTTGCTCCGTATGTAGTCCACCTAGTGGAATCCCTACAAAGATTTATATTTAGGAACGGAGGGAGTATATGTGAATGACATATTGTTGATCGGAAATTATGTAGAATTTTCTGGAAAGCATAAAGGGGAGTTTGAAAGGAGATTTTCAAAGGAAAACCTCGGTGAATCTGCTTACATATTGGGCATCAAGATCTATAGATAGATCAAGACGCTTGATAAGATTTTTCAATGAGTACATACCTTGACAAGTTTTTGAAAGCGTTCAAAATGGATCAGTCAAAGAAGGAGTTCTTGCCTGTATTACAAGGTGTAAAGTTGAGTAAGACTCAAAACCCGACCAGGGTAGAAAATAGAAAGAGAATGAAAGTCATTCCCTATGCCTCAGTCATAGGTTCTATAAAGTATCCCATGCTATGTGCCAGACTAGCTGTGTGCCTTGCTATGAGTTTGGCAAGGGGGTACGATAGTGATCCAGGAGTGGATCACTCTATAGTGGTCAAAGTTATCCTTAGTTACCTAAGAGGACTAAGGAAATGTTTCTCGATTATGGAGGTGATAAAGAGTTCGTCGTAAAGAGTTACAATGATGCAAGATTTTACACCGATCCAGATGACTCTAAGTTTCAGTCTGGATACATATTGAAAGTGGGAACAATTAGTTAGAGTAGCTCCATGCAAAGCATTGTAGACATAAAACAATTTGCAAAATACATACGACTCTTAATCTGTCAGACACATTGACTAAACTTCTCTCATGAGCAAAACATTATCACACCTTCATACTATTTGGGTGTTAATCACATAGCGATGTGAACTAGATTATTGACTCTAGTAAACCCTTTGGTTGTTGGTCACATGGCGATGTGAACTATGGATGTTAATCACATACATATGTGAACTATTGGTGTTAAATCACATGGTGATGTGAATTAGACTATTGACTCTAGTGCAAGTGGGAGACTGAAGGAAATATGCCCTAGAGGCAATAATAAAGTTGTTATTTATATTTCCTTATATCATGATAACTGTTTATTATTCATGCTAGAATTGTATTAACTATAAACTTAGTACATGTGTGAATACATAGACAAAACAAAGTGCCCCTAGTATGCCTCTACTTGACTAGCTCATTAATCAAAGATAGTTATGTTTCCTAACCATAGACATGTGTTGTCATTTGATGAATAGGATCACATCATTAGGAGAATGATGTGATGGCAAGACCCATCCATTAGCTTAGCATTATGATCGTTACAGTTTCATTGCTACTGCTTTCTTCATGACTTATACATGTTCCTCAGACTATGATATTATGCAACTCCCGAATACTGGAGGAACACCTTTTGTGCTATCAAACGTCACAATGTAACTGGGTGATTATAAAGATGCTCTACAGGTGTCTCCGAAGGTGTTTGTTGGGTTGGCATAGATCAAGAATAGGATTTGTCACTCCGTGTATCGGAGAGGTATCTCCGGGCCCTCTCGGTAATGCTCACCACTATAAGCCTTGCAAGCAATGTGATTAATGAGTTAGTTGCGGGATTAAGCATTACAGAATGAGTAAAGAGACTTGCCGGTAACGAGATTGAAGTAGGTATGATGATACAGACGATCGAATCTTGCGCAACACTACAAAAAAAATACACTTCTGTGATGATACGTGTTTGTCACAATAGGTCATGTTTTTCATGCATGTACATCCATGACGATTTTATGACAGAATCAAGATAGTCATACATGTGCTGTCGTAGAAGTGTTCCACGATGTTACCAAAATTATCATCATGGAAGTGTCCACTTCCATGACGATAAATCGCGCATCACAGAAGTGCTTTCGTCAAGGGTGACCGACACGTGGCATCCACCGTAACAGAACGTCGTTAAGCTATCGGGTCCGATTTTGGATCCAATAAACCGTTAACAGCCCCGACCAATGGGGATTTTCCACGTGTAAAATCATCATTGGCTTGAGGAAACACGTGTCGGCTCACCGTTGGGATAGATGTCATCCACTCATTGGACCCAAGGCGCCTATGATACGCCGACACGTGGCATGGCCCAACAGAGGCCCATTCCTATGAAAAGGCCAGCCCGTTTGGCTTGGTCAAAATGTGGTGGGCCGGCCCACGGAAAGCGTGTTAACGGCTTGTTCGCATATAGCCCATTTACAACCCGCTAACCTAGGGCCCGTTACGACCTCTCCGAATTAGGCCCAGTACCGTCATCTGGGCCGTCAAATATGATTCCAGCCCATTTTAACTTCCGGCCCATGTATGGCCCATGACGTCTTTTGGCCTGTATGAGGCCCTTTGTAACTCTTGGCGCATTAACGGCCCTTGGTGAAACTAGCCCATAATGAACAGTGTATCACTTTATACCCATTAAGGGGCCATTATTCCATTGGGCCATTTCTAGCCCAAGTTATCTTTCGGCCTTCTCAGGGCCCATTTATTCTTGGGCTCATTTCCAGCATTCGGTTACTTACGGCCCATTACTGTCATTTTCTGCTTGTGGGCCAAATTCAACTCGTGGTTACAGTCGGCACATTTGTGTCCTGTTAATACGTTGGGCCGTTTTCATGTAAAAAAACCGTTGGGCTGTTTTCATTGAGTTATCAAATACGGCCTATTAACAGCATGTTATGGTCCACGAATAGTATGGCCCATGATTGGCGAAATGATGATACACCCCGTAGAAGGCCCATGGATCCTACGGCCCGTAAAAGGCCCATGGATCGTACGACCGGTAGAAGGCCCATGGATCGTACGGCCGGTAGAAGGCCCATGGATCGTACGGCCCGTAGATGGCCCACGGATCGTACGACCCGTAGAAGGCCCATGGATCCTACGGCCTGTAAAAGTCCCATGGATCGTACAGCCCGTTGAAGGCCCATGGATCGTACGGCCCGTATAGAAGGACAATGGATCCTACGGACCGTAGAAGGCCCATGGATCATACGACCCACAGGAGGCCCATGGTTACAACAGTCCGTGTGTTGCCATGATTATTTTGTCCTAGTTTCCAAAAATAGGTTATTGTGGCCACTAGAAAAACACAGAAAAAGAACTGCAGTGACTACAAGCAAACAACAAAACAAGACAATAAGGAAATAAATAAGCAAGGAATTAATGCTAGCCTATTACCTCTATTACACATATTACATCCACTGGGCATCAAAGTTCGCCACCAGTGCAAATATAGGGAACAAAGCAACATATTACATACACTGGCCGTCAAAATTGGCCACCAGTGCAAATAACCGCGGCAGCAAAAGAAGAGCATAACTGAAACAACTTCATAAGAGCTCAAGAAACATTATCCTGGGTATCCACCATGCTGGCAATAAGCTTAGCAAGCTTATTAGCTTTGTCCCGTTTGGTGCTAAAATCCTCCAACGCTTGCTGTTGCACCAGAAAGTATGTATCTGAATGCTCCAGGGACTTCCGCAGTCCTTCCGCTTCTTGTCGCAGCACAGCTGATCGATGTCTTTCAGCTTGTAGTTGAGACTCAAGAAACCGAACTGATTTAGACAATGAGTTTGAATAGCTTGTGCAAGAGGTAGTGGCCAGTAACTCGAACACTAAACCAAGACATGACTTTGGGGTTGTCTTGTTGTCTTCAAGATAGTCTTCCTTAGCTGTTTTATCCTCTTTGTTGGAGACCAACAAGGATGTCTCACTATCCTGAACCTTATCTGCATTACTTCCTTTACCATTGCTTAATAAGGCACTCTTCCCCAATATTCTGTCAGCATTCTAAAATAAGAAACAAGCAGACACATAACAGGTTTAGCATGTACTAGTATATGAAAATCATTTTGGTGAACCAGTTCATTAGTAAGGTGGACAGGATTAAACTACCAAGTCTTCTATTGACAAGTACTAGTACATAATAAAAGCATCAAACAAACATATATCTATGTCCTATGGTCACTGCATTGTCTTGCCAAATCAAAATAGAGACATGGTTCAAATCATATTAGTTCAAGGCAAAGCAGCAGTGAAAGAATACAGATCATGGGAAACTACACGGCACAACAAGATTTCAGATGGGTACCACGGTTCTACATGTACAACAACACTATTGGCTCTATTGTGATGCTAGTAATGTGCATGATATGAGAAGTCTACTGTATACACAATTGAAATTGAAATTAATAGAGCTATTGACAAGAGCAAACCTGTTAAAGAAATATGCATGAACATACCTGCTGTGCCATTGGAGTTTCAATTGGATCCTTCAATTTAAAAATAAGTTTGTATGAGTAAATACAGTGATACAAGAGCAAAGCAATATGCATGATAGCAATCATAGTTAAAAAAAGGCGCGCCTAAGCGAGCGCTTAAGCGCGCCTAGGCTCTAGGCATTGGCAAAACGCGTTGCGCATAACTATGCTTAATTTGTGCATAACTGCGCATAAGCATGCGCTTTGGTCAGTAAAGTGTAAGGCGGTGGCAAAATGCACAATTAACGCCTAGCGCTTTTTTGAACTATGATAGAAATGGAATCTTAAATTAGAACATTTGTTCTTCAGGTTTAGGCACTTATTCTACATGAACAGAGTACAGTAAGAGGCAAGAATATAGTACTTAAAAATACAAAATGAGCTCATAGACCTTACCACATTCTTGGTTCGGGACCAGTACAGAACAAGGCGTTCCCAGTCATCATCCAGTAAATGTGTCTCAGGAGAACGTAAGGGAATTTGATGAGTTTCTTTGTCAGTGAAGTATGTTTTCTTCAGGTAATTCTGATACTGCCACCAAGCATTCTTGAAGATAGCAGAGGTATTAGCACAGGTTACCTCATCCTGAGTTTCCAAATTGGTCCTTCTCTATAGAGAAAAATGGGAAAATTTGTTGTATTATAACCATCATGGAGGTAGGATGTATGGGACAAAGCAAAGTAATTGCCATGAATAACATTACTTACACATAACTCCTGGACAAACACCTTCAACTGGCATTTTCCTTCATCTTTAGTATAATATTTCCAAGATGGGAAGATACGCACATACGATTAAACAACATCAAATGCGATAGATGCTAAACTACGACTAGCTGGTTGCGCTTCCTCCACAGGAATAGGCGTACTAACAGGTGGAGTTGGGGTTCGCCGTGGTAGTACTGGCCCTTTGGGCACTGGAGCTGCCTTACTAACTGCTCTTGTTTGGGAGCTCTGTGGTAGAGATGGTGCTGTGTCAATGGGAACTGGGTTACTATCTGCTGGGGTTGGGGTTAGATTGGGTGAAGCTCGTTCTCTGTCCATCGCAGTAGGGGTACAATCTGCGAGAATTTGGGTTATGTGTGGTAGGGCTGGTTCTTGTGCATGTACAACCGGGGTGCTATCTCCACCAAGAGGTAGCACTATTTTATTTAAAGACCGTGTTTTTAGTCCGCTAGATACTGACATCACCTGCTCCAATTCAGATGGCTGATAAATAGGAAACATAGTTGAATGTACAGACATTGTATGAGAGACAGATGCAATAGATAGTGTGGAAAAAAGAGGGCATGAAATAGTTGACATGTATATTATTTAACTAAAACGGATAGCATGACATAATTCCACATATATGATGTCTATCTAAAGTGGATAGCATAGCATAACATAATTCAAAGATATGATGAATAACTAAACAGGATTGCATGGCATAATTCAGCTAGATGTTATCTAAGTAATCAAGATCACATCATTTAATTCACATATGTGATTTATATGCTAAACAGAGGGCATTCGATATGATGTCTGAACTAAGAACATGGTGTTGAATATTGTGTATATGATGTCTAAACTGTGCAATGCAAGACACCATATGCATGATATGAGCAGTATAACTGTGCCAAGTTACAGCATACACCTCGGTGGGGGAATAGGACTGGTCATCTGTCTCTGAATCCATCTCCGAGGAGCTATCGGGACCCAACAAGAGATCTACTTCGACAGGTAGCACTGTCTGCTCTGAAGGCCTTGTTTTCACTCCAGGTTTTTCCATCTCCCACCCAAATGGCTGATTCACAGGAAGAGTAGTTTAATGTACAAACATTGTCGACAAATGTAAATGTAATGAAGAAAAGGATGGGCAAGATATCATTCAAATATATGATGCCTCGTT
Organism: Triticum dicoccoides; assembly: GCF_002162155.2. NCBI lineage: Eukaryota > Viridiplantae > Streptophyta > Magnoliopsida > Poales > Poaceae > Triticum > Triticum dicoccoides. Next base: position 510,323,504 of record NC_041383.1, read on the forward strand.
AAACAGGATGGCATTGCACATTTCACATATATTATGGCTGGCTAAAAGACATGAGACTGCATAATTCCCATATATGATATAGAAACTAAACAAGTGGCATTACGGAACATGTCTAAACTAAGCAGATGACATATATGATGTCAAAAGTAGGCACTGCAAGGCAACATATGCATTATATGACTAACATAATCATGCCAAGGTAGAGCAAGCACCTTGGGGGTAAATAGGAGTGGTCAGCGGTGTCTGAATCCGCCTCAGAACAGATATCTTCCTCTGGATTACAATGTAGAGTGGGTGGGGAGGGTTTGCCATTGAACCCACCATGGAGCGATGTTTGTATGACATTGTATTGCCGCGCAAAACTCTTCTCTTTTTCTCTACATGTTCAGCATGACTGCGTACAATATCTGACATGCATACGAAAAAAATACGGTCAGATTATGTAAGGAGAGCATGCAGAAATTTAGAGTGATGGTAACAACGAGTGGATGGATTCAAAAATAATGATAGCAGGCTAATGATTGCTTTAATTTAATAAAAAAGATAGATGATGATTGCTTTACTATTTGTTTCCCACACAAGATGAACAACATAGGCATACCCTAGGTGAACCAGACATTAGACAAAGATACTATTCATTGCTTCCTCGATATGTGCCCACAACTAATTTAGAACTCAAGTGTGAACATTAATTTGGACCTGACTTGGAGTCCAAGAGGTGAACAGGACGATAAAGTAGCAGGTAATTTTAAGCAATGCATAACATAAGCAGAAACAAAAGAGTGCGACCTCTCTTGTGGACCCGTGTACCCCTCAGGTTCATCTCCCGAGTCGATGATGGTGATGCCACTGCGGTGGGTGCGGGCGGCAGGGAAGGAGATCTGAGGCGGCGAAAGACGGTCAGCAGTCGTGATGTCTGGTTTGGTGGATGCTTTTTTCGATGGAGCAGCTCAGGTGAGGTGGACAATGTTGCGGAAGGAGCAAGACAAACCACACAAAGTTCCCTTTGACACCTACCTGTAACTGAAGTAATTCTGTAAGGGCTCATTTGGCTTGCATGATTCTAAAAACGTAGGAATAGGAAAAACACCGGAATAGGATAGGAATGCACATGGTAAATAGAGAATTTGTAAACACAGGATTTCTGTCAACTTGGGTGTTTGGTTTACAGGAATCGGAAGAGCAGAGGAATGCAAAGAAACATGGCCAAAATAAAGTGAAACCATATGAAAGCGTGTACAGTTAGAATGTTATTCTGCCACTAATGCACTTGGTCTTGTTTTCATGCATAGGATTTTGAAAAGCAGGTCCAGGTGGATGTTTTGCTTCATTCCTTTCAACAAAATGCATGAATAATCTAATAGTAGAGTGCCATTGGAAAATTCCCTATTGCTGTGTTTTTTCGTTGAACCAAAATAGCCCTAATGGATCGACATCAATGTATAGTAATAAGTGATGCAACAAGTGTACAACCTCTTTGCCGTAGCCGTGTCGACCTCAGCATCATTGGGTTGGTCGCTGAAGCAGTTGAGGCAGAGGTGGTTGTCGGAGGTGTGGAGGAAGATCTGAGGAATCTGTAGATGGCGTCCACGGCACTGCTCTGTTGTGATGGATCGTTCTGTCGTTGGAGCAGCTCCAGTGAGACGTAAGACGTCAAGGCTGAAGTAGCACAAGACAAACATCGTCAATCTCAAGTGGGATTCTAATAGCATCTCCAATAGATGATGTAAAATATATGTAAAATTTACATCACCAAAAACCACCTGACTACAACAGATGAGGTAAAAACTGTTGACTCTGAACTTAACTATCAAAACTGAAATTTACTGTGGAATCTGAATGTTACTGTCAAAACTGAACGCAATGGTAGCATAGAGGCACTTGACCTGCAGTTTAGGGAGGGTCTGCAGTTCATCTTCAACCTGCACCCCCTGAGCCACCAGCCACCACCGGCCAAACCACCGGCCCCAGCGCGCCTTGCTATCCCAAAATTACAACGCGCGCAAAAACCCCCTCCAGCTGCCAAATCCCGACACATGAAATCCCCCTTCTAACCCTGAGCCAAAAGGGTCGCTAGTTCAAATCGGCGGGGGGTACTTTTGTAACACACCCTACATTTTGGACAAGCGCGTCCCTAAGTCATGGCTCACCCCCTCCCATCGCCTCCTTTTCGCCATTCGAAATCCCAGGCCGCCATAACCTCTCCGCTCCAGCCGCGAAACCCCACCCTCCTCTGTCCGCCACCTCACCGCTGCCCAGCCGGAGCCTCTTCCCCGACGACGTCGTCCACCGCAACAGCTCGACGTCCCTCATCCACCTCCCAGGATGAGGATCCGTCGTCCATCTCGTCGTCCCGCCGGTTCAGCCGCCCCGTCCTCCACCTCCAAGGAGCTGCTCCGACGATCACCTTGTCTATCGTGGTTGCTCCATCCCCATAGCGCTTCCTTAACCTGCACCACCGGAACTGCATCATCCTCACCGACTCCTCGAACGAAGCTGAGGCCTACTCAGCGCCACCAAAGAGGTTGTACACTCAACGCATCGCACCTTCTCCTTAACTCGACCTCCCGACACCGTCGGTTCTCCATCCCGCACCCCCATGGAGCGGCTACCTTGAAGCCAACGCCGCGGGCGACATCTCCATGGCGGCTCTCCCCCAGTTCGAGGCCCCTTCGGCGGTGGCGTCCATACCAGCCGGATCTGCTGCTGCTGCTCCGGCTCTCGCTCGCTCGCGCTGGTGCTGCTGCTCCGGCTCTCGCTCGATCGCTCGTTCGCCCAGCTGCTGCTGCTCCGGCTCTCGCTCGCTCGCTCGCGCTGCTGCTGCTGCTCCGGCTCTCGCTCGATCACTCGCTCGTCCGGCTGTTGCTGCTCCAGCTCTCGCTCGCTCGCTCTGCTGCTGCTGCTACTCTCCCCTCGCTCGTGCTGCTGCTCTGCTCCAATTTAGCTACACTTCAGTCGACTGAATCAACTTTTGGGTCAAACGATTTTTAGGGGGGGGCTCGCCGGAGTTAAAGAAGAACCACCCGCAGCGGGGACGGGG
>NC_041383.1:510326817-510368883 GCF_002162155.2 Triticum dicoccoides
GGCTCGCCGGAGAGGTACCTCACTATCTATCTTAGGGTTCAGGGTGGGGGCGGGGGGACTAGAGGGATGGCCGGGGCGGCGGCGGGCCGGCGCTGGGGAGTTGTTTCGGGGCGGTGAGGCGGCGGGTTGTGAAGGCGCCAGTTTTGGGAGCACGATATCTGAATTTTCGGGATATAACAAGGCGGGTTGAATTTTAGGGACAAGCTTAACGTATAATATTGTACTTGTACGTACCAAATCAATTCTCACTTCCCTCAACCAAAAAGAAAACGAAAAAAATAAAACTATTGACACCACACAAAGAGAGAGTCTTGCCCCATTTTACTATACAAATGCTATTCAAAGCTACTCCCTCCTACCATCTAAATAGGGCCTAATGCGTTTTTCGATGCTAACTTTGACCAAATATTAGAGCAATAATATATGACATGCAACTTACACAAAGCACACCATTAAATTGGTGTGTGAAAGGAGATTTCAATGATATAATTTTCACATTGTGCATGTCATGTACTATTAATCTTGTCAATAGTCAAAGGCGGTCTTAAAAAACGCATTACACCCTATATAGATGGAAGGAGGGAGTATGAATCCATGTTATGTCCAATTAAAATTTTTCGCTTGCTGTATAATGCATGTAACCTACTCATACCAATATTTTAGTGCATTCCAAATGTCTATACTACTGCAGCAATTTGAACTGAATTTGAATTCATTTCTCTATTTCAATAAGAATCTACAATCATGATTGTTGCCAACTTCAACCATCATTCGTGTATTACCTTAATAACACACCACATGATTACTATAGAGATAGATATGAACTATGTGTACTACATGAACTCGAATTCTATGTTTTGAATACACTTGATGTTGATTCCAAATAATAGTACATTTGATGTACTAACTATATATTCATAATATAAACCATGTTCTATACGTACACCATGTTTATCACACAAAGTATAGTGCCCCGGCCGCCCCCTACATTATGACAAGTATTCAGACCTGAGCTGCAAAAGCCACACATTAGCCTAAATTATAATCAGTTTTCTACATTATGATATCTTCTTCAAGTATCCGTATCCACTTTTTTATAATGAATTATGATCTTTGTTCGTCTTTTACACCTTCACGATCCTCTTCTATTTGTAGGTAGCTAGCGCTAACTTTCTATCGTGCATGCACACGCCCGCCCCCTCTCACCCACCCTTAGCATCCCCTCCATCATGCACGTTCATTATTTCTCTTTAGGTCGTCCACCCGCGGTGTGTGTAGGCCCCCGACTCCTTCTTTCCGGCACACACCGGTCGATATGTCTCTCTATCCAAGTGTGCCTACCACAAACACATATATACTTCCCCTCTTCTCTTCTCACCGTCCATGCCCCCCTATGTCCAATACAGTTCCACGCAGGTGCACACTCCCGCCCCTCTTTTCATTGATCCCATACTCGCACACTCCTCCCCTCTCGACATGGTAAGCCTCTAGCACCACCTCCTAGCCGCACCCCCTGACTGTCTCTCCGGACCTTATTTGCTTCTAACACATGCAGGCATGTATACCTACTGATCTCCCTACATATAGCCAGGTCGACTATAATTCGTTTTCCCCATGCACCGATACACTTATCTCGTTAGTTATGTGTCTCCATTTCTCGGACACACGACGGTTGATATTCCTATGTAGTTATGTATGCTTACCACAACCATATCGTCTCCCCTCATCATCCTTGCATACCTCCCGACCCGTCTCTCACACGCACGTGCATAGACAGACAGACATCCCCCACCCTCTCTTATTGATATTGCACTCATACCCTCCGTTTTTCTAGCAGGCCTCTCCCACCATTTGTGAGACGACACTCCACCACCAACCCTCTGATGCTCTACCTTTGTCTTTCTCCCAACCTTATTCCTCTGCTACACATATCCTAGTTGATCGGTCTCTGCCCCCTCCCCCCCACACACACACCGATAGTCAAACGTTGTAGGTAGGTATCCATGCCACGGAGAAAAAATGCACCTCTGCCCTCTCAAATTCCAGTAGGCCAGACGCCCTGTATCTTTGACGTGGGCAAACACAAATTCGATGGCACTCTTTATCGATCGCGCGACCACACACTTCATCCCTGTTTTCAATTCTATCGATATCTCACGTCCATGACTCCGTTTCACACACATTGCATATGTTATGTTTTCCTGTTTGAGATATCATCAACACATTGCCTCTGTTTCGCATAAACCATCTCTCTCACACCCACCCACGTATGTACTTGCACCTAAAGAAGAGGTGCACACAGGACACACGTACTCACGTCTCGTTCCCGGCCACACCCGCGCGGGTACATGGTGGAGTTCGTTTCTATATGAAAAGGTAGTCCACGTGATAATTTGACGCGTGTAGCGGTTGTTTACCCAAAGGAGGGGAACCACGCCTAGACGGAACAAAGTTCGACTTGACGCGTTAGTATTAAATAAAGTTATATATTCCTCAATGTCACATACAAAATATAAAATGATTACTGTGGGGAAAATGGGAAAATGGGTTTGTCTCTCGTCACACCATCTCACACAAGGCGGTGGTGGCCTCTCTCTCTCAGCGTTGGTCAGTGATCCGGCCGCATCCCGTCCGCCCCCGGAAAGGGAGGATGTGCATCGTCTCTCTGTTCGACAGTGTTGAGTTAGCACTTCCTGATCTGCGGTACCTACCGTTCTCTTTGACCAAGCTCCAGCGCGGTAGGGACTTCACCACTTTCTCGCTGCCGTAGTATGGGAAGATCCTGGCCACCGGCGCCCTCCTAGAAACATCCCGACGACCCTCAGGTACAACTTCCTCCGGCCTTGCTCCACTGCCCATCTTCCCACGTTGCTGCATGTGGACCTTCTTTAGTTGTTTGCTTAAATCGTATCTCGGTCGGCATACTTTCCATCTTGCAATCTCATCCTAAAACCATTTTTGATAAACCACCATGTGCTATCTTTCCCTTATTACATGGAATATGCTTATTTTTTGTCGATGTGTGTGTCTTCATCTTGTGTTATTGGGCAGTAACTGTTTCCTTTCTTCCTCCTTTTGCAAACAGGGCTATCCATTTTCACCTCGTTGCTATTGCGACCTTTTGGTGAACTGCACAAATCACTTTTTTCTTAAGAGTGATTTGTGCAGTTCTGCCAAAATGTCACACAGGCAACATTTTTACATTTTCGTGGGACTGCAGAAAGGGAGATTGGTTTTTCTATCCTCCTCATCCAACTCCGTGCCTAATCTTCTCCAACAAGAAGTTAGTCCTAAAGAGAGATCGTAGAGGTGATCGGCTTCTATTTGTGTGTGTTATGTTACATCATCTAGTTCCACTATTATTGTAATGACACTGACTGGATATCTTTGCAAACAGGGATGGTCCGCTCGATTTTAATGGAGCTGCACAAAATGATTTGATTGTGGTGTCCCCCGTACACCTCTTTTTTGGCTACAGAGCTGGGTGAAACTAGCTGCCAAGCAATGAACACTGTGCCAAGGAAATGGAGCCATGCCTATGAATAACATCGATCAATTATGTAATTTTGTTTATTTGTACACCTTCTCACAACTTTGTCTTTAGTTGTGATGTGAATATTGGCGCTGATCTGCGAACCATTGAGATGCATTAGCAACCATGGTAGTTTCATTTGTATTTGATGGAATGTTGTAACGAGATAATCTTGAGGCAAGACACATGAATCCTAAGTTGAAACCTTTTTTTCCTGCGGGAACCAAAGTTGAAACCTTCATAGCATCACAGTACAATTTCATTAAAATTATGCGTACATATAAACAAATCCTGAAGGATTGATAGCAATGCCAGAAACAATTCAACTTCGTTTCACCGACATGTTGGACATCCTTCATCCGGCTCCACCTGCCATGCAGCAATATAGAGTGCACAACAAAACTGCAGGGAAAGATTCATCCCGGTCGTTGCGCTGCAGTAGTAATGACTAGTGAGCAGTCAAATCACAGAGCCCCACCTTCGCCACACTAAGTTGCTTGGACGAAGCAACCATCATTTCTTTGTTCTTTGAATCCGCTGGTACTCCCATATTCCCACAGTATAATAAGTTGCTCGGGCAAATCAACAATCACTTCACCTTTACCACAGTAAGTACTAGTACCTCCTTTTTTTACTATAGAAACAACCACCAACGAATATTGGACGGTAGCAGCACAACAACTGAATCAAAAATTCTATAGTATTAGAATAACTTTGAACGTAAGCCATTGATTCACTCTATCCAATGGTCATAGTTGGAAAATCCAAACAAACCAAGCATTGGATCAACTCTTTTAGCACTCAGATTGTTGCCACCTGCTCAACTGCCTGCCCACCTAGGCCCTAGCCTACCTATATATCCGCTCATGTGTGATGACCACAAGAGCTATCCATTCAGATTGTATGTTAAAAAAAATAAAGGTTGATAACTAATGCGGCACCTCGGGCCAATGCGGCCAGATCACATTTTGCATGAGAAATTTGTTGGAAATATGCCCTAGAGGCAATAATAAAATGGTTATTATTGTATTTCCTTGTTCATGATAATTGTCTATTGTTCATGCTATTATAGTATTGACCGGAAACCGTGATATATGTGTGAATACATAGACCACAACATGTCCCTAGTGAGCCTCTAGTTGACTAGCTCGTTGCTCAACAGATAGTCATGGTTTCCTGACTATGGACATTGGATGTCATTGATAACGGGATCACATCATTGGGAGAATGATGTGATGGACAATACCCAATCCTAAGCATAGCACAAGATCGTGTAGTTCGTTTGCTAAAGCTTTTCTAATGTCAAGTATCATTTCCTTAGACCATGATATTGTGTAACTCCCGGATACTGTAGGAGTGCTTTGGGTGTGCCAAACATCACAAGGTAACTGGGTGACTATAAAGGTGCACTACAGGTATCTCCGAAATTGTCTGTTGGGTTGGCACGAATTGAGACTGGAATTTGTCACTCCGTATGACGGAGAGGTATCTCTGGGCCCACTCGATAATGCATCATCATAATGAGCTTAATGTGACTAAGTGGTTAGTAACGGGATCATGCATTATGGAACGAGTAAAGTGACTTGCTGGTAACGAGATTGAATGAGGTATTGGGATACCGATGATCAAGTCTCGGGCAAGTAACATACCGATTGACAAAGGGAATTGTATACGGGATTACTTGAATCCTCGACATCGTGGTTCATCCGATGAGATCATCGTGGAACATGTGGGAGCCAACATGGGTATCCAGATCCCGTTGTTGGTTATTGGCCGGAGAGCTGTCTCGGTCATGTCTGCGTGATTCCCGAACCCGTAGGGTATACACACTTAAGGCTCGATGATGCTAGGGTTATAAGGAAGATTAGTATGTGATTACTGAATGTTTTTCGGAGTCCTAGATGAGATCCCGGACGTCACGAGGAGTTCCGGAATGGTCCGGAGGTGAAGATTTATATATGGGCAGTTCCCATACGGTCACCGGAAATATTCGGGGCATACTGGTATTGTACCGGGGCCACCGGAGGGGTTCCGGGGGTCCACCGGGAGGGGCCACCTGTCCCTGAGGGCCTCATGGGCTGTAGAGGGAAGGGAACCAGCCCCTTGGAGGGCTGGGCGCCACCCCCCTCGGGCCCATGCGCCTAGGGTTGGGTGGGAAACCCTTAAGGGGGCGCCCCCTTGCTTGGGAGGCAAGCCTCCTCCCCCCCTTGGCCGCCGCCCCCCTCTAGATCCCATCTAGAGGGGCCGGCCCCCTTCCCCCTTCTCTTATAAATAGAGTGGTGAGCGGAGGGCTTCATCACTACATCCAAGGCGCAGCCCCTCCCCACCCCAACACCTCTCCTCCTCCACGCGAGCTTGGCGAAGCCCTGCCGGAGAACTGCCACTCCATCACCACCATGCCGTCGTGCTGCTGTTGGATCCTTCTTCCTAAACCTCTCCCTCCTCCTTGCTGGATCAAGGTGCTGGAGACATCACTGGGCTGCACGTGTGTTGAAAGTGGAGGTGCCGTTGTTCCGTGCTAAGATCGGAGTCCACCGCGATCTGAATCGCTTCGAGTATGACTCCTTCATCCGCGTTCTTGTAACGCTTCCGTCTTGTGATCTTCAAGGTATGAAGATGCACTCCCCTCTCTCTCGTTGCTAGTTACTCCATAGATTGATCTTGGTGATGCGTAGAATTTTTTTAATTTCTGCAATGATCCCCAACAGTGGCATCATGAGCTAGGTCTATGCGTAGTTTCTATGCACGAGTAGAACACAAGTTTGTTGTGGGCGTCGATTTTGTCAATTTACTTGCCACTACTAGTCTTATCTTGTTTCGGTGGCATCGTGGGATGAAGCGGCCCGGACCAACCTTAGACGTACGCTTACGTGAGACAGGTTCGACCGACTGACATGCACTAGTTGCATAAGGTGGCTAGCGGGTGTCTGTCTCTCCCACTTTAGTCGGATCGGATTCGATGAAAAGGGTCCTTATGAAGGGTAAATAGCAATTGGCATATCACGTTGTGGTTTTGGCGTAGGTAAGAAACATTCTTGCTAGAAACCTATAGCAGCCACGTAAAAAACTTGCAACAACAATTAGAGGACATCTAACTTGTTTTTGCAGCATATGCCGTGTGATGTGATATGGCCAAAAAGGATGTGATGAATGAAATATATGTCATGTATGAGATTGATCATGTTCTTGTAATAGAAATCACGACTTGCATGTCGATGAGTATGACAACCGGCAGGAGCCATAGGAGTTGTCTTTATTTATTGTATGGCATGCGTGTCACTGAATAATGCCATGTAATTACTTTACATCATTGCTAAACCATTAGCCATAGTAGTAGAAGTAATAGTTGGCGAGACAACTTCATGGAGACACGATGATGGAGATCATGATGATGGAGATCATGGTGTCATGCTGGTGACGATGATGATCATGGCGCCCCAAAGATGGAGATCAAAAGGAGCAAAATGATAGTGGCCATATCATGTCACTATTTGATTGCATGTGATGTTTATCATGTTTTTGCATCTTATTTTCTTAAGAACGACGGTAGCAAAAATAAGACGATCCCTCACTAAAGTTTCAAGAAAGTGTTCCCCCTAACTGTGCACCGTCGCGAAAGTTCATTGTTTCGAAGCACCACATGATGATCGGGTGTGATAGATTCTAACGTTCACATACAACGGGTGTAAGCCAGATTTACACATGCAAAACACTTAGGTTGACTTGACGAGCCTAGCATGTACAGACATGGCCTCGGAACACAAGAGACCGAAAGATCCAAGATGAGTCGTATAGTAGATACGATCAACATGAAGATGTTCAACGATGATGATTAGTCCGTCTCACGTGATGATCGGACACGGCCTAGTTGACTCGGATCATGTATCACTTAGATGACTAGAGGGATGTCTATCTGAGTGGGAGTTCATTAAATAATTTGATGAACTTAATTATCATGAACATAATCAAATGGTCTTTGCAAATTATGTCGTTTCATACGCTTTAGTTCTACTGTTTAGATATGTTCCTGGAGAAAATATAGTTGAAAGTTGATAGTAGCAATTATGCGGACTGGGTCCATAAACTAAGGATTGTCCTCATTACTGCGCAGAAGGCTTATGTCCTTAATGCGCCGCTCGGTGTGCTGAACCTCGAACATCGTTTGTGGATGTTGCGAACATCTGACATACACATTTTGATGACTACATGATAGTTCAGTAATGTTAAACAGTTTAGAATTGTGGTGCCGAAGACGTTTTGGAAACGTCGCGGAACATATGAGATGTTCCAAGGGCTAAAATTGGGATTTCAGGCTCGTGCCCACATCAAGAGGTATGAGACCTCCGACGAGTTTCTTAGCCTACAAACTAAGGGAGAAAAGCTCAATGGTTGAGCATGTGCTCAGATTGTCTTTGTACTACAATCACTTGAATCGAGTGGGAGTTAATCCTCCAGATGAGATAGTGATGTTTCTCCAAAGTCACTGCAACCAAGCTACTAGAGCTTCGTGATGAACTATAACATATCAGGGATAGATATGATGATCCTTGAGCTATTCGCAATGTTTGACACTGCGAAAGTAGAAATAAAGAAGGAGCATCAATTGTTGATGGTTAGAGAAACCACTAGTTTCAAGAAGGGCAAGGGCAAGAAGGGATACTTCATGAAACAACAAATCAGTTGCTCCTCTAGTAAAGAAACCCAAGGTTGAACCCAAACCCGAGACTAAGTGCTTCTGTAATGAGGGGAACGGTCACTGAAGCAGAACTACCCTAGATACTTAGTAGATGAGAAGGCTGGCAAGGTCGACAAAAGTATATTGGATATACATTATATTAATGTGTACTTTACTAGTACTCCTAGTAGCACCAGGGTAATAAATACCGGTTCGGTTGCTAAGTGTTAGTAACCCGAAATAAAAGGCTACAGAATAAATGGAGACTAGCTAAAGGTGAGTTGACGATATGTGTTGGAAGTGTTTCCAAGGTTGATGTGATCAAACGTCGCACGCTCCCTCTACCATCGGGATCGAAGTTAAACCTAAATAATTGTTATTTGGTGTTTGCGTTGAGCATAGACATGATTGGATTATGTCTATCGCAATACGGTTATTCATTTAAGGAGAATAATGGTTACTCTGTTTATTTGAATAATACCTTCAATGGTCTTGCACCTAAAATGAATGGTTTATTGAATCTCGATCGTACTGATACACATGTTCATGCCAAAAGGTATAAGATTGTAATGATAGTACCACCTACTTGTGGCACTGCCATTTGAGTCATATTGGTATGAAACGCATGAAGAAGCTCCATGTTGATGGATCTTTGGACTCACTCGTTTTTGAAAAGTTTGAGACATGCGGACCGAGTCTATTGGTATGCACGCATGAAGAAACTCCATGCAGATGGATCGTTTGGACTCACTTGATTCTAAATCACTTGAGACATGCAAATCATACCACATGGGCAAGATGAATGAAAAGCCTCTTTTTCAGTAAGATGGAACAACAGAGCAACTTGTTGGAAGTAATACATTTTTATGTGTGATGTCCAATGAGTGCCGAGGCACGCAGTGGATATCGTTATGTTCTTACTTCACAGATGATTTGAGTAGATGCTGAGTATATATACTTGATGAAACACAAGTCTGAATTATTGAAAGGTTCAAGTAATTTCAGAGTGAAGTTGAAGATCATCGTGACAAGAGGATAAAATGTCTATGATATGATCATAGATGAATATCTGAGTTACGTGTTTGGTACACAATTAAGACATTGTGAAAATTGTTTCACAATTAATACTGCTTGGAACACCATAGTGTGATGGTGTGTCTGAACATCATAGATGCACCCTATTGGATATAGGGCATACCATGATGTCTCTTATCGAATTACCACTATCGTTTATGGGTTTGGCATTAGATACAACCGCATTCACTTTAAATAGGGCACCACGTAATTCCGTTGAGATGACACCAACTATGGTTTAGAGAAACCTAAGCTGTCATTTCTTAAAAGTTTGGGCCTGTGTCGCTTATGTGGAAAGGTTTTGTCCTAATAAGCACGAACCCAAAAACGGATAAATGCATCTTCATAGGATACCCAGATTAGTTGGGTATACCTCCTATCTCAGATCCGGAAGCAAAAGTGATTGATTCTAAAACCGGGTCCTTTCTCAAGGAAAAGTTTCTCTCGAAAGAATTGAGTGGGAGGATGGTGGAGACTTGATGAGGTTATTGAACCATTACTTCAACTAATGCGTAGCAGGGCACAGGAAGTTGTTCCTGTGGCGCCTACACCAGTTGAAGAGGAAGTTGATGATAGTGATCATGAAAGTTTGGATCAAGTCACTACCAGACCTCGTAGGTCGACAAGGATGCGTACTACTTCAGATTGGTACGGTAATCCTGTTTTGGAGGGCATGTTGCTAGACAACAATGAACCTACGAGCTGTGTAGAAGCGATGGTGGGCCCGGATTCTGACAAATGGCCCGAGGCCATAAAATCTGAGAGAGGATCCATGTATGAAAACAAAGTATGGACTTTGGAAGAACCACTTGATGGTCGTAAGGCTGTTGGGAGCAGATGGATTTTAAAAGGAAGACGGACAACGATGGTAAGTATCACCATTAAGAAAGCTCGACTTGTCGTTAAGATGTTTTCCGACAAGTTCAAGGAGTTGACTGCAATGAGACTTTCTCACTCGTAGCGATGCTAAGAGTCTGTTGGAATTATATTAGCAGTTACTGCATTATTGATGGAATCTTGTAGATAGGATGTCAAAACATTGTTTCCTCGACAATTTTCTTGAGGAAAGGTTGTATATGATACAATAGAAGGTTTTGTCAATCCTATAAGATGCTAACAAGTATGCAAAGCTCCAGCAATCCTTCTAAGGACAGGAGTAAGCATCTCGGAGTTGGAATATACGCTTTGATGAGATGATCAAAGATTTTGGGTTTATACAAAGTTTATGAGAAACTTGTATTTCCAAAGAAGTGAGTAGGAGCACTATAGAATTTCTGATGAGTATATGTTGTTGACATATTGTTGATCGGAAATGATGTTGAATTTCTGGAAAGCATATAGGGTTGTTTGAAAAGTGTTTTTCAATGGAAAACCTGTATTAAGCTACTTGAACATTGAGCATCAAGATCTATACGGATAGATCGAAACGCTTAATAGTACTTTCAAATGAATACATATCGTGACAAGTTTTTGAAGGAGTTCAAAATAGATTGGCAAAGAAGGAGTTCTTGGCTGAGTTATAAGGTGTGAGTATTGAGTAAGACTCAAGACCTGACCACGGCAGAAGAGAGAGAAGGGACGAAGGTCGTCCCCTATGCTTTAGACGTAGGCTGTACAGTATGCTATGCTGTGTACCGCACCTGAAGTGTGCCTTGCCATGAGTCAGTCAAGGGGTACAAGAGTGATCCAGGAATGGATCACAGGACATCGGTCAAAGTTATCCTTAGTAACTAGTGGACTAAGGATTTTTCTCAATTATGGAGGTGGTAAAAGAGTTCGTCCTAAAGGGTTACGCCGATGCAAACTTTGACACTAATCCGGATTATTCTGAGTAGTAAATCAGATTCGTATAGTAGAACAGTTATTTGGAATAGCTCCAAATAGAGCGTGGTAGCTGCATCTACAAGATGACATAGAGATTTGTAAAGCACACACGGATCTAAAAGGTTCAGACTCGTTGACTAATAACCTCTCTCACCAGCGAGATATGATCAAACCCCATGGGTGTTGAATTCATTACAATCACATAGTGATGTGAACTAGATTATTGACTCTAGTGCAAGTGGGAGACTGTTGGAAATATGCCCTAGAGGCAATAATAAAATGGTTATTATTGTATTTCCTTGTTCATGATAATTGTCTATTGTTCATGCTATAATTGTATTGACCGGAAACCGTGATACATGTGTGAATACATAGACCACAACATGTCCCTAGTGAGCCTCTAGTTGACTAGCTCATTGATCAACAGATAATCATGGTTTCCTGACTATGGACATTGGATGTCATTGATAACGGGATCACATCATTGGGAGAATGATGTGATGGACAAGACCCAATCCTAAGCATAGCACAAGATCGTGTAGTTCGTTTTCTAAAGCTTTTCTAATGTCAAGTATCATTTCCTTAGACCATGAGATTGTGTAACTCCCGGATACCGTAGGAGTGCTTTGGGTGTGCCAAACATCACAACGTAACTGGGTGACTATAAAGGTGCACTACAGGTATCTCCGAAAGTGTCTGTTGGGTTGGCACGAATCGAGACTGGAATTTGTCACTCCGTATGACGGAGAGGTATCTCTGGGCCCACTCGGTAATGCATCATCATAATGAGCTCAATGTGACTAAGTGGTTAGTCACGGGATCATGCATTATGGAACGAGTAAAGTGACTTGCCATTAACAAGATTGAACAAGGTATTGGGATACCGACGATCGAATCTCGGGCAAGTAACGTACCGATTGACAAAGGGAATTGTAGACGGGATTACTTGAATCCTTGACATCGTGGTTCATCCGATGAGATCATCGTGGAACATTTGGGAGCCAACATGGGTATCCAGATCCCGTTGTTTGTTATTGTCCGGAGAGCTGTCTCGGTCATGTCTGCGTGATTCCCGAACCCGTAGGGTCTACACACTTAAGGTTCGATGACGCTAGGGTTATAAGGGAGATTAGTATGTGATTACCGAATGTTGTTCGGAGTCCCGGATGAGATCCCAGACGTCATGAGGAGTTCCGGAATTGTCCAGAGGTGAAGATTTATATATGGGAAGTTGTCATACGGTCACCAGAAATATTCGGGGGCATACCAGTATTGTATCGGGGCCACCGGAGGGGTTCCGGGGGTCCACCAGGAGGGGCCACCTGTCCCGGAGGGCCTCATGGGCTGTAGAGGGAAGGGAACCATCCCCTTGGAGGGCTGGGCGCCACCCCCCCAGGGCCCATGTGCCTAGGGTTGGGGGAGGAAACCCTAAAGGGGGCGCCCCCTTGCTTGGGAGGCAAGCCTCCTCCCCCCTTAGCCGCCCCCCCTCTAGATCCCATCTAGAGGGGCCAGCCCCCCTTTCCCCTTCTCCTATAAATAGAGGGGCGAGGGGAGGGCTGCAACACTACATCCAAGGCACAGCCCCTCCCCTCCCCAACACCTCTCCTCCTCCACGCGAGCTTGGTGAAGCCCTGCCAGAGAACTACCACTCCATCACCACCACGCCGGCGTGCTGCTGTTGGAGCCTTCTTCCTCAACCTATCCCTCCTCCTTGCTGGATCAAGGCGCGGGAGACGTCACCAGGCTTCACATGTGTTGAACATGGAGGTGCCGTTGTTCGGCGCTAAGATCGGAATCCACCGCGATCTGAATCGCTTCGAGTACGACTCCTTCATCCGCGTTCTTGTAACGCTTTCGTCTTGCGATCTTCAAGGGTATGAAGATGCACTCCCCTCTCTCTCGTTGCTAGTTACTCCATAGATTGATCTTGGTGATGCATAGAAAAATTTTAATTTCTGCAACGATCCCCAACAAAATTACACACCATATTTCGTTGACATGTGGTCCCATTCCAACATGTTAGTGAGACGACGGCGAGTCCTTTTCTACTAGTATTTATGAATGGACGTGTAGGCCGGGGCGCCTCTTCGTGTACCGTGGCAAACTGGCAACCATCCACTGATTCTTCGCCTTTCCCTCTTGGTTTGAAACTGCTATCGCACGCTCCTCCTCCCTCCTCCATTTGCCTTCACCCTTCCTTCTGCCATTGTTCGATCGTCTTCTCCATGGAGGGAACAGGCCGGAAACGACCCCATTATTCTTGCCCCGATCTAAAAGATGATGTGGTGGAGGAACTCATTGATCGGTGCGATGTCATCACCTCGGCTAGCATCGCAAGTTCGTTCAAGACCATTCTCGACTCAACTAATAACATCATTGCAAGGAACCCAAGGGTCCAGGAGCGGTTTGATCTCCCCTATCTTCTTTGCCGTGACCCTGCTGACTGGCACGGGGACAATAGAGGCCTTACCTTGTGCAACTTGATGTCGCTTGATAATGATACGTGTGATGTTAAGATGCCATCGCTTGAGGGCAAGGCTTGGGCAGACACAAATGGAGATTGGGTTGTTTATATTGGGTACAACTGCAAGTGGGAGCTTGTGAATGTATACACTCGTCACCAGGTTCCACCTCCAAAAATCTTAGCAGACTGCCCAAAGGTTGAGCACACCGGTATTCTATGCACGTTCAAATACGATCATGGTGACTGTATTCTACAGAATATAGCAATTTGTCGAGTTCCCAACCGCTCTTGGAATTACAAGAACTATAAAGTTGTTGCTATCTTTGACAAGCTTGTTGCCGTCCTTCGTGGTTCGGCTTGATGGATATTGCTCAAAAATCAGTTTCTATACATGGATGTGTACTGTGATGCAATTCAATACGAGGGTCTTGTGTTTGCTTCCACCACACATGGCACTATTTTTTCATGGGATCCTTGTAGTTTTGGTACATTTGTCTTCCACCAAAATTATGATTGTTTCATCCACATGCATGTGGGTTAGCAAGTTTCCCTTTACTAATTCAACCTTCTTCTTGTGTTTCCAAGGTCCTATGAACAATCCACCACCTATACTTGAAAAAAATTATAACCAAGGGGGAGATGACGATGGTGATGATCACGAGCATGAGGACGAGCAGGACCCATATACTCAGTGGTGCCTGACAACTTATTCCGATGGATCACCCCTTCTTGTCTGTATACAGCCCACTGCTGATGTTACTACTAAGGAAGCAGGTGTTGTCTCCCATGGTCGCACTCTCCGGACCTATTCCAACACCCGTTTCATGGTATTTGGGATGGATACTAGTGTGCTAGCACCAACACCTTCTCCCTGGTACAGTATTGATAGTCTTGGAGAGAACTCTCTCTTCCTTGGACAAAACTATCCAATGATGG
Organism: Triticum dicoccoides; assembly: GCF_002162155.2. NCBI lineage: Eukaryota > Viridiplantae > Streptophyta > Magnoliopsida > Poales > Poaceae > Triticum > Triticum dicoccoides. The sequence continues at coordinate 510,341,323 of NC_041383.1, forward strand.
AGAAAGGTGATCCAACTGTTGTTGACACAATGTTACTAGTACCATTTATGAGAAGCAACTGTGTCTATACCTCAGACATTTCGGTCGTTCCCTACCTTGGTACTGATATTGTAGGCCGCTTCAGCCTAGATGATCAGTCTTGCGTTGGTCTCGAGATTGACAATAGATGGCCCTTCCCAGAGAATCACTTGTGGTTCAAAGCAAGCGTTTCCAACACCGAGGATTGGTTGAGTTGAAGTTCATTTCATTGCTTGTTATTTGTTGTGTGATGAAAACTTTAGTATTTATAATGTATCCTCGTTGTCGTTGTGGGTTGATGACCTGTTGTATGTAATAAAATGATATGCCTGTGATAAACTTACTAAATTTACGAATGGCTTTCGGGTCGCTTCTCTGAGTGAGTGATGCGACGAGGCAAAAAAATATTTTCCGAATACATAATTATACGTGCATTGAACAGGTTATCGGATGAGGCCAATCAATCATAGTAGTACACTATTTGTACTAGCTTCACATGCTTCGCGCGTCGGGCGGGTGTTTTTATTGTAGCCATGAATCCCATCATCCTAGGTCCTCAGATGAGTTCAGTAGAAATTGCATTATGATGTTTGGGTTCAAACTTTCAGAACTGCTACACTATCTCTATGTCTACGTATACGTAATACAACAAGTTTTAAACTTGAGACCAGCCACCCACCCTCACAAAGAACACTTTTTAACGTAGCACAGACTCCATGAAATTTGGCCATAGTGTGAGGTGGGCCATATGTTAATGTGTTCGCTATACATAACCAGCACCTCGAATCCTCGATAGTAGTAGTAGGAGTAGTAGGGTGGCATGGGCCAGAACAAGCATTCACGTCCAGGAGTACGACACACGCCACCAGCATGACTTCCATCTGACACCATATTTCTTGCAGCCCGTGCTACAACAATATCTTCAACCTCGTCATTTCTCTAACTCAACCATCGCACGCGGCGGGCGAGGTGAGGGTTTGTCGATAGTCGGTATCCTCAATTGCGATCCCACTTGTAAGGCCAACTCCAACACGCGACCCCAAACCGACCTCCGTTTTGCCTGGATTTTGTCTGTTTGGGTAGGGCAATAGGGTCGTGTCCGGGCCATTTCTCGGATGCGGTGGCCGTGCTCTTCTTCCCAATACCAAAACTTGCATCCATTCTACACAAAAAAAAAATTTAAGTTAGCACAACTAGTCTAATCCGGGAGCACAACCCAAGATTTGGTCAGGTTCTTCCTTCTTTTGCCGACACGTGGGACATCCAGCATCCAGGTCGTGTCATGCAAGAAAATAGAGTGGTAGTTGAAGCCACGTGATGTGCATCTTGGGTTAAACTGTAAATAGAATCTTACTACTCTTGAGTAACTCCAAAAGCAGCCACCAAAGATCTTTATTGGATTTTTTTTCATCACCGAGGTGAAAGATGTGCACGTTCAGTGGGTCCTCTTGCGTTTTCACTGACATGTGAGACCGCATACGAGCCAACAGACGATGGGCTCCGTGCGTCTGCTGGCTGGCTGAGAAGAGAGATAGAGGAGCGATGAGCACAGACTCCAGGAAATTTGTTCTATGTAACCAGCACCTCGATATTCGCGTGTGGTTGTTTCTAGAATAAAAAAAAGAAGGTACCCCTACTTATGTTACTCCCACTACTCCTAGCCTAAGGTTAGTAGGTGACCTTGCGCTTGGCTCTTTGCCTGTTCCGGAAGTCGATGGTTCTACAGTAGTACTTCTGGAAATCTGACACCAAATGAACTGCTGCACGTCCACCGCTTGAAGCAAAAGTTTCTCCTCGTGCTGCGAGCCACCGCGCACGCGTTGGCAAGGGAGAAGGCATAATCAAGCTTCTCGTCATTCTGTGAGTTCACGGGACACATCAAAGTTATTTAGTATGTACTCTCTCCAAAAAAGGGTTGACCATGTCATGGCTACCATCCCGTGCTCCGTCGTTGAGTACGTGCACTATTCACGTGCCATCAAGGAGAAAAAATATTGCGTAGTAGGTGCCATCGAAGTGCACAACTCACATACGCACTACTTATCTGATTATCTCCATTTTCTTGCATGACACGTGCACCTTGATGCTAGATCTCTCGTGTCTTGGCAAAAGGATGAACAAAGCTCTCATAAAAGAAAAGAGTTGAAGAACATAGATTCCCAACGATCGAGAAGGAGCAAGGAACCTCGTGGTGGAGCGTCTGCAAGGAACCTTGCGCATTTTCCCCTATTTTTTGCTGCCTGCCCACAACAAATAAAAGAACATGAACTCTTCGCTAACCACTAGAAACGATACATCAGGATGCTAAGTTGAAGATGTTTTATAGTTCATCTTGATAACCACGCAACAAGCCACGCATGTACAGGACGCATGCAGCCATGCATGTACACACGCCAATGCACTAACTCCATCCGATCCAACTCATGCACATACGCGCACAGCATGGAGCACACAACGCACGTAGGAGTACACAACACGTGCATGCACACACACTCGGCCGCAGAATGCACATGAATAACATAGGCATGCGCACAAACTCGATTGCATGGAGGCGTGCACCATATGCGGCAACGTCCGGTTCGTCATGCTACGGCAAAGTTCGCACACAACGGTGCCTACGCATCTCTTGCAGCACCTCTTTGCCATCGTTGCTCAATGACTAGTTGGAGACGAATACGACCGCAACCTCGGCCTTAGAACTAGCACCGATGGAAAAACACGCACGCTGCATGCACACGAGCACGTACGGAGTGCCCACGACGTGGTGCGTCCCCAGTCGCCTCTACTCCTTCTTGGCCCAACATCCATATAAACCGAAAAGGAGGGAGTAGTAACATAGACTAGTGTCATATGCAGAGTATGGGAGCACATGATATTTCCCCGTACGGACCGATCCCAAGTTGGCTTCTCATATATTCAACAATCCAATCCAAAAACCTGATTATAGGCAATTTACTCCAAGTGGTTTTGCGGCGCTTTTGAAGCCGCCTACTTTTAAGGGGGTGCAATATAAAAGGTGGCGCACTAGAGAAGTATATTGGTTCCAGATCATGTACTGCTATGACGCCATTGTCGGCGTTCTAGGAACGGAGGTACCCAGACTTGCCTGCCTGCGGCCTGCGGCGTGGCTCAAGGAGTGGCCCAGTACGGCCCATCTTCGTCAACACAAGCTCAAGACCCTCGCGAGGGGCCAAGCCTCGCGGGGCGGACGACGGGAAGCTTCCTCAGGTGCAGCCTTGTCAGGATGGCTCGCGAGGAGGCGGAGAGATCAAGGCGGGGCACCTCACGAGGCGCCCATGACGCAAGCCATGATGACTGAAGCCAGGCGGGCGCCAGGCGGGCGCCGGCCTGCGTAGAGTCCTTCTTTCCTCTTTGGTGCAAAGGGGGCAAGCGCATGCAAGGGTATCAAGCAAAGGCAGCCATTCCGGTGCAACAAGACCAAGACCAGCAGAACGGCAGGATGGAGGTCATCGTGGAGCCCAGGAAGGCATCATCGTCAGAGTCTTTAGCAGGCGAGGACCAACTTTAGTCAGGACAAGTGTACTAGATGTTCCCCTTCAAAATAGCCAATTGTTGGCGCCCTTCCCGCTCAATATTTGGGAGGAGAACCAGGGCCTCGCTCTATAAATAGGGCTATCCACCACAGTAGAAAGGGATCCAGATTCAATCGTTCCCTAGAGGCATCACCTCCACAAGAACTCCTCCCCTCGCGAGGCAGTTCTTCCTTTGTATTGTTCATCACCAGCCCCTGAGGCAATCCACCATGCCACAAACTAGAATAGGGTATTACACCACAATGGTTGCCCGAACTAGTATAAACCTCATGTCCCTTGTGTTGTTATTCATGTAGTTTAGATCCTTTGCGAGGCAACGAGACGTGAATAGGTAGGGGGAGTGATCTCCGCGTGCACCCCAAAGTTCGAACCTCAAGGGTCTGCCGGAACCCGAAATCCGACATTTGGCGTGCGAGGTAGGGGTGCACCGGAATCCGCCTTCCGCCGCCTTGTGTTTCGCCGTCTGTCGCATCCATGTGTGACGCTCGTCGAGCCCGCGCCGAGCGCCGGGCTGCCCTCGCGGCCCATGTCACCCAGACGGCCCCCGTCGGAGGGCCTCCCCATCATTCCCCGTCGCCTGCTGTCCATGCCGCCACCGGCCCGGCGGGGAACGAGCAGCAGGCGTCGTCCCGGCATCCTTCAGTGCGGCGAGAAGGCCGCATCGCCACCCCGTTGCCGACTCCAGCCGGTTCGTCGTCCCACGCCCACCGCGCTCCTGCGGACGCGCACGCCGCGCTGCTCCTGGCGCGAGAGCTCCTGCACTACCGTCCCGTCGACGACCTCTATGATGAGTGGCTCGCCCGCATCACCGAGCTCGTCGGCGCCGCTGGGGGCTCCCATGCACCATCCCTCTCGCTGCACCGCCACCCGCCCTGCGCGGGCAACGCAGCTCCGGAGGCGCCTCAGCCGCCTCCCCCTCAAGAAGGCGCCCTGGCCCCGATGCACGCGGCCCCAGGACGGGATCCGCTCCATCTAGCGCCCGCGCAGCAAGAGAAGAGCTGCCAAGAGATTCCTCGTCCTCAAGAAGCTGCCCGTGTGCTCCTCGCACCAGCCCGTCGCGACCGTGCTCCTGCTCCAGCGCGCCAAGACCCCGCACTACTCCTGGCGGCAGCGCACGGAGACCTCCAAGATCAAGCTCTTCGCCACCAAAGGCCTCCTGCGGCCACTGCAGGCTGCCGTGCCATCACCGCCGAGCTGTGCAGCGTGGCCTGGCCGGGCAAGTTCAAGCCAGATCTACCCCCGTGCAACGAAGGCACGACTGACCCTGCGGAGTTTCTCCAGCTCTATGAGCTGGGCATCGAAGCTGCCATCGGGGATGAGAAGGTCATGGCGAACTGGTTCCCTATGGCGCTCAAGGACGGTGCCCGCACCTGGCTCCTGAACCTGGCTCCTGGCACGATTTCCTCCTGGGGCGAGATGCGCACCCGCTTCATCGCCAACTTCCAAGGCACTCGCGACCGGCCCCCCGCCATGAGCGACCTGCGCCGCATCAAGCAGCAGCCAGGAGAGACCCTGCAAAAGTACATCCAGCGCTTCAACAACGCTCGCCTCAAGATCACCAGGGTGACTGAGGAGGCCATCATCTCAGCCTTCTCTGACAGCATGCGTGACATCAAGATGAAAGAGGAGCTAGCAATCCATGAAGACCTATGCACATCCCTGGAGCTGTTCAACTTGGCGACCAAGTGCGCCAGGGCTGAGGAAGGGTGCCTTTCCCTCCTCGAGCTTCCGGCCGCCGATCCAAAAGAGAAGAAGCCCAAGGTCAAGGACGTGAAGCGCAAGGGGGCTGCTGTGCTTGCAGCAGAGCCAGACATCAAGCAAGGCAGGGACCAGCCTGAGTCATCCAAGGGCAGCCGGTACTGTGTGTACCACGACCTCCACACCCACAACACCAACAAATGCCAAGAGCTTAGGGCTGTGCGAGATGTGCGTGCCGGCCGACACCTCGAGCGCAATGACCGGGGCTATGGCCGAGGAGGAGGAAGAGGTGGAGGATGATGGGAAGACCGTGGCCCTCGCCAAGGGTGGCGTGACCGACCTCGCGAGGACCGCTGGCAGGACCAGCCTCGCGAGGGAGGTTGGAGGGATCAGCCTCGTGAGGATTGCCCTCAAGGCAACGCAGGCCTCCCTCCTCTGCCACCTCAGTCGAGGAGGAATGAGGACCATCATCAGGACGAAGGGGTTGGAGGCTTCCAGGAGCCGCGCGCAATCGCTTGCATCTTGGGCGGCGCTCAGGCCCCAGCCTCTCAGCGCATCTTCAAATAGTTTGCTCGCGAGGTGAATGCAGTCCTTCCTAAGCTTGAGCCACGCGCCCTCTCAGGTGGTCAGCGTGCGGCATCACGTTTAGCTCTGCGGATCAGCTCAAGTGCGCACCCACGGCCGGAGTCCTCCCGATGCTTTGCTCCCCAATCATCAGCAATGTGCAAGTCACCAGGACCCTCATCGATGGTGGAGTAGGACTCAATGTCCTGTCCGTCGAGACGTTCAACAATCTCCAAGTGCCATACAATCAGGTTCAGCCAACCAAGCCTTTCTCAGGAGTCACTGATGGTTCCACTGTTCCGATAGGGCAAGTCTGCCTTCCTGTCACCTTTGGGCAGCGCGACAACTACCGCACCGAGCTCATTGACTTCGACGTCGCCCACATCCGCCTGCCATACAATGCCATCCTCGGGTACCCAGCCCTGGCCAAGTTCATGGCAGTGGCTCATGACGGCTACAATGTCCTCAAGATGCCAGGAAGCGGTGGAGTCATCACAGTGCCTTGTGAGGAGAGGGATGCAGTGTGTTCTCTGGAGCGTGCTTTTCAGGATGCGTCAATCGAAGACCCGGATCACAGGAACGGAAGACTTCCCAAGGCAGTCCCTAAGAAGAAGAAGACATCGCCTGGTCCGAACCCTCGAGAGGCAGGCCCCTCAGGATCCGCACCCGTTCAAGGGTCGCCTCCTTCTGTCGCATAGGAAGGCGCGCCTGGCGCCCTCCTCGGGCAAGGCTCAGGGGCTCTATCCTGGATGGCCATCGACTTTGCCAAGATCACGAGGGAGGCGCTCGGGCACCACTTGGAGGCGTGCTTCAAAGCACGTTTCCCTCGGGAAGGAGCAAGGCAAGGAGGGCCAAACCCTCGGGAGTTCATCAGCGAGACCATTCAAGAGCTGCAGGAGTCAAGAGTCATGAGTGGCAGATGCCGCTTACCCACCGTAGCTCCCCATCCAGGCGAGGATGGTGGGCTGCGCATCTGCATCGACGTACCAGGGCTCAACTGAGCCGCCTCTCAGGAGCGCTTGTGGCCCTCGCGAGTGGGACGCTGTGAAGGTCCACCCCACAGCTATGTCTGCATGCCTTTCGGCCTGCCGAAAGTGGCTGTTGCGCGTCAGCGCCTCATGAGGAGCATTCTGGAGGCTCAAGAGGTCAGGCATTCCGCAGTCCTGGCAGAGATGGAGATGGCCCTTGAAGAGCCGCCAGTGCCCCCGGAGCCTCCCGAGGCTCCTGGGCCTGGGGGCTCGTGAGGATCGTTCTCCACAGAGCGAGTCGTCAGCTACTTCAGCATCCCTTCATCTCCAACATCATCAGGTGACATCCTTCGAGTTTCATTTTCAGCTGGGAGCGCCCCCAGGGCTGCATTATTCCGAGGCCGCGTGGGTCCGTCCCTGCGGCATGTATCCCTTTTGTCCATGTCATTAGGTGACTTTGTTGGGGGCGCCCCTCGGGCTGCATTACCCCCAAACCGCTCGGGCCTGACCCAGCGGTATTTGCCTTTTCCTACATCTATCTAAATGGATCTGCTCCTTCATGCTTAACATGCTTGACTTAATTGCCCGCTTGATTGACACCAACTTATGGAGCTGCTCCCTAACGGCACGGCGCTTGCACACGGGTCCGCCCCTGCAACGTCGACAAACCTGAGTGGCTGAGCTCTGGCCGCGGCAACCCCGCAAGGTGCCACCTCACCAGGCCCTCAGTGCCCTCGTCACCCCTCCAAGAGCAACTAGTAGCTGGCTGGCAATTGTAATGGCAAACTCTCGTTTTCCTTGTGATGAGCTCGCAGGATCTCTTTAAGGAGCAGCGTCAGGTGAGGCCTTCGCAGCGTCTCCTTCCCTCTCGTCCGCGCAAACCGCTTGCACATTAAAGGGGGGGTGCCTGAGCATCGCGACTCACGGGCTCTTACTGGCTCTCCAGCCCTCACCTCCTGGCCTTGTCCACGGCATCACGACCTGGCATACCAGCGACGGCTGAGCTCACTCAAGGGCCGGGACCCGAGGACGTAGAGCACGAAGGGGAGTAAAGGCAAGAGGGAAGAGACCCGCGAGGACCTCGCCAGGCAACTCCTGAGCTGCCGACACGCGGACCTGGCGCCGCGCCAAGGAAAGGCTTCAGATTCTCGAGATAAGTCATCCTCCGGAGCTACTAACTATCGCAACACCGACCTTGCACCTAATGCAACTCCGTGTTGGCAACGTTGTGCTCCTTTCTCACCGAACGATGGCTGCTTGAGCGCTAAAGGGGACCTCTTGAGCATCGCGACTCAGGGGCTCTTACTGGACCTCGGGCCGCTCACCTCCTGGCCTTGACCATGGCATCACGACCTGGCATACCAGCGACGGCTCGAGCTTGCCTTGGGACCGGGACCCGTCGGTGTAGAGCATCGAGTCCTCGCGAGGTTCGAAAGGAGGAACTAAGCTAAGACGGGACGAGCATCTCACACTGCTTCACGATAAGGATCATATTAACAAAAGGAACTACACGCACCTTACAAGCCCCCACGGGGTGTGTTCTTGGCACCTCGCAGGGACAAAAGATGTGAATCCTAAGGAGTCCTAACTACAGGGACCATGACGGCAGATGCCATCATCAATAGTGGGCGCGCAAGGCCAGCGCCAACCTCATCCAGATTAGCCGCGTCGACCGCCGGGCGCGCCGGCCCTGCTTCGGACATGGCGCGAGCTTAGAGGCTTGTAGCTGTCGTCGCTCGTTGTCGGGGTCAGGAGGAGTCCGGAAGAGTCGCTGGACCCTCCGGTATGCCCACTGCCATCAGAGGAGCTGCTGTAAGGGCGGGCGGCAGGCCTGGTCCTCGCCGCTCTAGAGCTTTGGCTGCTGCCTCTGGGGCAGCACTCCAGCCGGCGTCCATCTTCGCCGAAGACCTTGAAGAGCATCAGGGAGGCGCCATTGTAATCCAGGTGGATCATGAGGGGCCCCTCCGAGCGGCAGACCTGGGCGATCTCGCCCCAGCCTCGGGTCATGAAGACCTTGCCCGGGGCGACGACCTCGACCTCCGCTTATGTCGCAGGGGTACTGCAGCCGGCGTGCTGCAGCCAGAGCTCAAGAGGCCCCCTTGGCGGGATCTCGAAGGCGAAGGAGGGAGGGAGGCAAATCCAGGATCGAGGAGGCATGGCGGTGTGAAGCACAAGCTCGCAAGAGGAGCCCTCGGCGTGAACTCCAGGAGGAACGACGCGCACCGCCGTAATCCGCCGGTGACGACGGCGCCTCTGGCGTTGTCGCTCGGCGCCTGCGTCTTCATGGCCCTTGATCCGGGCGTATAAGGGCAATTGGAATCCAGGCGGCGGCCGCTCGAACCATGGCCTCGACACCTCCTTCCAAGCACTCCCTTCTCCGCGGCAGGGGACGGGCCGTTTCTTCGGCGGAAGCGGAACAGGACCCTCTCAGGGGGCCTTCCCCTTCTCTTCTGCAGAAAACGGGCGGATTGGTGCCATTGGCGTAAGGTGGAGCAAGGGCGAGGAAGAAGAAGGAGAGTAGCGGGAAAGGATGGAATGGAAGGGCTCGCATCGTTTCCTACATATAGCCGGAGGAGGCCAACCGTCAGCCTCCACGATCGCTGGTAATCATGACCCGTTTTGCATACAGGGACTTGTCAAGTCATGCGGTTGATGAGGCGTCATGGGGAAGCAGGGACGCCCACATCCAATCAACTGCCACGCGACGCCCAAGGCCGCAGGCTGTTGGGGCCCGCAGCGCTTCATACTTGCCCCTTCGCTTCTCTGTTAAGCCAAGTCCGGGTGCGCCTTGGGCCCGGGTGTACCCAGACTTGCCTGCCTGCGGCCTGCAGCATGGCTCAAGGAGGGACCCACTACGGCCCATCTTCGTCAACACAAGCTCAAGACCCTCGCGAGGGGCCAAGCCTCGCGGGGCGGACGACGGGAAGCTTCCTCAGGTGCAGCCTCGTCAGGCTGGCTCGCGAGGAGGCAGAGAGATCAAGGTAGGGAACCTCACGAGGCGCCCGTGACGCAAGCCATGAGGACCGAAGCCAGGCGGGCGCCGACCAGTGCAGAGTCCTTGTTTCCTCTTTGGTGCAAAGGGGGCAAGCGCAGGCAAGGGTATCAAGCAAAGGCAGCCATTTCGGTGCAACAAGACCAAGACCAGCAGAACGGCAGGATGGAGGTCATCGTGGAGCCCAGGAAGGCGTCATCGTCAGAGTCTTTGGCAGGCGAGAACCAACTTTAGTCAGGATAAGTGTACTAGATGTTCCCCTTCAAAATGGCCAATTGTTGGCGCCCTTCCCGCTCAATATTTGGGAGGAGGACCAGGGCCTCGCTCTATAAATAGGGCTAGCCACCACAGTAGAAAGGGATTCGGATTCAATCCTTCCCAAGAGGCATCACCTCCACAAGAACTCCTCCCCTCGCGAGGCAGTTCTTCCTTTGTATTGTTCATCACCAGCCCCTGAGGCAATCCACCACACCACAAACTAGAGTAGGGTATTACACCACAATGGTGGCCCGAACTAGTATAAACCTCGTGTCCCTTGTGTTGTTCTTCGTGTAGTTTAGATCCTTTGTGAGGCGACGAGACTTGAGTAGGTAGGGGGAGTGATCTCCGCGCACACCCCAGAGTTCGAACCTCAAGGGTCTGCCGGAACCTGAAATCCGACAGCCGCAAATGGTAAGCCTGAGGGTGATCTTAATCCTACACAGCAGGAAGCTTTTGAGAACATGGATACCCTCTTCAAAGCTGCCCTACTGAGTGTTCTTGACGATTCCATTGTGGATTCATAAATGTCGTTTGACAGTGGCAAAGACATGTGGGCTGCGCTCGAGGCCATGTTTGGGCCCTCGGGCGCTGGCAACGAGTTGTATGTCATGGAGCAATTTGGTGAGTACAAGATGACTGATGAGCGCTCTGTTGTTCAGCAGACTCATGAGATACAGTAACTCTATAAGGAACTTGAGTACTTTAAGTGTGTGTTGCCAGACAAATTTGTTGTTGGGACCATCATCGCCAAGCTTGCACCTTCGTGAAACGATTTTGCTACTTCTCTGAAAAACAAGAGACATGATTTTTCTTTTTTGGATCTCATTAGCACTCTTGATTTTCAGGAGAAGGAGAGAGCAAAAGAGGTGCTCGGGTCGCTGAGGGAGCTTCTAGTGCCCACATGGTACACGAGAAGAACTTCCAGCCGAACCAGCCCCAAAACAACAAGAACAAATCTCAGGGGAAAGGCAAGTTTGATGCAAAGAACAAGCCGTCACATTCTACCAACTTCAAGAAGAACTCTCATAACGGGAAGGGATACAAACCTCAATTTTGGTAGCACCACACAAAATTTATATGGCTGCATCTACCTGCTGTCAGCTCACCTCATGGTGATCCAGGTATTCCTACATTAATAACTAGGTACAATGACCACCGCAAGATGAAATTAGCTTATTCGTACATTGACTTGCTGAATGCAGTGCGGAACAATCCTGTCATGTGTGGAGGAGCAAACAAGCAGTGCAGCCAAAGCTGGAAATCAACCAAGGACTTATGAAATTATATATAATCTTCCTCAGGCAGGTCAGTGTCGCCTTCGTCCAGATGATCGTGTTTTGTCATGCCGAGCTATTGATTTATGCTACTGTTTTGCAACACCGTTTAAGTATCGCTGCTATTTTCCTATCTTTTCAGATTCAGGACAATGAAGATGATTTCAGGGGAACTGCACAATATGGACTCATGTTGAGTCATCTCTATTGCCTGATATGTTTGCTGCAAATGTGTCAGCATCAATTGCAACGCAAAAGAAGAGAGCGGTTCTTGGGGGAAAAGCGAGTAGTTAGTGCAGCGGGCCTTATAAACACGAACAACTCGCTCTCCCGCTTCCGTCTCCCCCAATTCCCCCCGCTCCCCAATCTTCCTCACTCGTCCAGAAAACCCCCGCTCACCTTCTTCCTCACTCGTACAGAAAACACCTGCTCCTCTTCTTCCACTCCTACAGAAATCCCCAGCCCTCCTTCTTCCCCACTTGCACTGCCACTAGGCTCGTCTCTGGCTACTCTACTCAAACCCGTGAGCTCGGTGCGACGCCCACAAGGAAAATGGAGTCGGCTGGCCTGCTACCTCTTGAGCATGCGTTGGTTTTTCCCTTGAAGAGGAAAGGGTGATGCAGCAAAGTAGCGTGAGTATTTCCCTCAGTTTTGAGAACCAAGGCATCAATCCAGTAGGAGGCTCCTCAAAAGTCCCACGCACCTACACAAACAAATAAGAACCTCGCAACCAATGCGATAAAGGGGTTGGCAATCCCTTCATGGTAACTTGCGAAAGTGAGATCCGATAGAGATAATAAGATAAGATAAATATTTTTGGCATTTTTCTGATATAGATTGGAAAAAAAGATGCAAATAAAAGTAGATGGAAAACTTATATGATAAAAGATAGACCCGGGGGCCATAGGTTTCACTAGTGGCTTCTCTCAAGATAGAATAATTATTACGATGGGTGAACAAATTACTGTCGAGCAATTGATAGAAAAGTGCATAGTTTTGAGAATATCTAGGCATGATCAAGTATATAGGCATCACATCCGCAACAAGTAGACCGAAACGATTCTGCATCTACTACTATTACTCCACACATCGACCGACTCCTGCCTGCATCTAGAGTATTAAGTTCATAAGAACAGAGTAACACATTAAGCAAGATGACATCATGTAGAGGGATAAACTCATGCAATATGATATAAACCCCATCTTTTTGTCCTCGATGGCAACAATACAATACGTGCCTTGCTGCCCCTGCTGTCACTGGGAAGGACACCACAAGATTGAACCCAAAGCTAAGCACTTCTCCCATTACAAGAAAGACCAATCTAGTAGGCCAAACCAAACTGATAATTCGAAGAGACTTGCAAAGATAACCAATCATACATAAAAGAATCCAAAGGAGATTCAAATATTTATCATAGATAAACTTGATCATAAACCCACAATTCATCGGATCTCGACAAACACACCGCAAAAAGGGTTACATCGAATAGATCTCCAAGAAGAGGAAGGAGAACTTTGTATTGAGAATCAAAGAGAGAGAAGAAGCCATAAGCTAATAACTATGGACCCGAAGGTCTATGGTAAACTACTCACAACTCATCAGAGAGGCCTTGGTGATGATGGAGAGGCCCTCCATGGTCGATTCCCCCTCCGGTGGAGCACCGACGAAGGCTCCAAGATGGGATCTCATGGATGCAGAAGGTTGCGGCGGTGGAAATAGTTTTTCGTGGTGCTCCTGGATGTTTTCGGGGTCCGTGGATATATTTAGGAGGAAGAAGTAGGTCGGTGGACACTCGAGGGTCCCATGAGGGTGGGGGCACGCCCATCCTTACAGGGCGCGCCGGGCACCCTCGTGGCCACCTCGTTCGCTTCTTGACATCCACTCCAAGTCTCCTGGATTGCATTTGTTCCAAAAAGATCGCTCCCGAAGGTTTCTTTCCATTTGGACTCCGTTTGATATTCCTTACCTTCGAAACACTAAAATAGGCAAAAAAAATAGCAATTCGGATTGGGCCTCCGGTTAGTAGGCTAGTCCCAAAAATGATATAAAAGTGTAGAGTAAAGCCCATAAACATCCAAAACAGCTAATATAATAGCATGGAACAATCAAAAATTATAGACACGTTGGAGACGTATCATGGCCCCAGCGCCAAGAAGATGAGGCTCCCGCCAGCGGTGACGCCGGTTGTAGATCCCGCACCCGGCAGCGCGGGGAGTAGCGGCGAGCCTCCCGCCACACCCGGATCTGAGGAACCGGTAGAATCTTCAGTGGACCGCATCAGTGATCTCCCGGACGTCGTCCTTGAGGAGATCATCTCGCTTCTCCCCACCAAGGATTGATGCCGCACACAAGTCCTCTCAACTCGGTGGCGCCCTCTATGGCGCACCGCGCCCCTAAATCTCGACTATCATCAGATATCTGTCCTTCCTGAATTTGATATCCTCAGAGCCATCGTCTCTTCTCACCAGCAGGGACCCGTTCAATGCCTCTGCATCCCGACACAGTACCTGCTGTCCATACCCGGCACGGTGGACGCTTGGCTGACATCCCCTGAATTCGGAAAACTCCAACAGTTTGAGTTGTACCATTAGCACAGAAGTTTCATACCACGAACACACCAAGACTACGTGTCCACACCACCATTGTCCATCTCGCGGTTTTCCTCCTCTCTCCACACCGCCACCTTCGCTCGGTGCCATCTACCAGACGATCTGGTACAAATGCTTCGACTCCCACTGCTAACAAAAACTTTCGCTTGTGGTGGTTTATCTGTCGGAGGCCTCACTGCACAGCATCATCCACTCCAGTTGCCCTGCCCTGGAGTGCTTGCTGATTGTTTTGGGAATAGAAATTTGTATCAGTTGTCTCCAAATAAAGTCGCCTAACCTTAAAAGCATTGGAATTTGTTTTGAAGGACAACAGCTCATCATCGAAGATGCCCCTTCACTTCAAAGGTTGCTCCTTAATAATTGTTATAGACCTTCACAACTAAATGTCGTCTCTGCGCCCAAATTGGAGACCTTGGGTGTAATTCATGACCCGTTTAATGATCACAAGGAGTTGGTGTTTGGCTCCTCACTTTTTCACTGTAATCATAAGCTGCATTTTTCATTTGTGCGCATAAGTTTTATATCATCTTGGAGTACAGTTTGGGTACTAATATTATGTTATATGCTCAATGAAGGGTTCGTCCATTGATAGCCTATCAATACTGCTGGATTCTGTCAAGATCATATGTATCAAAATGTTTAGTTTTGATCTAAACATAATTATTGGCTTGCTGCGATGCTTTCGATCTCTAGAGAATTTATATAAAGAGATGATGATTTCATGCACATTGAAAGCCCGTATATATTATACTAGAATTAACTGTTCAGCTGTCGTTCTTTCGACATACTCTTTTTTCAGGCCTTAACTATTTTCAATCTTCATGTCTACTTAGGTAGAACCACATGGAGCAGAACATATAACCAATCGGTGGCGTACTAAGCACCAGGATTTTCTCAGTTCTCATGACATTCGTTTGAGGACAATGATGATGGAAGGATATGCATCCAACCAGGCAAACAGAAGCTTTGTCACATTCTTCCTGTTGAATGCGAGGTTACTATTGTCCATGAGGCTTAATTTTTACTGCAAGAGATTTCTCATGGATGGACATGTTGAACAGCAAAAAAAGAAGTTTCAGGTGGACAAATGGGCTTCTAAACGTGCTCCGCTTCTATTTACAACAAGTTGTAGTCATCCTGAAATATATATTTTTGCACAGGATGTTGATTTTATGGATCAGACTGATCAATTTGTTTGTGACTACAAAAAAGAGTGGTTGGGTTAGATGTTACTGCCATGTTCAATCTAGGTTTTTTCTAAAAATTTGATGAACAATTAATCCTTGGGCTTTTTGTACCATTTGTATGCTTCAGTTGCATGTTGTTGCCCTTGTACTCCCCTCCACCTGCCACTACACCGTTGCATCTTCCACAGCTGTTGTTCGTTCCTGTCTGAGGCCTCTCCGTCGTTCTCCGCCTTGGTTTGCTCGCTGTGCCCGCCGCCGTCTGGCATTGTCAACATGGTCAACAACCAAGAGGAATCAGGATATGACTGTACGTGGAGAGGCTGACGGTAGGGACCCACCAGGGTCATTGCATTTTGCAAGCAGGTGCCTCTTTATTACAAGCCAAAAAATACTTCCTCCTAATTGTTTGACAACTAGGTCCCACGCCATTGTCAATGTAGTCAATAAACGAGAAAATTACACAACAAGAGGATAACACCAGGGACCCAGCAGCTCGCCCAGTTGTTTTTAAATTTCAGAGACGGAGCTCAACTGCGCGTTGTGCGGGGGTTGTGGCCCATCTAGCCCATGCTTACGCTTTTATTAAGCAGATGATGAGCTCAGTTGATATATTTTTTCTTTCTGAAAATGGCTAGCCCAGTTCTTTTTTTTGGAGAATACCAAAACCGAGGCCTACTTGCTTTTCTCAGCCCTGCTGGGCTGCAAATCTTTCAAGACAAGGAGGGATATAAGTAGTAAGAAATGGGCTTCCCGAGAAAATGGGCTATATGTTGTAAGAAATGGGATGTAAATTTTTAAACCAAAGCCGACCGACAATTGCATTAAAATATCTTTTTTTTCAGGATTTCTCTACTCTCTACTCGTATAAAAACAAAAGCCAACTCGCAATTACATTAAAATATCATATTTTCTCCACAAGATAAACTACTCATACAAATGCATCTTCATGTTCCATGCAACGAACGGGCATCCTGCTGGTTAAGATTCTAAATTTCATTCATTTTTTTGCGGAGAATTGTTTTATGAATTTTATTTTGATATAACTTTTGAAAAATATGTTTAACGTGACTCAAAATTTCGTGAATAAAAGAGTTCGGACCCCACCAAAATATGCACAATTTCATTGAATTTTTTAGCCGTGCCCAGAATATATGGTGTGTAATGCTAATAAAAAGAATATGGGCTTCAAATATCCTTAAGAATTAGCAAATGGGCTGTAAATTATTGATAATAATGGCTAATGGGCTGTATGCTGTTTTCCACAGATTTGGAGGCTGACTTCTGGGCCTTCTAGGTTGACGATGACGCTGTCCTAATTTTTTTTTACGCGTACGCAAGGCTTTGTCAACTTAGTCAATACACATCAGTGACTGTTGGATGTCCATCCAATGGCCGCCTTGCTTCTTCAATCTCTGATCTTCTTGCTCCAGCCGCCCAAACCAGCACCGGTAGGACTGCCTTCTCCCTCCTCCCGTGGTTGGCTGTGCTGCCGGCAGGCCATCCCTCTAACCACCCACACATCCTGTTATTTTCTTGCGACGTCAGCCTCACCCCGCAGCCGACTAGTCAGCTCTCGTGGTCCCCTCAGCATCAGCATCCGCTGCGGTGGCTTCGCTGGCTCCGGGTGGTTTCCATCCTAGGACTCGCCCTCGTCCAGCGCGTTTGTGCTCTCGTCACGGCGAGGTCAACATTGTCAACAAACAACAACCATCGGAAGAGGCTGACACTAGGTGCCCACACAGGGAAATGCTTCCTTATTACGCGCAAAATAATGATTCGTCCACCTGATAGCTGGGACCCATCGGAAGGGCCTCTGTATTTCACGAAAAAAATGTTCCCCCCGCTATCAGCTCGGACCCACCGGAAGTGTCTCCTTATTACGCACAGAAACATTAATACTCCCCCTGCTAGCTGGGACCCACCTTGGTGGGAGGCTGACTTGTGGGCCTACTAAGTTGACGGGGACGGAGGGCTTTGTCAACTTAGTCAATATGAACGATTCTAGCTCTAGTGACCGTATGATGTCCATCCAACAGCCATAGTGCTTCATCAACCTTTGGTCTTCGCCCAAAGCAGCATCGGTCGTGCCGCATGCTCCTGCATCCTGTGGCCGGCTGTGCTGTCGCGGAGGCCTCACTGCCCCCTACTATTCCCACCGCTAGCCAGGCCCTGCATCAACGGCAGCCTCAGACCGCAGCCAAACCAGTGAACCCTCGTACTCCTCTCCGCGGAGGCTTCTGTCGGTGTCAAAACCGGCGGATCTCGGGTAGGGGTCCCGATCTGTGCGTCTTAGGCTGATGATAACAGGAAGCAAGGGACACAATGTTTACCCAGGTTCGGACCCTCTCGATGGAGGTAAAACCCTACTTCCTGCTTAATTAATATTGAAGATATGTGGAATACAAGAGTAGATCTACCACGAGATCGTAGAGGCTAAACCCTAAGAGCTAGCCTATGATGGTATGATTGTAATTGTAATCGGCCTTCTAAGGACCATGCTCTCCGGTTTATGTAGACACCGGAGAGCTAGAGTTTACATGGAGTCGGTTACAAGGAAGGGAACATAATATCCGGATCGCCAAGCTTGTCTTCCATGCAAAGGAGAGTCCCATCCGGACACGAGCCAAAGTCTTGAGTCTTGTATCTTGACGCTTCTATAGTCTGGATGATGTATATAGTCCGGCTGTCCGGATACCCCCTTATTCAGGATTCCCTCAGTAGCCCCTGAACCAGGCTTCAATGACGATGAGTCCGAAGCGCGGTCTTGTCTTCCGCATTGCAAGGCGGGTTCCTCCTCCGAATACTCCAAGATGGTAAACCGTGTCCGGATCTGCAAGATGATCTTCACATACCCTTAGCGTAAATCCGTTCAGCTGGCAATCTTTGTACGTCGTGCCCTTGCATCGTGACCTGGCCCAACACGAACCAGCGTTTCCTGCTCCACCTCGACTCGTGTTGCGAGGCGGTTTTATCGGCATGTCCTGCCAAAGCAGAGATCGTGTCCCTTTTAATAAGGGATCTTTCATCAATATGGGCATATGTGACCCCATGGCGACCGTTGGTATAATTCCGTGTATTTTAGATAAGTCTCAAGCGGTCATGCTGAGGACTCTTGGTATTTATACCTTTTATAAAGGGGTCAAGGCCTACGCCTCGTGCCCACCTCTCCAGCTTCCTCTCGCACCTCGAGCTCCATCGCCCAAAACCTAAGCGCCAACACACCAGATCCTCTAGTATGTCCGGATCCGACATAGCAGGCCGGTGGGTGGCCTCCTCGATTCAGGAGGAGGATATTGCGAAGCTTCGGGAGGTTGTATACCTGACTGCTGATATCCAGCACAGGCTTCCTGCTCCGTGGCAAGTCATCCCCACGCCAGAGCCCAATGAGAGCATCGTGTTTACTCCTCACTTCCTCCGAGGCCTAGGCCTCACCCTCGACCCCTTTGTGAGGGGGCTTATGTTCTACTATGGCTTGGATTTCCATGATCTGGCTCCAGACGCCATCCTCCATATCTCGTCTTTCATTATTGTGTGCGAGGCTTTTCTCCACGTCAACCCACACTTCGGCTTATGGCTAAAGACCTTTAATGTGAAGCCGAAGATGATCGAGGGGCGACATGCGGAGTGCGGAGGCGCCATAATAAGCAGGAACGCCGATGCCCCATGGCAAGAGGGTTCTTTTCCGGAAGTGTCCGACGTATGGCAACGGAGATGGTTCTATGTCACTGCTCCCAGAGGCACAAAGTGGGTAGCTGCCCCCGAGTTCCGCTCAGGCCCCCCATCACAGTTGGCGTCTTGGACCGATGTGGGACGGAATTATGGGCCTGCTGGCGATGTACCAAAACTGTAGAATCGCATCCGGGAGGTTATTAGGAGGGACATAAATCTTGTCAGCGTAATTCAAGTAATGTTAGTCCGGCAGATATTGCCGTGCAAACGTCGGCCTCTCCGTATGTGGGAGTTTAACCCGGAGGGTCCGTGGACTATTAAGAATTTCTTCGGCCTGACGCTCGAAGGAATGTGTAAATTATTCTTCGGACCACAAGCAAAGTGTCTGGACACCATAGAGGATGCGGGCCTAAGCTGCAATGCCTAGATGCCCAAGTAAGTAACCTTGAAGCGGGACACTTTATTTATATTTATCATAACCATTATTCTAAAAATCCGTCTGTGGTCAGGAATGGCTCGACAAGGCGAAGAGAATCAGGTGTCCGACGCCACTTCCTGAAGGCTCGCCTGGTCCAACCATTGCAAAGATGCTGGACCGGGCGCTCAGCAAAATCCCTTCAGGGAAAGGCGAAGGAAAGGGCAGTGAAGCTGAACTTCATGCATTGCGCATCCAGACCGGGGAAATTGCTAACCCTCCTATGGAGGATAGCTGGGAAGGGAAGGTCAAAGCCTCCTCCCCACGCGGGAAGAAGAGGGCCGCCTCCGGAGATTTGGAGGCGGAGATACCCAAGCAAGGGAAGAAAACATCACCAAGGGGCTCTGCCGCGACGGGCGCCCTCACCACATCATGCCCACCAACGGGCAAGACCTCCACCGAGCCGTAAGTTCTTCATGGATTTGATGGTGAGATGTTACCCCGAGATCCATAACCAGGACTTCGTCTTTCGTAGTCCGGCGAGCAGCTCTTCTCAACAGAGTTCGTCTTCGGGGGACCTTCGTCTGGAGATGATGGAGAGCGAGACTCCACCCACCTCTCTGCCTCATGAGGCGGGCGACACGGAGGTGTCGTCACGGAGGCGTCCGGATCTGCCGAAGCCGGAGACTAACACGTCAGCCGTCCTGAGCCTGGAGCATTTGGCTCCCACGGGGGGCGATGAGAAGGGTCCGGCACAATTCAGTGTCCGGCCGAATGTACTGACGGGCTGTCTGGAGCGAGCCGCGCTCTCGGAGGAGCACCGCTCGTTAATGAGCATGGTACTCATGAAGATTTCATCCGCCACCAGCAGCTTGAATGAGGCATTTACAAGCCTGCTCAAAGACTTTGAGGTATGTAGTGAAAAATGCACAACTTTTTGGTTATGAAGCACGTGCTAGGTGTGCTCCCTATAGATAGTAGCCCCTGAGACTCTGGCTGCTCACAATAGGCGGCAAACGGGGGATCATATACTAATGGATGCACCGTAAATGTGCGCAGGTATACAAGGATCCAGCAGCCGACCAGTCTGTTGAAGTTGCCGAACTAAGGAGGCAAATCGGATCCATCGATGCCGATATCACGCTGGTGAATAAGCGGCTTGAGGAGTCACAGGGTATGTGCTTGGTTTTTATTATAATGTGTAGGAAAATGCCAAAGCGGCATAATATTAATGCAATATGTTTGCAGTGCAGATGGTGCAGCTGCCGTGGAAGCCCTGAGGGCGGAACTTGCTCAAGCCAAGGAACAAGCTCGGGCTAGCAATGCGGCTACCCTAAAGGTGGCCGAAGAATTGAGAGCCGAACAGGCTGCTCTTCGCCGAAGCGAGGAAAAAATGGCCGAAATGGCTGAAGAGTTGAAAAATGCCGCCGACTGGTATGCACTCCTTGAAAAGGAGAATAAGGCTAGTTCGGCCGAGCTGGACAAGGCACTTAATGCCGCCAAGGAGATGCGGACCGAGATCCGGAGTATGCGTGAGGAACTCCAACAGGCAGACAAGATCGTGGCTGGGGGCTCATATTTACTGTGGACGAAGTTCTTGGATCCGAAGTATGCTCCCCTGGCAGGTCGCATGAGTCCTCCAGACGCATATGCGGACTTGGCGAAGAGTACAGCTGACGCTGTCAAGTTCTTCGAGGGTCAAGGTGATGAAGAAGTGGAGAAGCTTTTCTGGTCGCAGTTCAATGCTGCCCCACGCCCGCTGCCGCTGAATGAGAAGGTGGCTGCTATGGCGGAGCTCCATAGGCTGTTCGGACTTGCAATGCGGTTTGTCATAGACCATCTTTGGTCGAAGGGGCCAAAGCCGGACAACTACTTTGGTTTGGTGCAGAAATTCCTTGGAGCCATGTCCCGGATTGACGCCATGAGGAGGTTGGCGTGCATAGAGAGTGCGCGGATGGCTCTAGCCCGCGTTAAAGCCTATTGGACGGATATGAAGGCCACGTTAATAGCTAACCAAGATCCAGCGGGAGGCCAACATCCGGCCGAGCACTACTTGGCGCAAGTCACAGAAGGTGCCCGCCTGATAGAGGCGCAGTGCTCGAAGAGTGTTTTGTTCGAGTGATAAGTCGAATCAGTGTATAAAACAATGTTTAGTTTAATTATGAGGCTATATTTATACTTTTGCCCAGAAGTATGATTGTACCCCCTTTGCGGCCATTCTTATATTTATAAGTAGTGTGAAAGATAGCAGTCGTTGGCTTCATCCCCCACGCAGACAATGCGGGGGTGTTGGCGAAAAAAAATGCATAATCACACTTGATCCAACGTCTTGGTCTGTTAAGGAGGTGATCGTACGCCGAACTAGGCAACCGGACTATATAGCTGTAATACTTTCGCTTAGCCATGGGAGTCTAATGGTGGGGCTACAATGCAGCCCTTGGTACATGCGCGTGCACCCGAATACGGGTGCTTGTGTACATGGCCGGGAAACGGCCCTTTGTTAACGCGGAGGAATCTTTAGGGATTCCGGTGAGTCTTCAAGTGGTTGAACAGTCTCTCGGTGTATCATGATAGTCAGTTTTCGGCTTTCTCTACTGAGGTGCTCATCCGGAATAACCAGGGCACAATCGCAGTAGTTCTCCTTTGGACTGACTTAGCCGGATGATAGCGGAACGTAAGACGGCAAACCCAGGAGTCGAGCAAACCCAACATTTGACCAAAGACATGATTCGGAGCTGATGCATATACGGCCAAACTCGTGACGCCGAACACTCCCGAGGGTATTCGGTCTTTTGTAATAGAAGATAGGCTGACAAGAGCCTGTTATAAGCCCTTTATTTCTAGGTACGTGCAATTTAGTCTGCCGTGGCCAAATGCCAAAAACGGCAGTATCCTCTGTGGGTATAGAACCCATGGGATGGTTAAACAACAAGAGGCAGTAGAAAAGGTTTACACAGGGGCTTAATCTACAAAGAAACATGTTGCACGGGGCCCTGCTGCACGTATGTGCCTTTATCTCCGTTGTGCCGTATACTGGAAGGGTATCGCGCGAACGTTGTCTGAAAAAAAAACTCGTAGGAGGGTGCAACGTAAGTATGCGATTAATAATAAAAGTGTAAGATGTTGGCCTGCCAATAAGGTCGAGCCAAGCGTGGGGCTGTATTAAATATAGACAGCCCCTGGTTTCCGTTATGGGATTACATATACGGTGCCCTGTTTGAATTTTATCCAGGCTACCGGACTCGTCTAACCGTGTCTGTGGTTGTAATGACCAGTCATGTTTTCTAATACTGGAGGCCGCTTATAGTCCGGACGCCAGGGCCATCGCGTGTTCCTCTGCGCGTGAAGGGCGCTCTATGATTCCGCTAACGGTGATGACGCCACGGGGACTGGGCATCTTGAGTGTAAGGTGGCCATAGTGCGGCAATGCGTTGAAGCGAGCGAAGGCCGTTCTTCCTAGCAATGCGTGATAGCTGCTTTGGAAGGGTGCGACAGTGAAGAGCAGCTCTTCGCTTCTGGAGTTGCCTGGGGAGCCAAATGTTACTTCCAGCACGATGGAGCCCCTGGCACAGACTTCAACGCCTGGTATCACCCCTTCAAAGGTGGTGTTGCTTTGTCTAATTCTGGATGGGTCTATCCCCATTCTACGGACAGTGTCCTCGTATATTAAATTGAGACCACTGCCGCCGTCCATGAGGACACGGGTGAGACGGTATCCGTCGATTATTAGGTCAAGCACCAAGGCCTGTGATCCTCCTCGCCGAATTGTAGTTCGGTCGTCCATGTGATCGAAAGTGATCAGACGAGATATCCAGTAGTGAGACGTGGGTACGACGGGCTCTACATCGTGCGCTTCTATGGGTGCGTGTTCATGCCTTCTCGTGGATGTGTGAGTCGTCTAGATCATGCTTAGTGTTTTAACCTCTGGCGGGAATTTTTTCTGTCCCCCAGTGTTCGGCTGATGAGGTTCATCCTCGTCTTCGCTTGGTGTGTCCCTCCCCTTGTGTTTGGCATTTAATTGGCCGGCCTACTTGAATTCCCAGCACTCTCTATGGGTGTGGTTCACAGGTTTCTCCAGGGTGCCATGAATTTGGCATAGTCTGTCCAGGACTCTGTTCAGACCGGATGGTCCATCTTTACTGCCTTTGAATGGATTCTTTTGCTGATCAGGTCGAGAGCCCCTGAATCCGGCGTTGACCGTCGTGTTGTCCGGGCTCTCTTCCTTGTTTCGGCGTTTGTTTTTATTACGCCGTGGCTTCCCGTTGCCATCCCTTATTTCGGATGTGCCGGGGTCGCTGGTGCCTTTACAGGCCAGCCAGCTATCCTCACCCACGCAGAAGCGGGTCATAAGGCTTGTTAAGGCTGCAATTGTCCTTGGCTTTTCTTGGCCTAGGTGTCGGGCGATCCATTCGTCACGGATGCTGTGTTTGAAAGCCGCTAAGGCTTCGGCGTCCAGACAATGGACAATTTGATTCTTCTTAGTGAGGAATCTGTTCCAAAGCTGGCAGGCGGACTCTCCGGGCTGTTGGATTATGTGACTTAGATCGTCTCCATCCGGAGGCCGGACATAAGTCCCTTGAAAATTTTCCCTGAAAGCGTCTTCGAGCTCCTCCCAACTCCCAATTGAGTTTTCGGGGAGGCTTTTCAACCAGTGTCTAGCTGGTCCCTTCAACTTGAGGGGAAGGTATTTGATGGTGGGGAGGTCATCCCCACGAGCCATGTGAATATGCAGGATAAAATCCTCAATCCAGACCCCCCGGGTCTGTCGTGCCGTCGTATGCCTCTATGTTCACAGGTTTAAAGCCTTGTGGGAACTCATGGTCCATTACTTCTTCGGTGAAGCACAGGGGGTGAACAGCCCCTCTGTATCTGGGCGCATTGTGGCATGTAGTCGGCTGTTGTTGTGTCCGCAGTTGATTCCAAACTGGTATCTGGCTTGTATGAGCGTTTGGGTGACCATAGTTCTTCGCTGGGGTGTGTCTTCTAGATCCATATATGGACCTGGCTGCACCGGCCTTCTTATCCGGATGCTCGCGTGGATCGTGCGCAGTATCCACGGCCACTCTGTTATGGTTGTGAAGCAGTACATCTGGTTTCTTGGTCGAATCTTCTTTTGGTGGAACGGCCCCGTCGTCGAATTCTAGGAGTAGCTTGCGCTTCGGATAGCTTTTCGTATGGCGGTCATCACCATATCTTTCTTCAGTGTCTAGCACCTTATTCCATCTGCGACTTAGCTTTTCCTGTGCGGCCTTGAGCCATTGCTTCTACTTTTCTAGACTTCTTGCGGTGGCCATAAGCTTTCTGTGGAGGTTGTCTCGTTTCACTTGTTCGTCCGGGATGATGAATGCATCATCATCCAGACTGTCTTCCTGTTCTGGGGCGGCATCATGAGCTCGTCCTTCTGGATCATTGTGATCGGGTATTTGCTCCGAACTTGATTTGGCGTTACTTGGCTCATCCTGCTCCATCGCTGGGTTCATGTGGTCATTATTGATTTTGGAGTTTGTGGGTATATCAACCCTTCTTGCGCTCTTGTCGCTATTTTAGCCATTGCTGGGCTTTGAGCGGCGTCTGCACCGTCGTTTTGGCTTTTGCCCGGGTGTTTTATCGTCTGGATTATCACTGCCATCCTTATTGGGCATATCTACCATGTATATATCGTGTGACAAGGTAGTAGTCCTGCGCTCTAGGGATTCTGGAGCCTCTCCGGCATCATCGTCCATACCGTCGATGTCTTCAGAGTCAAGCACGTCGGTTAATTCTTCGATCGTGGCAATGAAGTGGGTGGTGGGTGGGCGCCGAATTCCTTCGTCGCTTGCTTCCCACTCGGGCCGGACATAGTTTGGCCCGGAGCCTCCTGACAAAGAGAGAGACTTTAATGAGTTAAGCATGCCGCCAAAGGGCAAGTGCTGAAAGATGTCCGCAACGGTAAACTCCATTATCGGAGCCCAACCTGGCTTGTCTGGCTCGAGAGTATGCGGACCG
Source organism: Triticum dicoccoides (assembly GCF_002162155.2). Classification (NCBI taxonomy): domain Eukaryota; kingdom Viridiplantae; phylum Streptophyta; class Magnoliopsida; order Poales; family Poaceae; genus Triticum; species Triticum dicoccoides. Next base: position 510,366,518 of record NC_041383.1, read on the forward strand.
GGACCAACGACCGATATGAGTCTGAGGGTCCGAGGTTACAGGCCTCCACAAAGGTGAGACTTGTTTTTGGCTCCACCGCTGATGAGTGTGCAGCCTGCTGGGCGAGGCCCAGCCCTCCGTCCCTAGGCAACGCAACCTGCCCTGGATTTAGATCCGGGGCTGCTGCGGGGATGATGTCCCGAGCATTGTCCGACAGCAGGTCTAGGCCGTACTCATCTTAACTGTTCGGCGTTCCCGACATAGGCTCGAATCCGTCGAAGATCAAGTCTCCGTGAATATCTGCCGTGTAGTTCAAGCCTCCGAACCTGATCTAGCGGCCAGGGGCGAAGCTATCGATCTGCTCCAACTGGCCAAGCGAATTGCCCCACAGCGCGAAGCCGCCGAACACAAAGATCTATCCGGGGAGAAAAGTCTCACCCTGGACTGTGTTGTTGACGATTGAAGACGCCATCAAGCCTTGAAGCGACGACACAGAGGAACTCTCAATGAAAGCACCATTGTCGGTGTCAAAACCGGCGGATCTTGGGTAGGGGGTCCCGATCTGTGCGTCTTAGGCTGATGGTAACATGAAGCAAGGGACACAATGTTTACCCAGGTTCGGGCCCTCTCAATGGAGGTAAAATCCTACTTCCTGCTTGATTAATATATGTGGAATACAAGAGTAGATCTACCATGAGATCATAGAGGCTAAACCCTAAGAGCTAGCCTATGATGGTATGATTGTAATTGTGATCGGCCTTCTAAGGACCATGCTCTCCGGTTTATATAGACACCGGAGAGCTAGGGTTTACATGGAGTCGGTTACAAGGAAGGGAACATAATATCCGGATCGCCAAGCTTATCTTCCATGCAAAGGAGAGTCCCATCCGGACACGAGCCGAAGTCTTGAGTCTTGTATCTTTACGCTTCTATAGTCCGGACGATGTATATAGTCCGGCTATCTGGATACCCCCTTATCCAGGACTCCCTCAGCTTCCACTGCCGCGCCTTCCCTGGCCCCGGTCGTCCCCTTCCTAGGCCTCACCATCGTACATCGCCCTGGTGCTCTCGGTGCGGCATGGTCAACGTGGTCAAGGAACAACTTCCATCGGAAGAGTACTGTACGTGGAGAGGCTGACAGCTGGGTCCATGGCGGCCGCAAGGAAGTGCCTCCTTATTACACGCAAAATAATTACTCCTCCACCTGACAGCGGGGATCCACCAGACGGGCCACCGTATTTTGCAAAAAAAATGTTTCCCCCCTGACTGCTGGGACCCACCAGCTACATATTCGCACGCAAGGAAGTGCGTCCAGGCAAAAAAATGATTCACCCCCTGACTGCTGGGTCCCACCAACTACATCTTCGCACGCAAGGAAGTGCCTGACAGTCGGGACCCACCTGGTCAAAGCGTATGTAGCATTGTCATTCTGGTCGTGAACGTGTACGTACATATCGGTCGATGTAGAGGCGTGCACGTGTCGTAGTAGAGGCGCGCACGTAGCATGTACACGTACGTACAGCGGCCAGTGTGCAAGAAAGAAAATACGACCACATACGTACATACTGGCGGGGTCGCGAATGCCTACTCGCACATACGTACGGCCAGGGCTCGTGTACATGGCTGGGTCGGAACAGAGAAATTGCGTCGTCGTCGGGTTCATGGGGAGGCAACGGAATGCGTCGTGTTCATCAGGAGGCAACGAAACGCGTGGGAGCCAACCGGCTTGGACGGAACAAGCGATGGAAACGAGACCTGGCATATCGCAGAACGGAGGAAACAGACTTGTTTTTGACAGGCCACGTTCGAAACGGGATCCTGTTCATCAGGAGGGGTCTGGCGTACCACAAAACGGAGGAAACGGACTTGTGTTGGACCTCCTACGCTCGAAATGGGGTCCTATTGATCGGGAGGGGTGTGGCGTACCGCAAAACAGAGGAAACGAACTTGTGTTGTAGCGCTATGGTCGAAATGGGGGTCATGTTCATCGGGAGGGGTGTGGCGTACCGCAAAACAGGACTCCACGGGATACTGTTCATCTCCACCGTCGACCTCCTCCAGCCTCCACGGGCTACTGTTCATCCACCGTCGACCTCCTCCAGCCTCCACCTGCGACTGTTCATCCACGGGCTCCTGTTCATCCAGCCTCCACCGCGCTCTACTCCACCGGCTACTGTTCAACCAACCCTCTCCACGGGCTCCTGTTCAACCACCTCTCCACGGGCTACTGTTCATCCAGCCCTCCACCATCTACTGTTCATCCAGCCCTCCACGGGGTCATCCTCTTCATCCATCCCTATACGGGGTCCTGTTCATCCAGCCCCAACCGGCTCGTTCGATCGGGGTCCTGTTCATCCAGAGGCAACACCACGGGGTCATGTTCATCC
>NC_041383.1:510369159-510398716 GCF_002162155.2 Triticum dicoccoides
AGAGGCAGCATCGATTGGCTTCAGTTAGCAGCAGTAGTGAAGGAATCGCTCGATCAGATTTAGTTAACAGCCATCGATCGATTGCTCGGGTTCAGTACCATGTAGCCTGCAGTGCAATCGCTCGGGTTCAGTACAGGAACGCCTCGCTCGGGTTCAGTTAGAGCCCAACCCGTCGCACCCACGCGCGTGCGTGTACGAGAGAAATGTGCAAATCTATGTACATCGCTCGGCCCCAACCACCCACCGTAACCGGGAACACCCTGATATTTTCCTCGCCCTCGCTTCTACCATGGTTTTTTCCATTATGGACGGCCCAAAGAATGTCATGCAGCTGCGTCTCCAGCCCGCCTAGGACGAAAAGCTCATTTTCTGTCATGACTTTTTGTCATAGAAGTAGGAGCCCACAACATCTATGATGAGACCGGGTTTTGTCACAATTATCGTCATAGAAGTGTGTTAAGGCATATCTCTCTCTATGTAGTTTTGGTGATTGATGACAACACGTTTGCGGACTAATAGTGTGCCTTGAGCTTTTTAGAGATTCATCCTTTGGCACGAGACGATTCCTTCCCCTCGAAGTTCTAATCAAAGATGGTGAGCTCTTTCGTTTCTCTTTTGGTGGACATGTTTCGTAGGAATCACCGTACTATCAATAGGGGATCCGCTTTGGTAAGGCTATGGTGGAATCATCACGTACACATCCTCTTTGCACCCCCTAAGCCTTCCCGCTTCAATGGAGTTGTTCTTCTCCTTCCCTTAAGCTTGATTTGGTCCCATCGGTAGTACCGCGGTGCCCAGCGGTAGTACCGCTCAAGAGCCACAGGCGGCAGTACCGCTCTGCAGCGGTAGTACCACCTGGGGGTCCTCAGCCGTAGTACCACTGTGGTACCGGGCTCCTACCGCCTCGATTCGTGGGGGTCACCTCTCGTGTCGGATTGTGCGGCACTAAGCCGCGGCAGTAGAAGCGGTAGTACCACTCGCGAGCGGTAGTACCGCCCTGCCACCATGGCAGTACCGCATGGGGTCCAAGTCTTGCTCTCCTTTGTGCCTCCCCAGGCGCACGGCAGTACCACTAGGGGGAGTGGTAGTACCGCTGGGCCCAGTAGTAGTACCGCTGCCCCCTGCGGTAGTACTGCCATCTGCGGGGCTGTTTTGGTGGGTAACAGTTGGATTGTCCCCCCCCCCCACACACACACACACACACTATAAAAGGAGGTCTTCTTCCTCCAAGTTGACTTACCTCTTCCCCCCAAGCTCCATTATTGCTCCAAGCTCCATTTTCACCCGATCTCTCTCCCTAGCCAATCAAACTTGTTGATTTGCTCGGGATTGGTTGAGAAGGCCCCGATCTACACTTCCACCAAGAGAAATTTGATTCCCCCCACTAATCCCTAGTGGATCTTGTTAATGTTGGGTGTTTGAGCACCCTAGACGGTTGAGGTCACCTTGGAGCCATAGTCCATTGTGGTGAAGCTTCATGGTGTCGTTGGGAGCTTCCAATTCAGTTGTGCAGATTGCCCCAACCTTGTTTGTAAAGGTTCGGTCGCCGCCTCCAAGGGCACCAATAGTGGAATCACGACATCTCGCATTGTGTGAGGGCGTGAGGAGAATATGGTGGCCCTGGTGGCTTCTGGGGGAGCATTGTGCCTCAACACCGCTCTAATGGAGACGGACTTCCCCTTAAAAGGAAGGAATTTTGGTAACACATCCTCGTCTCCATCGGTTCCCCTTTTGGTTATCTCTCACCTTTACTCATGCAAGCTTACTTTGTGTTGCATCTCTTGCTTGCTTGTGTGCTTGTTGTTATTACATCATATAGGTTGCTCACCTAGTTGCATTTCTAGACAACCTACTTTGATGCAAAGTTGAAATTGGTAAAGAAAAGCTAAAAATTGTTAGTTGCCTATTCACCCCCCTCTAGTCAACTATATTGATCCTTTCAAATGGTATCAGAGCCTCGTCTCTTTATTAAGAACTTTGTCGTCTGAATAGTATGGTTGACACCGTCGACGGTGCGGAGGAGCACTCCGGTGTGAATCCAAGCTCGTCTACAGCCGATGGAGGAACCGCGGTCTCTCGTGAGGAATTCAATGTGGCCTTGGACACATTGAAAACCTCCATGACGACCGAGGTTGAAAGCATGTTTAATAAATTTTTAGAAGGACTTAAACTATCTACCTCGCCAATGAAAGTGGGTGATCCCACTAACAAGGTGAAGGATGCTAACTTCGACAAGGGGGAAGCTAATAGTGAAAAGGGTCCTTCTACTAGTGGTAGAAATGGCACCGACATCTTTGCCCATGTGGAACCTCCAATTTATGGAGGACCAATTCCCTCTACTCATTTAAATCATGCCGGCCCTCCTCCTAAGATTGTGAAAAATGAGGACTTTGATTCTTGGGTTTACCGCTTCAAGCGTCATTTAAATCATGTGAATACTAATCTTTGGAGAATCATTGAAGAAGGTTCCTATCCGCATGACCGAAGCAACTTCACCCCTAGAGAAGCCGTGGATAATCAATTCAATGAGAATGCTCTCTTCATCATCCAAGATGCAATTCTCCCCGAAGATCTCCCTCATCTTCGACCCTACGTCATGGCCAAAGAAGCATGGCATTACGTTGTGTCTCTCTATCGGGGAAGCGCGAGCATCCAACGCTCCAACTATGAAGTGGTGCAAGATGAAGCCGATGAGTTTGCAATGAAAGAAGATGAAGAACCTCATGAGCTCATTCGGAGAGTTACCAAACTCGCGGTCTCACACCGAGATCATGGGAGCAAGGACACGGATGACAATTGGATTAAGCGCAAGTTCCTCAAAGCCATGATGCCCTACAACAAGGCCATGTCCTCCGTCATACGTCAAAGACCGGACTTCCACTCCATCACCTCAAGTGAATTGTTGGATGAGTTCGTGGCAATAGCATCTTGGACCAGACCGCCGACAACGCGGTGTTGCGTTCTCAAAGAACAAAGAAGCCCAACCTTGCCTTGATGTCCAAGGTTATTGTGGAAGAAGAGGAAGAAGAGGAAGATGAGGAGGACAGCCCCAAGGATACAAAGTATGATTATCATGAGCACATGGCTCTTGCTTCAAGGCAATTTTGGAGCAAGAAGAAAACAAGGCCCAACTTCAACAAGAACAACTCAAGCGGGTTCAAGGGCAAGCAACGAGTGAGAACTTGCTACAATTGTGGAAATGTGAGCCACTTTGTAGTGGATTGTCCTTACGAGAAGCGGGAAGACAATGGTGGCATGCTCATCCGAAAAGACAAAGCCAAGTCCTTCCCCAACAAGAACAACTTCACCAAAAAGACTCCTACTGGTGTGTTGGTGGTTCAAGAAGAATATCATGAGGATGACGATGATGATGAAGATGGAGAAGTAATGGCCATGGCCTCCGTTGCCATTGCCACAACTCCCCGGGTGTCTCTCTTCGATTCACCCAACGAGAACATCACCGCCAAGTGCCTCATGGCTAAAGCCACTAACAAGGTAACCCCCAACATCAAAACCACCATCATTACTAATCCCTCCTTGACGGATTGCATTGATGAAAATGAGGGGTCTAATGAAGAGATAAATGAATTTGAGTCTTTTATGAGTAAGCTCAAGGGCAAATCCAAGAAGCACTTTGTTGCTCTCTTGGAACAACTTGGTCAAGCCAATGACATGATCGAGGCTCATGAAGAAACCATCTCTAAGATGGAAGGTCATAGTCGTGACTATGCCGATGAGATATCGGATCTCTCTAATGCTCTTGAGGAAGAGCGTGGGCTTCGTTTGACTCTTGAGGAGTCACACAATGATGACCATGCTAAAGTTAAGAAAGATCTTGATCATGCTCTTGTTGTCTCTCGTGTGCTAAACTCTGAGAAGGCTAAAAACTTGGGGTTGACCTTGCTAGACTTAAAGAGGAGTTTGATTTACTTGAACAGGCTCACAAGGCCTTGAAGGTGCTCATGCTAGCCTCAAGGAGTCTCATGATCAACTCCAAGTGAAGCTAACCAAGGAGAAAGCCACCATTCCTCATATGGTCTTAATTGATAACGCAAATGCTACTAACCCGTGTTGTGAGCATGTGCATCTTGTGGAGGAAAATGCCATGTTGAAAGAGCAATTGGAGAAAGGCCTTGTGACATGCATACAAGGTGAGAAGAATCTCAATGACCTTTTGAGCAATCAAAAGGAAGTTGTGGCCAAGGAGGGAGTTGGGTTCGCACCCAAGTCCAAGAACAAGAAGAAGAACGACAAGACCAAGAGACCTCCCCCTCTCAAGCAAACGTTTGTGAAGGAGGGAGAGGGTGCTCCTAAGGAGAAGAAGAACAATGTGAAGGGTGGTGATGTCAAAAAGGGTAATGCCACCCCTTCCAACAAAGCCGGCGACTTTAACCCCTCTTATGTGTTATCTCGTGCTAGTTATGGGCATGTTTATGCTAAATTTGTTGGTTCTTCTTATGAGTACATGGAATGGTCTATTTGGGTTCCCAAGACCCTTGTTACTAACATCAAAGGACCCATTACTCAATTGGTACCTAAAACCAAGCATTGATCTCTTGTAGGTGTTTGCTTCTGGTGAAGGATCATGGTTGCTCGATAGTGGAGCCACAAATCATATGACCGGAAGCAAGGACTTGGTGGTGGATGTGCAAAGGATTCCATCTATGCCCACCAACATCGAGTGGGGTGATGTCTCGTCTTCTAAGGTATTGGGTCTTGGCAAGGTTGTCATTTCTCACGATCTCACGATCGAGAAAGTCATGTTTGTTGAGTTCCTCACTTACAATCTACTTTCCGTTCGTCAACTTGCACTCATGGGCTTTGCCACTTTCTTTGATATTGATACCATGGCCCTCTTGTGGAGCAAGACTCTTAAAGTAGCCTTTGTTGGGCATGTCAAGAATGGTCTTTATGTGATTAACTTTTCGGAGAGACCCAATAAGATCGCGACATGTCTAATGGCTAAAGTTGATGTGGGATGGCTTTGGCATCACGGTTTAGCCCACGTCAATATGAGATATTTGCAAAGTCTTCTCAAGGGGGACCATGTCCATGGACTAACAAATGTTAGTTTTTCCAAAGATCATGCTTGCAGTGCTTGTATCGAGGGAAAGCTTCATGAGACGGCTCACCCTCCCACGACTATCATCTACTCGAAGAGACCCTTGGAGCTCCTTCACATGGATATCTTTGGACCTCCATCCTTTGATTGTCTTGGGGGTAGGAAGTATTGCTTGGTGATCGTGGATGACTATTCAAGATACACTTGGGTATATTTCTTCAAGAGTAAGAGTGAGATTCAACAAACCGTCACCGACTATGCAAATGAATCTCAACATCAACATGATGCAAAGATCTTGATAATAAGGAGTGGCAATGGCATTGAGTTCAAGAACTACACCTTGGATGAGTTTCTCAATGATGAGGGGATCAAGCATCAGTATGCTGCACCTTACACCCCTCAACAAAATGGTGTAGCGGAGAGGAAGAACCGGACGTTGATGGATGCAGCAAGGACCATGATGGTGGAGTTCAAGTCTCCTTACAACTTTTGGGCCAAAGCCATCAACACAGCATGTCATGCATCCAATCGGCTCTACCTTCGCAAAGGCTTGAACAAGACTCCCTATGAAATACTTACCGTAACAAGCCCAACCTCAAGTACTTCCGGGTGTTCGGGTGTAAGTGTTTCATTCTCAAGAAAGGTGTTTGTTTGTCTAAGTTTGAGGCTAGAGCTTATGAGGGCATATTTGTTGGTTATGCTACAAACTCTCATGCTTACCGTGTCCTCAACAAGTCCACCAGACTCATTGAGGAGACGTGTAACGTGGAGTTTGACGAGAATAATGGCTCCCAAGTGGAGCAAAGTGGTACTTGTGATGTAGGTGATGAAATTCCTCCTCAAGCCATAAGAAGAATGGGTGTTGGTCATATCCTACCCATTGAGGAACCCTTTGTGGCCGAAGGAGAAGGATAATGCTCCACTCAAGTGGAGCCATCACCAACCCAAGACCCGCATGCTTCCTAAGAACAAAGTGAAGGTCCTCAACCTCGTGAACAAGGTCAAGGGCAAGATCAATCTCAAGATGGTGGAGAACCACCAAATGATGCCCAAGGTCAAGTTCGACTCTTTGAGCAAGTTCAAGATCAAGGGCAAGCTCAAGATCAAGAACAAGCTCAAGACGGCGCTCAAGATGAACAAGTTACTCCTCCTCTGTTCACATCCGAGGAGGAATTGGAGCGTCGTGCCATGAAGATTTCTTCCAAGCTCACTACCAAAGGCCATCTCATGGAGAATGTGGTTGGAAGCCTAAGAAAGGGGGTAAGCACTCGTAGAAAATTAGCAAACTATCGTGAACATCACGCGTTTGTTTCTTGCGTCGAACCTCAAAAGATCTATGAGGCACTCGAAGACCCGGATTGGCTCAATGCCATGCATGAAGAACTCAACAACTTCGAGCTCAACCAAGTATGGAAGTTAGTGCCAAGACCATCCGGTAACCATAATATCATTGGAACAAACTGGATATTCAAGAACAAGCAAGATGCTCATGGGATCATTGTTCTCAGTAAGGCTCGTTTGGTGGCACAAGGCTACTCCCAAGTCAAGGGTATCGACTACGGTGAAACCTTTGCTCCTGTTGCTCGCCTTGAATCTATTCGTTTGTTGATTGCTTATGTTTCTCATCATAATTTCAAGTTGCAACAAATGGATGTGAAGAGTGCTTTTCTTAATGGTTCCATTAATGAGTTGGTGTATGTCAAACAACCCCCGGGTTTCGAGGATCCCTATTTCCCCGATCATGTGTACAAACTCCAGAAGGCGCTCTATGGCCTTAAACAAGCCCCACGTGCGTGGTATGAGCATCTTACGGAGTTGTTACAAGATCGTGGGTTTGAAATCGAGAAAATCGACCCCACTCTTTTTACTAAGAAGGTCAAAGGGGAGTTGTTTGTGTGACAACTATATGTTGATGATATCATTTTTGGTTCACCTAACAAAGCTTTCAATGAAGAATTTGCCGCTCTCATGACCTCAAAGTTCAAGATTTCTATGATGGAAGAGTTGGAGTTCTTTCTCGGGTTTGAAATCAAGCAAAGAATAGAAGGAACCTTCATCAACCAAGCCAAATACACTCAAGACATGCTCAAGAGATTCAAGCTAAGTGATGTCAAGCCGGCCTCCACTCCAATGCCCATCAAATGCCAACTTAACATTGATCCAAATGGTAAAGCGGTGGATCAAAAGGTATATCACTCCATGTTTGGCTCCTTGCTTTACCTTTGTGCATCTAGACTAGATATCATGTTGAGTGTGGGAATTTGTGCATGATTTCAAGCCGCACCGAAGGAAAGCCACTTGGTGGCGGTCAAGCGAATCTTTCGATATTTGGCTCATACCCCAAACTTTGGCTTATGGTACCCAAGAGGGGCAAACTTCAAACTTGAAGGATTTTCAAATTCCAATTGGGCGGAAGACAAAGTGGATAAGAAGTCCACCTCCGGAGGGTGCTAATTTGTTGGTTGCTCTTTGGTTAGTTGGTCTTCCAAGAAGCAAAGTTGTGTGTCTCTCTTGTCCACCGAAGCGGAGTATGTGGCGGCCGGTAGCTGTTGTGCATAACTCTTATGGATGAGGCAAACTTTAAAGGATTACGGTGTCATTTGTGACAAAGTACCTCTTTGGTGTGACAATGAAAGTGCCATCAAGATTTCTCTCAACCCGGTGCAACACTTCAAGATGAATCATATTGAGATTCGGTATCACTTCATCCGGGATCATATTAGGCGAGGGGAGATCGAGCTCAACTATGTCAACACTCATGATAACCTTGTAGATATTTTCACGAAGCCCTTGGATGAAGAAAGATTTTGCGAGTTAAGGAATGAGCTAAATATCATTGATTCAAGCAATGTGACTTGAACCCTTGCACACCCCACCACACTCATCTTGTTGTCTAGTTTAGATGTAGGCATGAACATAGGGGGAGTGTTGTTCTCTCAATGAACTTTCCCTCTCCCAATTATGCATAAACTAATCAAACTCTTTCACATTAGCCATTTTTGATAGTACTTGTGCTTCAAAGATGAGTTTTGGTCATGGGCCCAAGGTTAAAATCTTCGCGGTGCCATACCTCTGAACTCAAACATAGGTGGTCTTGGCCACTTCCCTCTCTTGGAGAGGAGTGTTTTTTCTCGTCCTCTTTTTGCTTGGTTTTATTGTGTGTTTTGCTCTTGTGTTTAGTCGCTTTTTGTGTGAGCCAAGCCTCTTTGTGCCTGCTTTGTTGCGGCTGAGCGGTACTACCGCTAGGTGCGCGGTACTACCGCTCATGATCATCAAGCGGTACTACCGCCCCCCATAGCGGTACTACCACTCTGGGCGAGCGTGGGGGGTTGTGTTGGGGGCAAGGGGAGTTGATTTTCTCCCCCATACCCATTCGCTCCACTCGCCCGTTTTCCTCGCCGCTCCAGCAACGCCTCGCCGCAGGAGGGCTTTGGTGGGCCGCCATCTTCGTGTCGTTCCTCTCCATTTCCTTCGGTGGAATCGATCCCCACCGTGTCCTCTTGCCATGGATGCCGGTATTGCCCCTGTTCCCATTCTCTTTTTGCCTAGATTTCACATCTAGTTGTTAGGGGAAATAGGCATTGCTTTGCTCGATTTTTGGCTAAATCGAGGCTTAAGTAGGTTGGAGATGGCATCTAGACCTTGTGGATTGAAGTTTGGTAGGTGTATTTTTTAATTTGGCATCACCGGTAGTGCCGGATCTGGCCACGGTAGTAGGGAACCGCCGTTCCCCGACTAGAGCCGTACTACCGCTCATCTGGCGCGGTACTACTGCCTGAGCGGTACTGCCACTCCTAGGTCGCGGTACTACCGCTGGATGCCCAATTCCATCTTTCGCCTACCACTTTTTGATCCATGTTGTTTTGTTTGGAGGCTTATGCTCTTTCTTTCATGTTATTTCTTCTGCTCGTGTGTTTGGTTCCAGGTGGTGAACATCCTGAGCAGCAAGCCCGCCGTGTCAACGCCGGCCGTTCAACGTCCAAGCGCTATAGTACCTTTGAGACAGCGGGTGGTTCCTCCAGTGCTCAACCTCTGCCTCAACTTCAGAAGAAGCCTACCAACAAGCCGAAGCCGAGGGGAAAGACTGTGACTGAAATGACTACCAAGGAATTCTGGGAAAGGCGTCGATGCAACCCCTATATGAAAGACCAAGAACCCACTTTGGTCAACCGCCCGTTCTGGAACCGTTTTCAGTTTGCCATCTTCTTTGATGTGATCAAGGCTAAAAGAAATCTCTAGGTTGATGTGCATTCCATCGACACTGATGCTATGGAGAAGGACCCTGAGTACTTTGGCGAAGCCCTTCAAATGTGCACTCAACTGAACATTCTCAGAATCATGTAGTTCAACAAGGACTATGATGCAGATTTGGTGGCTCCATTCTATGCCACTGTCCATCTGGGGACTGATGAAGAAAGGACTCTGACTTGGATGACAAATGGCAAGCTGCTTTCTGTCAAGTGGAAGGCCTTCATGCAGTTGCTTGGGGTGGAAGATCATGGGCTTGAGACTCCAGTTGGCTTCCGCCCTCACCGCAAAGCTACCTCCACTCACAAGCAAGCCCTATGGCCCTTCTGTTCTGTGAAGATTCACCCAGTGACTGCGAAGGAGACCTATGAGTTGCCTAACTTTCTGGACATCCTTCATCGCGTGTTTCGAGAGACTCTCTTCCCTCGTATCGGGAATCTGGATATGGTCCACTCCTATCTAGTGGATATGCTTCTCTTCTGCCAGCATGAGAAGGATGCAAACACTGGCGAGTCTCTGTACATTTCCCATGTCATGTGGTCTGAACTTCTCTCTGTCGTTTCTGAGCGCAAATGCCCGATCTATGGTCCATTTATCATGTTGCTCATTGAGAAGGCCTGGGCACATACCTATCCTAGAGTTTTGCTAGAAACTAGAGAGTTGGTTTCTCATGAGATCAAGCGTCTGAGGAAGAAGGATAATTGGGGCACCCCAGATCCTAAGTCTGGACGCCCACCTACTGCTGCTCACATGGAGATCGAGGGCGAGGCAGAGGCCGATGAGGATGAGGACTATGAGCCCTCCGGAGTGGATCCCTCTTGGGCAAAGAAGATCAAGCGCAAGATGAAGAAACTTTTCTGCATGGAGTCTCATGGCCAGTACATGTCTCATGTCTCTGAGAAGAAGGCCCGGAACCATCACAAGGAGCTCATGCGTCACTTGGGTGCAACAGTTGCCAGCGGTTCTGAGGGTAGGATCACTGATGAGGAGGAGTGGGTTCATCAGCACTGCCCATGGACTGATGCTGACACCGAGCAGGTTACTACCAATGACGGCGGTGCAGACGATCCCGCTGGGATGTGATGCTTGAGATCCTCAGGTTGCTTTCACCTGGAGCCATAGCAACACTCTTTGCCTTTTTGGCGTCTCGATGCCAAAGGGGGAGAGAGTCTAGGGATTTGCATCATTGTCTAGTTGTGAGTGTGTGTTTGTTGTCTGTTTGTCTTGTCTTTCTCGTTGTTTTTCTCTCGTTGTTTGCTTTGGTTGGTTTTGTGTCTGTGAGACCTAGTTCCAGTTCATATGGTGTGAGACATATGTTACCTTATCTATTATTATCTATGCCCATCGAGTTCTTTGGTATCTTGTGAGTTACATGCTTATCCACTTTTATCATATATACCTTGCTCACATGTACCCATCTGCTTAGGTTGTTGGACTATAAAATATAGGGGGAGTGTTGATCCTAATGTGTGTGCCTTGCATTCCAAAGGCACCTTGATTTTGGTGCACACATTCAGGGGGAGCCCGTCTATATTTTGTAGGTTTGAGTTTATCTCTACTCTCCTGTCCTATCTTTGTGCAAATCCCTGGTTGCCATTAATCCACCAAAAAGGGGGAGATTGTTAAGGCATATCTCTCTCTATGTAGTTTTGGTGATTGATGACAACACATTTGCAAACTAATCGTGTGCCTTGAGCTTTTCAGATATTCATCCTTTGGCACGAGACGATTCCTTCCCCTCGGAGTTCTAATCAAAGACGGTGTAGCTCTTTCGTTTCTGTTTTGGTGGACATGTTTCATAGGAATCACCGTACTATCAAGAGGGGATCCGCTTTGGTAAGGCTAGGGTGGAATCATCACGTACACATCCTCTTTGCACCCCCCTAAGCCTTCCCGCTTCGATGGAGTTGTTCCTCTCCTTCCCTTGAGCTTGGTTTGGTCCCAGCGGTAGTACCGCTCAAGAGCCACATGCGGCAGTACCGCTCCGCAGTGGTAGTACCGCCTGGGCGTCCTCAGCCGTAGTACCGCTACGGTACTGGGCTCCCACTGCCTCGATTCGAGGGGGTCACCTCTCGTGTCGGATTGTGCGGCACTAAGCCGCGGCAGTAGAAGTGGTAGTACCACTCGCGAGCAGTAGTACCACCCTACCACCAAGGCAGTACCGCACGGGGTCCAAGTCCTGCTCTCCCCCCCCCCCCAGGCGCACGGCAGTACCGCTAGGGGGACCGGTAGTACCGCTGGGCCCAGCGGTAGTACCGCTGCCCCCTGCGGGGCTGTTTTGGGGGGTAATGGTTGGATTGTGCCCCCACTATAAAAGGAGGTCTTCTTCCTCCAAGTTGACTTACCTCTTCCCTCCAAGCTCCATTGTTGCTCCAAGCTCCATTTTCGCCCGATCTCTCTCCCTAGCCAATCAAACTTATTGATTTTCTCGGGATTGGTTGAGAAGGCCCCGTTCTACACTTCCACCAAGAGAAATTTGATTCCCCCCACTAATCCCTAGCGGATCTTGTTACTCTTGGGTGTTTGAGCACCCTAGACGGTTGAGGTCACCTCCGAGCCATAGTCCATTCTGGTGAAGCTTCATGGTGTCGTTGGGAGCCTCCAATTCTGTTGTGGAGATTGCTCCAACCTTGTTTGTAAAGGTTCGGTCGCCGCCTCCAAGGGCGCCAATAGTGGAATCACGGCATCTCGCATTGTGTGAGGGCGTGAGGAGAATACGGTGGCCCTAGTGGCTTCTTGGGGAGCATTGTGCCTCCACGCCGCTCTAACGGAGACATACTTCCCCTTAAAAGGAAGGAACTTCAGTAACACATCCTCGTCTCCATCGGTTCCCCTTTTGGTTAGCTCTCACCTTTACTCGTGCAAGCTTACTTTGTGTTGCATCTCTTGCTTGCTTGTGTGCTTGTTGTTATTCCATCATATAGGTTGCTCACCTAGTTGCATTTCTAGACAACCTACTTTGATGCAAAGTTGAAATTGGTAAAGAAAAGCTAAAAATTGTTAGTTGCCTATTCAACCCCCCCCCCCTCTAGTCAACTATATAGATCCTTTCAAAGTGTCATAAGTATGACAGATTTTTTTTTCCTTCGGCCCAAAATGTCACGGATGTGTCTTTTTTTGTAGTGCAAGTAATATACCGATGACAAAGGGAACACCGTATCTTGTTATGCGGTTTGATCGATAAAGATCTTAGTAGAATATGTAGGAGCCAATATGAGCATCCAGGTTCCACTATTGTTTATTGATCGGAGATGTGTCTCGATCATGTTTACATAGTTCTCGAACCCGTAGGGTCCGCATGCTTAACGTTCGATGATGATTTGTATTATGAGTTATGTGTTTTTGATGACCGAAGTTTGTTCGGAGTCCCGGATGAGACCACGGACTTGATGAGGAGTCTCGAAATGGACGAGACATAAAGATTGGTATATTGGAAGGCTATCTTTGGACACTGGAAAGGTTTCAGAATGGTTCAGGCATTTTTCAGAGTACTGGGAGGTTACCGGAACCCCACAGGGGATTAATGGGACTTCATGGGCCTTGGTGGAAGAAAGGAGGTAGCGGCAAGGTAGCGGAGCACGCCCCCCTAAGCCCAAACCGAATTGGACTAGGGGAAGGGGCGCCCCCCCCCTTCCTCTTTCTCCTCCACCTCTTTCCCTCTCTCCCTTCTTGGAATAGGAAGGGGAGTGCAAGTAGGATTGAGAATCCTAGTTGGACTCCCCCTATAGGCGCGTCGCTCCTTGGTCGGCCTCCTTCTCCTCCCTCCTTTATATACGGGGGCAGGGGGCTACCCCAAAACACAACAGTTATTCTCTTAGCCGTGTGCGGTGCCCCCCTCCACAGTTTAACACCTCGGTCATATTTTTGTAGTGCTTAGGCGAAGCCCTGCGCCGGTAACATCATCATCACCGTCGCCATGTCATCGTGCTGCAGAACTCACCCTGGTTCTCAACTGGATCAAGAGCACGAGGGACGTCATCGAGCTGAACGTGTGCTGAACACGGAGGTGTCGTACGTTCGGTACTTAGATCGGTTGGATCGTGAAGAAGTTTGACTACATCAACCGCGTTATTGAAACTCTTCCACTTTCGGTCTACGAGGGTACGTGGACACACTCTCCCCTCTCATTGCTATGCGTCACCTAGATAGATCTTGCGTGATCGTAGGATTTTTTTTGAAACTACTGCGTTCCCCAACAATTGCTCCATAGGAATTGTCATTCATTACCAAGTCTCAACACAGATATTTCTATTAATGTATTTCACCCTTCGATCCAACCAACATTCTTCATGTAGTGCCTATGGAACTTTCCTTAAAATACATCTCAATGAAAACATTAGTCCATAGGGATTGTCCTTAATTACCAAAAACACACATGTGGACTACATTCACTTTCAGGGGGTATGAGAAGGTTGAGCTCCTTTGAAGATGCAGTCATTATGGTGCTTGCATTTGAACCACACAAAGAGATCGATCAACGATCCAAGGCCTTTCCACAAGAATGTGGGTGGAGGTGTAGCGACCAGACCTCAAACGGTCAAGTATCTGTGCATCAGGGTCATTCCTGGATCGGTAATGCTGACACGCACAGTACTCGAGGAATTATAACAGGGTTTCAATCACACACTTATTACATCGAGTCCTCATAAAGAGTATGATAACAAAATAAATCATGGCTGAAGGCCATCTAAACTAGATAACAGCGGAAGGCTTCGAAGGTAAATGAGTCCATAAACTCCAACGGCATAGCTGAGTGCAAAACAACGACCTATCGCACCTTAATCGTCGTCTGAGTAGTCTGCAACATAAAACGTTGCAGCCCGAAATGGGTCAGCACATGGAATATGCTGGCATAGTTACACTGTAAAGCAATGATGATGCAAGTACTATATCTACATGCAATATTTGGCTGGTGGAGGCTGTAAGTTTCATAGTTTTGCATAAAGCTAGTTTTTTCCTACAACAAAGGAATAAATTTATTTAACTACTCCCATGTTGCCCATTATTTGAGAAGGTAACCCAACTCAAATCCCAATTAAAAATATCATCATTAACCCAACATCATAATTAATTAGAGTAACATGTTGAGATCACATCAATAGATTCAAGTACCAGATACTCAAGATGTCCATAACCGGGGACACGGCTAATCATGATTAGTTTATACACTCTGCAAAGGTTTGCGCACTTTTCCCCACAAGACTCGATCTCCTTCGTTGAATTTCTCGCACTACATGGTGTTTGAGAAACAAATGACCAAGAAACTATCTTTTAGAAGTGTTAGCACCTTACGATGGATAGACAGTACCACCTACATCCCCTGCATCTGCTAGTCTACCCTGTAAGAGGTCACACGACTTACTCAACTATGCCAGAGCCCATAATGGCATGTGGCTGCACACGGAAGTTTCTAGCATGAATAATCTTATGATCCCTTTGAGTCTGGGTGGCAGTCCATAGGATAATCACACGGTAAACCCAGGATTTCCAAAAAAACATACAACACTGAGTTCCCCGGGTGCCTCAATCCACCTAGATGTGTATTAGGTTGCCACCTTAATGTAAACCTTAATAAACAGTAACTCTCAAACTTCCATGTGTGAATCATGATCCAATCCCCATCTACGAGCATGGCTAAGCAATAATAAGCATAACGTATATTCCCGGGGTGATCAAAAGGTATTAGGTTCCTACCTCAAGTACTACAACCAAACCACACCTTCCCAATCCTACCAATGCAAATATGTGTGGGCCAGAACTCATGCATAGTAAAAACTGGGTATAAAAGACTATGATCAAATTGTAACCTTCCTTGCTGACGATCTACAAACTCTAGAGATTCATAGTAATAAGCTTCACACTCCGGGTAATCTAGCGTAGACAAACAATAGCATACGTAAGCAATCACTCAAACGAATCACAAGAAAACTCGAGAAAAGATCCAAATCAAACAAGAAACAATCAACGGCTTAAACTAACAAGAGTCAAAACCTAACAACATTATTAGCATGTGAATTAGATCTTAAAAGTAGGTACATGTGATTAGCTACGATACGCCAAAAGATTCAACTCAAACGGAGCAACGAAACTCAAAATACGAACGAAACAAGATCAGTTTACTAATCTGGACTAAAGTCAAATTTTACAATACCAAAATCTTGTTCAATTAAGTTAACTAGAAAGAGAGTTTCAAGACGAAGAACTAGGCATTGGTTTCACCTAATTTGGATAAACGAGTAAAAAGTTATACTAGATCGAAGATCAGGGCAGAATCGCGATCGAAAATAATCACAGATAAAACCCTAGAAAAAGAAAATGAGACGAACAGACTAATGAACGAACGTTTGTTAACTGAACCTAACCGGCGAACGACGTTCGTTAAACGAACAAACAGACGAACGTCCGCTAAATAAATAAACCGGTGAAAAACCAAACCGATCTAATAAAAAACGGATCTAGGGCTTTCTAAAAAAATTGACGGTTTTTGGTCGACGACGAGGCGGCTCCCGGCAAGATTCCGCAGGGGCGGGGCGGGGCGGCGACAGCGGGGGTCGGCGGCGCGGCGGCGGAGCGGCGGCAGTGGCGCGGGGAGACGGCAGACGGCGGTGGTGCGACTGCGGCGGCGGGGCGATGTGAGGCAAGAGGGCGGCGGCGGCGGTATTTAAAGGGGGGGCGGGGTGGCGGCTGGCTTGGGGAGGGGGCGGCCTCGAGAGGCGTGCTCCTCCCGGACTCGGGAGGCGGCGGCATTGCTCGGGACTCTGGTCCCGAGCCGGAGCGGGAGGCGGCGGCGCACTATGGGCCGGCTGGGCCGCTGCCCCATTTCAGTGCGCGAACATTTTTTAAAATAATTTTGCCCGAACAGAAAAATCCTAATAAAATATAAAAAAAATCTAAAAATGCCAAAAACAATTTTCACCATCTAAATAAAATATTTGGAACAAGGTGAACATTTTTCTGGCCTAAAATGCAATTTTGAAAAAAATGCATATTTTCTAATTCAAATAAAATAGCAAATAAACACCAGAAAAATCCTAATTTGATTTTAGAATTCTTTCTCCGATATTTCTATGAATTGGAAGAAGTCATATAATCTTCTCTCATTTTTTTAATATTGGAAATAATTGGAGAGAGAAAAATGATAAAACCAAATTGATCCTTTCTTCAAATTTGAAATAAATTCAAATATGAATTTTGTGAAACCTCCAACTCTCTCCGTGGGTCCTTGAGTTGCTTAAGATTTCTAGGACATCAACGAAAAATGCAAAATAAATATGATACGCATATGATGATCTATGTATAACATCCAAATTGAAAATTGTGATGTTACAAACCTACCCCCCTTAAGATGGATCTCGCCCTCGAGATTCAGGTTGGTCAGCAAAAAGGTTTGGGTGGTCTCTATGAAGGTCTTCCTCTCTCTCCGAGGTGGATTCCTCCTTGGTTTGGTGGCTCCACTGAACTTTGCAAAACTTGATAACCATGCTGCGAGTAACTCGGCTAGAAAACTCGAGAATCTTGATTGGCTTCTCCTCGTAAGTCAAACCACTGTCTATCTGAATCGCTTCCAGTGGCACTGTATCTCTCGAGGAATATCGGTCATCTCCATGTGGCCCTTCTTCAACTGGGAAACATGAAACACATCGTGAACTCCTGACAATCCTTCTGGCAACTCCAGCTTGTAAGTAACTTCTCCCATACGTTCCAAAACTCGGTATGGTCCCACAAAACGTGGTGCTAGCTTTCCCTTAACTCCAAAATGCTTAACTCCTCGAAGTGGGGACACATGAAGAAAAACTCTGTCTTTGACTTTGTAAACTGTCTCCTTACGTTTAGAATCCGCATAACTCTTCTGCCTAGACTGGGCTACCTTGAGTCTGTCACGAATCAACTTAACCTTCTCTTCAGAGTCTTTGATTAGGTCTGGTCCAAACAACTGACGGTCTCCAACTTCATCCCATGATAACGGTGTCCTGCACCTCCTTCCGTACAAAGCTTCGAAAGGGGCCATCTTCAAACTGGCTTGCTAGCTGTTGCTATAAGAGAACTCTGCATACGGCAAATTGTCGTCCCAAATTGATCCATAATCTAGCGCACAAGCTCTCAACATGTCCTCCAGAATCTGATTGACTCTCTCGGTCTGTCCATCTGTCTGTGGATGAAAGGATGTACTGAATTCTAGCCTAGTACCCAAAGTCTCATGCAACTGATTCCAGAACTTCGAGGTAAACTGGGTTCCTCTATCCGATACCAATGGTCCTCGAAACTCCATGCAGACATACGATCCTGTTCATGTATATCTTTGCCAACTTAGCACTCGTATAGGTGGTCTTCATCGGGATGAAATGATCTAATTTCGTCAAACGGTCGACTACAGCCCAGATAGAGTCATAGCCCGAACCTGTCTAGGGAAATCCAGTGACAAAATCCATGCCTAGCTTATCCCACTTCCATTCGGGTATCGACAATGGCTATAACAATCCAGCTGGCTTCTGATGCTCTGCCTTAACTCTCTGACATACATCACATACTGCTACATACTCTACAATATCCTTCTTCATTCCTGTCCACCAAAAACTTTCCTTCAAATCCAGGTACATCTTTGTGTTTCCTGGGTGAATTGAGTACGGCGAATCATGGGCCTCCTGCAGAATCAACTTCCTGATCTCAGGGTCATTGGGCACATATACGCGATCCTCAAACCATAAGGTATTGTGCTCATCCTCACGAAATCCTTTAGCATTTCCTTTGCTCATCCTTTCCTTTATCTCGGCAATCTCCTTGTCGGTTTTCTGGGCCTCTCTGATCTTACTCATCAAAGTGGACTGAATTTCCAATGCTGCCACATAACCTCTCAGAACTATTTCCAAAAATAGCTCGCGAAGATCCTCTGCTAACTCCTTGGGTAATCCTCCGGTCATGAGCTTATTAACATAATTCTTGCGGCTCAACACATCTGCTACTACATTGGCCTTTCCGGGATGATAGTGCAGTTTCATATCATAATCCTTGATGAGCTCCAACCATCTCCTCTGCCTGAGGTTCAACGCCTTCTCGTGAAGATATATTTCAAACTCTTATGATCCGTGTATACCTCACAATGGTTCCCGATGAGAAAATGTCTCCATGTCTTCATCTCATGCACTACGGCTGCAAACTCCAAATCATGTGTAGCATAATTCAATTCATGAGGTTTAAGCTGTCATGAGGCATATGAAACAACTCTTCCCTCCTGCATAAGTACTGCTCCAAGTTCTCGACGTGAAGCGTCACAAAGCATTGGATAATCCTTTTGTTGATCTGGAAGAATCAGTACTGGGGCTGTAACCAATCGTTTCTTTAACTCCTGAAAACTGGCTTCACACATCTCAGTCCATTCGGACTTGGTGTCCTTCTTCAACAACTCCGTCATGGGCTTTGCAATCCTGGAGAAAATCCCAATGAACCTTCGATAATATCCAGCAAGTCCGAGAAAACTCCTGATCTCTCCAACTGACGTGGGTGCTACCTATTTAGTTACAGAAACAACCTTGGTAGGGTCTACTGCTATTCCTTCTCCGGATATAACATGTCCGAGAAATCCAACTTCCTTTAGCCAAAACTCACACCTGCTGAACTTGGCATACAACTGATGTTCTCTGAGCTTCTCAAGAACCAAACGCAAATGCTCCTTATGTTCTTCTTCGTTCTTGGAGTAGACCAATATATCATCATGAACACCACGACGAACTTAACCAAAAACTCCATAAACACTTTTTTCATCATGTTCATGAAATAGGCAGGTGCGTTAGTCAGACCAAATGACATAACGGTATACTCATATAGCCCGTACCTTGTGGTAAAAGTTGTCTTAGGTATATCCTGCTCTCGAATCTTCAGCTGGTGATAGCCTGATCGAAGATCTATCTTAGAGAAAACTTTAGCTCCTTGCAACTGGTCAAACAAATCATTGATCATCGGCAAAGGGTATTTGTTCTTGATCATCACCTCATTCAACGCACGATAATCAACAACCATCCTTAAAGATCCATCCTTCTTCTCCACTAGAAGCACTGGGGCTCCCCAAGGTGACGAACTTGGTCGAATGTAACCCTTCTCCAGTAACTCCATAATACGCTTCTTGATTTCCTCCAAATCCTTTGCGGGCATCTGATACGGTCTCTTTGATATTGGCCCGGTGCCTAGCAATAGCTTAATCAAAAACTCAATGTCTCAATCCGGTGGCATGCCTGGCAACTCCTCCAAAAATACAACGGGTTAATCCTTCACCATTGGTACTTCCTCCTATACAACTCCTGATAAGGAATTTACTTGAGTCCTCTTCGGCACATGCCGGGATACATACTTGATCCTTCTTCCTTCTGGGGTGGTGAGAAATATCAAATTACTAGCGTAATCAATGTTCCCTCCATACTTTATAACCAATCCATGCCTAATATTATATCCAATCCTTGTGGCTCCAAAATTATTAGGTTCGAGGGAAACTCATAGTTACCAATCCTTAAGGGTAACCGATCACACCATCTACTGGCCATATACTCTGCTCCTGGTGAGCTTACTAACATGGGTGTCATAAGGGCTTGGGTTGGCAGGTTATACTTATCCACAAATTCCCTTGATATGTATGAATGCGATGCACCAGTATCAAAAAGAACAAGTGCGGGAAATGCATTAATCAAAAACTTACCGACAACTGCGTCGGGTTGCTCTGCTATCTCATCCATGCTGATGTGGTTCACATGTCCTTTGGTGAAAGGGTTGGGCTTCTTGGCAGAACCTGCATTGCCGTTCCCATTCTTCACTTCAGGACATTCATTGGCATAATGTCCAGTCTTCTGGCACTTGTAGCAGGTAACGTGACTCAAATCCTTCTTGGATGGTGTTGAAGGGTTGGAACGGTTTTGGCTGCTACTTCCTCCATTCTCATTGCCATTCCTGGGGCCACTATGGTTGTGAGAACTTGCTCTGTTGTGTGTGTCTCCTTCATGGTTGTGGGTATGCCTCTCGAGTACGGGGTATTACGGGTCTTCTGCTGAGCTCCTGAAATATACCTCCCTTGTCCATACTTCCTCTTACGATTGTCAATCTGTTGCTGCTTGCCTTCAATCGTAAGTGCCCTATCTACCAACTCCCGGTAGTTGTCGAATGTTGCTACCATCAACTGCATGCTCAACTCATCGTTCAGTCCTTCTAGAAACTTCTCCTACTTAGCGGCATCTGTAGCTATGTCGTCAGGGGCATAGCATGCTAACTTACTAAAATCATCCATGTACTAGCCCACTGTAAGCCCTCCTTGGCGCAAGTTCCGAAACTCACGCTTCTTCATGTTCATAGCTCCTACTGAAACATGGCCAGTGCGGAAAGCCTGCTGAAACTGGTCCCATGTAACAGTGTCAATGGGGTAAGTGGCTGTGAAATTCTCCCACCATGATGCTGCGGGTCCATCAAGCTGATGTGCGGCAAAACGCACTCTCTCCGCATCTATGCATCCTGCAGTGGTCAGCTCCCTTCCAATCTTGCGGAGCCAATCATCTGCAACAATCGGCTCGGTGCTACTAGAGAACACCGGCGGGTTCAACCTTAAGAAATGGGCTAGGTGATCAATAGGTGGTGGTGGTGGTGGTGGTGGGTTGTTGTTGCCTTGGTTCTAATTCTGGACTAAAAGCTGCATCAGGGTATTCTGCTGCTGGATCAACTGAGTGAGCTCCGGTGGGAAGGCAAATCCATTGTCGCGTCTCGGAGGCATATGATGGGTTAGAAGGGGTGAGAAAACAGAATAGAATTGGGTTCTAAGAGAAATTCACTACCCATAATGCTCATGAGACAAACACAATCAATTTCACTTCATCAATAGCACACAAGTCACACCAAAAACAAAACGGTCTAACCTATACTACAAACTCGATCGTTGCAACTACTTGGAGGGATAATACTACTAATTACAATGGTGGTCGTCTAGAAATTTTCATTAGAAGAAGACTCCATAATAACTTCATCAACGTAGTCATCATCGCTATCAGGGTCGGAGTCGATCTCGTCGAGGGTGATGTAGTCTCCTGGCTGGTTGTCCTTCTTTGGTGCGGGGTCTCCCATGAATACTCCTAGATTCCTTATCAGGTCGTCATTCTTTTCCACCAATATAGCAATCTCCTCCTCATATCCATCATGCGTAGACTTGATCTCCTCTTCCATCTCGTTGTTCCTCCTCACCAGTTTCTTGATCTTCTTCATGTGAATAATTTGTTGATTCTCCTTTCGACGAATATGATCTCCCATCTCTTGAATGTATGTTGCAATTGATCCATCCCTCCTGGTACGAATCATCTCCCATTTGTCATCTCGGCGGCCACATATCAGATAGATGGTATTCTACAACTCCTTGTGATACACCTCACATATGCGTCCAAAGGTGATATGTGCGGCCATGCTCTTTCCAATACTCCAGCTTGGTGCATCCAGGTAGAAATCAATAGGCTCCGTTGTTGGTGCAAAGGTCCTCCCAGGTATCCAGACTTTGATCTTCCAGCGCTTTTCTTCTGATACAGATGTAGAGAAGGTCCCCGTGAAGCTTGGTAATCCGATGTTCAGATACTTAGTGACTTCCTTCAAGTGTTTTCCGAAAGGGATATCGTCATCCGGCTGAGTGAACTTGTTCCTGGGGTCCGCCATCTATAGAGTAGAAAGAAAGGATAATTAGAAATGACTAAAGAAGATAAATCATGTGGCTCATTCTAGTGGTCACGTCCTACAGTCAGCGTGTGCTCTGATACCATCATGTAGCGACCAGACTATTGGGTAACGTAGTAATTTCAAAAAAATTCCTACGCACACGCAAGATCATGGTGATGCACAGCAACGAGAGGGGAGAGTAATATCCACATACCCTCGTAGACCGTAAGCGGAAGCGTTTATGACAACGCGGTTGATGTAGTCGTACGTCTTCACGATCCGACCGATCCAAGTACCGATCGTACGGCACCTCCGAGTTCAGCACACGTTCAGCTCGATGACGATCCCCGGACTCCGATCCAGCAAAGTGTCGGGGATGAGTTCTGTCAGCACGACGGCGTGGTGATGATGATGGTGTTCTACCGGCGCAGGGCTTCGCCTAAGCTTCACGACGATATGACTGAGGTGGAATATGGTGGAGGGGGGCACCGCACACGGCTAAGGAACGATCACGTAGATCAACTTGTGTGTTCTAGGGTGCCCCCTGCCCCCATATATAAAGGAGGGAGGGGGGAGTGCGGCCGGCCCCCAAGGGGTGCGCCTGGAGGAGTAATACTCCCACCGGGAGTAGGACTCCCCCCTCTTGCCTTGGTGGAGAAGGAAAAGGGGGGAGGGGAAAGAGGAAAGGGGGGCACCGCCCCCCCCCCTCCTTGTCCTATTCGGACTAGGGGGAGAGGGAGCGCGCGGCCTGCCCTGGCCGGCCCTCCTCTTCTCCCTCATGGCCCATCTAGGCCCAATAACCCCCGGGGGGGTTCCGGTAACCCCCCGGTACTCCGGAAAAATCCCGGTTTCTCCCGGAACGTTTCCGATATCCAAATATAGGCTTCCAATATATCAATCTTTATGTCTTGACCTTTTCGAGACTCCTCGTCATGTCCTGGATCACATCCGGGACTCCGAACAACCTTCGGTGCATCAAAATATATGAACTCATAATAAAACTGTCATCGTAACATTAAGCGTGCGGACCCTACGGGTTCGAGAACTATGTAGACATGACCTAGAACTATTCTCAGTCAATAACCAATAGCGTAACCTGGATGCTCATATTGTCTCCTACATATTCTATGAAGATCTTTATCGGTCAAACCGCATAACAGCATACGTTGTTCCCTTTGTCATCGGTATGTTACTTGCCCGAGATTCGATCGTCGGTATACAATACCTAGTTCAATCTCGTTACTAGCAAGTCTCTTTACTCGTTATGTAATGCATCATTCCGTAACTAACTCATTAGCTACATTGCTTGCAAGGCTTATAGTGATGTGCATTACCGAGAGGGCCCAGAGATACCTCTCCGACAATCGGAGTGACAAAACCTAATCTCGAAATACGCCAACCCGACATGTACCTTTGGAGACACCTGTAGTACTCCTTTATAATCACCCAGTTATGTTGTGACGTTTGGTAGCACCCAAAGTGTTCCTCCGGTAAATGGGAGTTGCATAATCTCATAGTTACAGGAACATGTATAAGTCATGAAGAAAGCAATAGCAACATATTAAACGATCAAGTGCTAGGCTAACGGAATGGGTCAAGTCAATCACATCATTCTCCTAATGATGTGATCCCGTTAATCAAATGGCAACTCTTTTGTCCATGGTTAGGAAACATAACCATCTTTGATAAACGAGCTAGTTAAGTAGAGGCATACTAGTGACACTATGTTTGTCTATGTATTCACACATGTATTATGTTTCCGGTTAATACAATTCTAGCATGAATAATAAACATTTATCATGATCTAAGGAAATAAATAATAACTTTATTATTGCCTCTAGGGCATATTTCCTTCAGTCTCCCACTTGCACTAGAGTCAATAATCTAGTTCACATCGCCATGTGATTTAACACCAATATTCACATCTGTATGTGATTAATACCCATAGTTCACATTGTCATGTGATCAACACCCAAAGGGTTTACTAGAGTCAATAATCTAGTTCACATTGCTATGTGATTAACACCCAAAGAGTACTAAGGTATGATCATGTTTTGCTTGTGAGAGAACTTTAGTCAACGGGTCTGTCATATTCAGAGCCGTATGCATTTTGCAAATATTCTATGTCTACAATGCTTTGCACGGAGCTACTCTAGCTAATTGCTCCCACTTTCAATATGTATCCAGATTGAGACTTAGAGTCATCTGGATCAGTGTAAAAGTTTGTATCAATGTAAATTTTATGACGAACTCTTTTATCACCTCCATAATCGAGAAACATCTCCTTAGTCCCCACTAAGGATATTCTTGACCGCTGTCCAGTAATCTACTATTAGATCAAAATTGTATTCCTTTGCCAAACTCAGAGCAAGGTATAAAATAGGTCTGGTATACAACATAGCATACTTTATAGAACCTATGACTGAGGCATAGGGAATCACTTGTCATTCTCTTTTTCTATTTCTGCTTATGGTCAGGTTTTGAGTCTTACTCAATTTCATACCTTTGCAACACAGGCAAGAACTCTTTCTTTGACTATTCCATTTTGAACTACTTCAAAATCTTGTCAAGGTATGTACTCATTTGAAAATCTTATCAAGTGTCTTGATCTATCTCAATAGATCTTGATGCTCAATATGTAAGCAGCTTCACCGAGGTCTTTCTTTGAAAAACTCCTTTCAAACACTCCTTTATGCTTTGCAGAATAATTATACATTATTTCCGATCAACAATATGTCATTCACATATACTTATCAGAAATGTTGTAGTGCTCCCACTCACTTTATTGTAAATACAAGCCTTTCCAAAAGTCTGTATAAAACCATATGCTTTGATCAACTCATCAAAGCATATATTCCAACTCCGAGATGCTTGCACCAGTCCATTGATGGATCGCTGGAGCTTGCACATTTTGTTAGCACCTTTCGGATCGACAAAACCTTCTGGTTGCATCATATACAACTCTTCTTCCAGAAATCTATTCAGGAACACAGTTGTGATATCCATTTGCCAGATTTCATAAAATGTGGCAATTGCTAACATGATTCGGACAGAATTAAGCATCGTTACGAGTGAGAAAATCTCATCATATTCAACACCTTGAACTTGTCGAAAACCTTTCGCAACAAGTCGAGCTTAGTAGATAGTAACACTACTATCAGTGTCCGTCTTCCTCTTGAAGATCCATTTATTTTCTATGGCTTGCCGATCATCGGGCAAGACAACCAAAGTCCACACTTTGTTCTCATACATGGATCCCATCTCAGATTTCATGGCCTCAAGCCATTTCGCGGAATCTGGGCTCATCATCGCTTCCTCATAGTTCGTAGGTTCATCATGGTCTAGTAACATGACTTCCAGAACATGATTACCGTACCACTCTGGTGCGGATCTTACTCTGGAAGACCTACGAGGTTTGGTAGCAACTTGATCTGAAGTTTCATGATCATTATCATTAACTTCCTCACTAATTGGTGTAGGAATCACTGGAACTGATTTCTGTGATGAACTACTTTCCAATAAGGGAGAAGGTATAATTATCTCATCAAGTTCAACTTTCCTCCCACTCACTTCTTTCGAGAGAAACTCCTTCTCTAGAAAGGATCCATCTTAGCAACGAAACTTGCTTTCAGATCTGTGATAGAAGGTGTACCCAATAGTTACCTTTGGGTATTCTATGAAGACCCACTTCTCCGATTTGGGTTCGAGCTTATCAGGTTGAAACTTTTTCACATAAGCATCACAGCCCCAAACTTTAAGAAACGACAACTTTGGTTTCTTGCCAAACCACACTTCATAAGGCGTCGTCTCAACGGATTTCGATGGTGCCCTATTTAAAGTGAATGCAAATGTCTCTAATGCATAATCCCAAAACGATAGTGGTAAACCGATAAGAGCTATCATAGATTGCACTATATCCAATAAAGTACGGTTATGACGTTCGGACACACCATTAAGCTGTGGTGTTCCAGGTGGCATGAGTTTGTGAAACTATTTCACATTGTTTTAATTGAAGACCAAACTCGTAACTCAAATATTCTCCTCCACGATCAGATCGTAGAAACTTTATTTTTCTTGTTACGATGATTCTTCACTTCACTCTGAAATTCTTTGAACTTTTCAAATGTTTCAGACTTGTGTTTCATTAAGAAGATATACTCATATCTGCTCAAATCATCTTGTGAAGGTCAGAAAATAATGATACCCGCCACGAGCATCAATACTCATTGGACCGCATACATCAGTATGTATTATTTCCAATAAGTCACTAGCTCGTTCCATTGTTCCGGAGAATGGAGTTTTAGTCATCTTGCCCATAAGGCACGGTTCGCAAGCATCAAATGATTCATAACCAAGTGATTCCGAAAATCCATCTTTATGGAGTTTCTTCATGCGCTTTACACCGATATGACCCAAACGGCAGTGCCACAAATAAGTTGCACTATTCTTATTAACTTTGCATCTTTTGGCATCAATATTATGAATATGTGTATCACTACGATCGAGATCCAACAAACTATTTCATTGGGCGTATGACCATCGAAGGTTTTATTCATGTAAATAGAACAACAATTATTCTTTGACTTTAAATGAATAACCGTATCGCAATAAACATGATCAAATCATATTTATGTTCAACGCAAATGCCAAATAACATTTATTTAGGTTTAACACTAATCCCGAAAGTATAGGGAGTGTGCGATGATGATCATATCAATCTTGGAACCACTTCCAACACACATCGTCACTTCACCCTCAACTAGTTTTTGTTTATTCTGTAACTCCTGTTTGGAGTTACTAATCTTAGCAACCGAACAAGTATCAAATACTCAGGGGTTACTATAAACACTAGTAAGGTACATATCAATAACCTGTATATCAAATATACCCTTGTTCAGTTTGCCATCCTTCTTATCCACCAAATATTCAGGGTATTTCCGTTTCCAGTGACCATTTCCTTTGCAGTGTAAGCACTCGGTTTCAGGCTTTGGTTCAGCTTTGGGCTTCTCCGTAGGAGTGACAACTTGCTTGTCATTCTAGTTGAAGTTCCCTTTCTTTCCCTTTGCCCTTTTCTTGAAACTAGTGATCTTGTCAACCATCAACACTTGATGCTCTTTGTTGATTTCTACCTTCGTCGATTTCAACATCACGAAGAGCTTGGGAATCGTTTTCGTCATCCCTTGCATACTATAGTTCATCACAAAGTTCTACTAACTTGGTGATGGTGACTAGAGAATTTTGTTAATCACTATATTATCTGGAAGATTAACTCCCACTTGATTCAAGTGATTATAGTACCCAGACAATCTGAGCACATCCTCACTAGTTGAGCGATTCTCCTCCATCTTTTAGCCATAGAACTTGCTGGAGACTTCATATCTCTCAACTCAGGTATTTGCTTGAAATATTAACTTCAACTCCTGGAACATCTCATATGGTCCATGACGTTCAAAACGTCTTTGAAGTCCCGATTCTAAGCCGTTAAGCATGGTGCACTAAACTATCAAGTAGTCATCATATTGAGCTAGCCAAACGTTCATAACGTCTGCATCTGCTCCTGCAATAGGTCTGTCATCTAGTGGTGCATTAAGGACATAATTCTTCTATGCAGCAATGAGGATAAACCTCAAATCATGGACCAAGTACGCATCATTGCTACTAACATCTTTCAACACAACTTTCTCTAGGAACATATCAAAATAAGCATATGAAAGCAACAATGTGAGCTATTGATCTACAACATAATTTGCAAAATACTACCAGGACTAAGTTCATGATAAATTTAAGTTCAGTTAATCATATTACTTAAGAACTCCCACTTAGATAGACATCCCTCAAATCCTCTAAGTGATTACGTGATCCATATCAACTACACCATGTCCGATCGTCACGTGAGATGGAGTAGTTTCAATAGTGAACATCAATATGTTGATCATATCTACTATATGATTCACGCTCGACCTTTCGGTCTCCGTGTTCCGAGGCCATATCTGTTATATGCTAGGCTTGTCAAGTTTAACCTGAGTATTCCGCGTGTGCAACTGTTTTGCACCCGTTGTATTTGAACGTAGAGCCTATCACACCCGATCATCACGTGGTGTCTCAGCATGAAGAACTTTCACAACGGTGCATATTCAGGGAGAACACTTCTTGATAATTTAGTGAGAGATCATCTTAAAATGCTACCGTCAATCAAAGCAAGATAAGATGCATAAAGGATAAACATCACATGCAATCAATATAAGTGATATGATATGGCCATCGTCATCTTGTGCTTGTGATCTCCATCTTTGAAGCACCGTCGTGATCACCATCGTCACCGGCGCGACACCTTGATCTCCATCGTAGCATCGTTGTCGTTACGCCATCTATTGCTTCTACGACTATCGCTACCGCTTAGTGATAAAGTAAAGCAATTACAGGGCGTTTGCACTTCATACAATAAAGCGACAACCATATGGCTCTTGCCAGTTGCCGATAACTTCGGTTACAAAACATGATCATCTCATACAATAAAATATAGCATCACGTCTTGACCATATCACATCACAACATGCCCTGCAAAAACAAGTTAGACGTCCTCTACTTTGTTTTTGCAAATTTTACGTGGCTGCTACGGGCTTAGCAAGAACCGTTCTTACCTACGCATCAAAACCACAATGATAGTTCGTCAAGTTAATGATGTTTTAACCTTCGCAAGGACCGGGCGTAGCCATGCTCGGTTCAGCTAAAGTGAGAGAGACAGACACCCGCCAGTCACCTTTAAGCACGAGTGCTCGTAACGGTGAAACCAGTCTCCCGTAAGCGTACGCGTAATGTCGGTCCGGGCCGCTTCATCTCAGAATACCACTAAACCAAAGTATGACATGCTGGTAAGCAGTATGACTTATATCGCCCACAACTCACTTGTGTTCTACTCATGCATATAACATCTACGCATAAAACCTGGCTCGGATGCCACTGTTGGGTAACGTAGTAATTTCAAAAAAAATCCTACGCGCATGCAAGATCATGGTGATGCATAGCAACGAGAGGGGAGAGTAATGTCCACGTACCCTCGTAGACCGTAAGCGGAAGCATTTATGACAACGTGGTTGATGTAGTCGTACGTCTTCACAATCCGACCGATCCAAGTACCGAATGTACGGCACCTCCGAGTTCAGCACACGTTCAGCTCGATGACGATCCCCGGACTCCGATCCAGCAAAGTGTCGGGGATGAGTTCCGTCAGCACAATGGCGTGGTGATGATGATGATGTTCTACCGGCGCAGGGCTTCGCCTAAGCTTCACGACGATATGACCGAGGTGAAATATGATGGAGGGGGGCACCGCACACGGCTAAGGAACGATCACGTAGATCAACTTGTGTGTTCTAGGGTGCCCCCCTGCCCCCGTATATAAAGAAGGGAGGGAGAGGTGCGGCCGGCCCCCAAGGGGTGCGCCTGGAGGAGTCCTACTCCCACCGGGAGTAGGACTCCCCCCTCTTGCCTTGGTGGAGAAGGAAAAGGGGGAGGGGAAAGAGGAAAGGGGGGCACCCCCCTCCTTGTCCTATTCGAACTAGGGGGAGAGGGGGCGCGTGG
>NC_041383.1:510399004-510545843 GCF_002162155.2 Triticum dicoccoides
CTCCCGGAACGTTTCCGATATCCAAATATAGGCTTCCAATATATCAATATTTATGTCTCGACCATTTCGAGACTCCTCGTCATGTCCTGGATCACATCCGGGACTCCGAACAACCTTCGGTACATCAAAATATATAAACTCATAATAAAACTGTCATCGTAATGTTAAGCGTGCGGACCCTACGGGTTCGAGAACTATGTAGACATGACCTAGAACTATTCTCGGTCAATAACCAATAGCGGAACCTGGATGATCATATTGGCTCCTACATATTTTACGAAGATCTTTATTGGTCAAACCGCATAATAGCATACGTTGTTCCCTTTGTCATTGGTATGTTACTTGCCCGAGATTCGATCGTCGGTATCCAATACCTAGTTCAATCTCGTTACTGGCAAGTCTGTTTACTCGTTACGTAATGCATCATTCCTTAACTAACTCATTAGCTACATTGCTTGCAAGGCTTATAGTGATGTGCATTACCGAGAGGGCCCAGAGATACCTCTCCGACAATCGGAGTGACAAAACCTAATCTCGAAATACGCCAACCCAACATGTACCTTTGGAGACACCTGTAGTACTCCTTTATAATCACCCAGTTACGTTGTGACGTTTGGTAGCACCCAAAGTGTTCCTCCGATAAATGGGAGTTGCATAATCTCATAGTTATAGGAACATGTATAAGTCATGAAGAAAGCAATAGCAACATACTAAATGATCAAGTGCTAGGCTAACGGAATGGGTTAAGTCAATCACATCATTCTCCTAATGATGTGATCCCGTTAATCAAATGACAACTCTTTTGTCCATGGTTAGGAAACATAACCATCTTTGATAAACGAGCTAGTTAAGTAGAGGCATACTAGTGACACTATGTTTGTCTATGTATTCACACATGTATTATGTTTCCGGTTAATACAATTCTAGCATGAATAATAAACATTTATCATGATATAAGGAAATAAATAATAACTTTATTATTGCCTCTAGGGCATATTTCCTTCACGGACCTCAAACGGTCAAGTCTTTGTGCATTAGTGTCATCCCTGGATTGGTAATGCTGACATGCATAGTACTCGAGGAATTATAATAGAGTTTCAATCACAAACTTATTACATCGAGTCCTCATAAAGAGTATGATAACAAAATAAATCATGGCTGAAGGCCATCTAAACTAGATAACAGCGGAAGGCTTCAAAGGTAAATGAGTCCATCAACTCAACGGCATAGCTCAGTGCAAAACAACGACCTATCGCACCTTAATTGTCGTCTGAGTAGTCTACAACATAAAACGTTGCAGCCCGAAACGGGTCAGCACATGGAATATGCTGGCATAGTTACACTGTAAAGCAATGATGATGCAAGTACTATATCTACATGCAATATTTGGCTGGTGGAGGCTATAAGTTTCATAGTTTTGCATAAAGCTAGTTTTTCCCTACAACAAAGGAATAAATTTATTTAACTACTCCCATGTTGCCCATTATTTGAGAAGGTAACCCCAACTCAAATCCCAATTAAAAATATCATCATTAACCCAACATTATAATTAATTAGAGTAACATGTTGAGATCACATCAATAGATTCAAGTACCAGATACTCAAGATGTCCATAACCGGGGACACCGCTAATCATTATTAGTTTATACACTCTATAAAGGTTTGCGCACTTTTCCCCACAAGACTCGATCTCCTTCATTGAATTTCTCGCACTATATGGTGTTTGAGAAACGGATGACCAAGACACTATCTTTCAGAAGCGTTAGCACCTTACGATGGATAGGCAGTACCACCTACATCCCCTACATCTGCTAGTCTACCCTGCAAGAGGTCACACGACTTACTCAACTATGCCAGAGCCCATAATGGCATGTGGCTGCACACGGAAGTTTCTAGCATGAATAATCTTATGATCCCTTTGAGCCTGGGTGGCAGTCCATAGGATAATCACACGGTAAACCCGGGATTTCCAAAAAAACAGACAACACTGGGTTC
This sequence comes from Triticum dicoccoides, assembly GCF_002162155.2. Taxonomy (NCBI): domain Eukaryota; kingdom Viridiplantae; phylum Streptophyta; class Magnoliopsida; order Poales; family Poaceae; genus Triticum; species Triticum dicoccoides. The sequence goes on from NC_041383.1 coordinate 510,401,000, forward strand.
CCCAGGTGCCTCAATCCACCCAGATGTGTATTAGGTTACCACCTTAATGTAAACCTTAATTAATAGTAACTCTCAAACTTCCATGTGTGAATCACGATCCAATCCCTGTCTACGAGCATGGCTAAGCAATAATAAGCATAACGTATATTCCCGGGGTGATCAAAAGGTATTAGGTTCCTACCTCAAGTACTACAACCGAACCACACCTTCCTAATCCTACCAATGCAAATATGTGTGGGGCAGAACTAATGAATAGTAAAAACTGGGTATAAAAGAGTATGATCAAAGTGTAACTTGCCTTGCTGACGGTCTGCAAAATCTAGAGATTCATAGTAACAAGCTTCGCACTCTGGGTAATCTAGCATAGACAAACAATAGCATACGTAAGCAATCACTCAAACGAATCAGGAGAAAACTCGACAAAAGATCCAAATCGAACAAGAAACAAGCAACAGCTTAAACTAACAAGAGTCAAAACCTAACAGCATTATTAGCATGTGAATTAGATCTTAACAGTGGGTACATGTGATTAGCTACAATATACAAAAAGATTAAACTCAAAGGGAGCAACGAAACTCAAAATACGAACGAAGCAAGATCCGTTTACTAATCTGGACTAAAGTAAAATTTTATGGTACCAAAATCATGTTCAAGTTGGTTAACTAGAAAGAGAGCTTCGAGACGAAGAACTAGGCGTTGGTTTCACCTAATTTGGATAAACGGGTAAAAAGTTATACTAGATCAAAGATCAGGGCAGAATCGCGATCGAAAATAATCGCAGATAAAACCCTGGAAAAAGAAAACGAGACGAACGGACTAACGAACAAACGTTCGTTAACTGAACTAACCGGCGAACAACATTCATTAAAACGAACGAACGGGCGAACGTCCGCTAAATAAATAAACTAGCAAAAAACCGAACCAATCTAATAAAAAATGGATCTATGATTTTCTAAAAAAAGCCGGCGGGTTTTACCAAAAAAACACAGCGGTCGACGGCGGCGGCTCCCGGCGAGATTCTGGCGGGGCGGGGTGGCGTCGGCAGCATGGGACGGCGGGGCGTCGGCGCGGCGTCGGCCGCGGCACAGGGCGACGATAGGCGGCGGTGGTGCGATTGCGGCGGCGGGGCGATGTGAGGCAAGGGGGCAGCGGTGGCGGTATTTAAAGGGAGGGGCGGGGTGGCGGCTGGCTTGGGGAGGGGGCCGGCCTCGGGAGCCGTGCTCCTCCCGGACTCGGGCGGCGGCGACATTGCTCGGGACTCCGGTCCCGAGCCGGAGCGGGATACCGCGGCGCGTTGTGGGTCGGCTGGGCCGCTGGCCCAGTTCGGTCCGCGGACAGTTTTTTTAAATAATTTCGACCGAACGGAAAAATCCTAATAAAATATAAAAAAATATAAAAATGCCAAAATCAATTTTCACCGTCTAAATAAAATATTTAGAACAACGTGAAAAAATGCAATTTTGAAAAAATGCATATTTTTCTAGTTCAAACAAAATAGCAAATAAACACCAGAAAAATCCTAATTTGATTTTAGAATTGTTTCTCCGATATTTCTCTGAATCTGAAGAAGTCATATTATCTTCTCTCGTTGTTTTTTTAATATCAGAAATAATTGGAGAAAAAATAATAAAACCAAATTGATCCTTTCTTCAAATTTGAAATAAATTCAAATATGAATTTTGTGAAACCGCCAACTCTCTCTGTGGGTCCTTGAGTTGCTTAAGATTTCTAGGACCTCAACCAAAAATGCAAAATAAATATGATATGCGTATGATGATCTATGTATAACATCCAAATTGAAAATTGAGATGTTACGGGAGGATTGCATGGTTGTGGGCTATCACACGTAGAAGTCAATGTTGCTGTTGGGTGGGGTAGTAGTAAGTCGACACCAAGAGAGAATCTCATGCCATACGACATGGGAGACGACGCATCCAACCAAGAAGTGGTCCATGGTCTTGATCTCTTGGTCGCATAGAGCACATACTGGTGCATAAGGCACTTCACGACAGGCAAGCCACACCATGGTCTAGCACTGATCAAGCCCGGCAAGCCAAAGGAAGAGCTTGCCACTAACTATGGCCCAGGGTTTCCAAGTAAGCCGCCAATGAGAGTTTTGTGTTGAACCATGGAAGATTGGAAGGTAGCAGGACTTGGCGGTGTATGAGTCATTCTTAGTCCAGCCCAACTGATGGAGTCGGGATGTCATGACGGTGATGTTGTGAAGACGCTGCCAGATCTTGACGTACTCGACCGGCCAAGACTGCCACAAATGGCTTGAATCCAATCTTGATGGGGGATGGCCTCCTAGACTAGGCGGCGATTGTGTCGACGGTGGGCACATGGATAGACATGGAGGCTGCAAGCTTAGAGACGTAGGATCCTTCCAGCCAATGGTCCATTTGGAATTTGCAGGCGTGGTCATCAACTAGGGTCTAGGTGGTGGAGGCACGAATTTTTTTAGAGGAAAAGGGATGCGCCCATGTTCCATTCAATTGCAGAAACGAAACAACATCCAGTGCAAGTCTATTACAAGATAGGCATACGGCGGACAGCAGGAGAACTATCGAAGTGGTAGCAGATAAAGCTACAGAAACTAGAAGTTTGCAGACATAAAAGAAAAGGCAAGGCACTGGAGACAGACGCCCTAGCCTAGACAGCAGCAAGAGAACATCAAGCATTTTTAACACTCGCAGGAGCTGCTAGGAACTGCTGGTGCTTCAGAGGGAAGGGCTGTTGGGGAACGTAGCAGAAATTCAAAATTTTCCTACGTGTCACCAAGATCTATCTATGGAGAAACCAGCAACGAGGGGAAGGAGAGTGCATCTACATACCCTTGTAGATCGCTAAGCAGAAGTGTTCAAGAGAATGGGGTTGAAGGAGTCGTACTCGTCGTGATCCAAATCACCGGAGATCCTAGTGCCGAACGGACGGCACCTCCGCGTTCAACACACGTATAGCCCGGTGACGTCTCCCATGCCTTGATCCAGCAAGGAGAGAGAGAGAGGTTGGGGAAGACTCCGTCCAGCAGCAGCACAATGGCGTGGTGGTGGTGCAGGAGTGTGGTGATCCAGCAGGGCTTCGCCAAGCACCGCGAGATATGAGGAGAAAGAGAGGTAGGGCTGCACCAAGGAGAGGTCAAACTCATGTGTTGGCAGCCCCAAAACCCTCAAGTATATATAGGGGGAGAGGGAGGGTTGCGCCCCCACCTAGGGTTCCACCCCTAGGGGCGGCGGCCAGCCCAAACCCATCTAGGGTGCGGCCAAGGGGGAGGGAGGGAAAGGGGAAACTTGCCCCCCAAGTTAGGTGGGTGCGCCCCCTCACCCAAACCCTAGGCGCCTTGGGCCCTTGTGGGGGGGCGCACCAGCCCACCTGGGGCTGGTCCCCTCCCACACTTGGCCCATGCAGCCCTCCGGGGATGGTGGCCCCACTTGGTGGACCCCTGGGATCCTCCCGGTGGTCCCGGTACGTTAACGGTAAAACCCGAAACTTTTTTGGTGACCAAAACAGGACTTCCCATATATAAATCTTTACCTCCGGACCATTCCGGAACTCCTCGTGACATCCGGGATCTCATCCGGGACTCCGAACAACATTCGGTAACCACATACAAACTTCCTTTATAACCCTAGCGTCATCGAACCTTAAGTGTGTAGACCCTACGGGTTCGGGAACCATGCAGACATGACCGAGACGTTCTCCGGTCAATAACCAACAGCGGGATCTGGATACCCATGTTGGCTCCCACATGTTCCATGATGATCTCATCGGATGAACCATGATGTCGAGGACTCAATCAATCCCGTATACAATTCCCTTTGTCTAGCGGTATTGTACTTGCCCGAGATTCGATCGTCGGTATGCCAATACCTTGTTCAATCTCGTTACCGGCAAGTCTCTTTACTCGTTTCGTAACACATCATGTCGTGATCAACCCCTTGGTCACATTGTGCACATTATGATGATGTCCTACCGAGTGGGCCCAGAGATACCTCTCCGTCAACCGGAGTGACAAATCCCAGTCTCGATTCGTGCCAACCCAACAAACACTTTCGGAGATACCTATAGTGCACCTTTATAGCCACCTAGTTACGTTGCGATGTTTGGTACACCCAAAGCATTCCTACGGTATCCGGGAGTTGCACAATCTCATGGTCCAAGGAAATGATACTTGACATTAGAAAAGCTTTAACATACGAACTACGCGATCTTTGTGCTAGGCTTAGGATTGGGTCTTGTCCATCACATCATTCTCCTAATGATGTGATCCCGTTATCAACGACATCCAATGTCCATGGTTAGGAAACCGCAACCATCTACTGATCAACGAGCTAGTCAACTAGAGGCTTACTAGGGACATGGTGTTGTCTATGTACCCACACATGTATCTGAGTTTCCTATCAATACAATTATAGCATGGGTAATAAATGATTATCATGAACAAGGAAATATAATAATAATAACTAATTTATTATTGCCTCTAGGGCATATTTCCAACAAGGACTTCAAAAGGTATCTCCACGCCTCAGCCAGGATCTGGCTACAGTAGCAAAGGTGGGCTTCTCGCTTTCATCTTCAGTTCTTTCGCAGCCCACGCCACCTTGTCCTTGGCACACCCTGAGGATAGGCACTCCCATGTAGACAGATTTGATGCAGTTTTTCGCCAGATAACCTGCAAGCCAGACCAACAAACATTGTTGAAAACCATGTCATTGCGAGTTTTCCAGATAGCCCACAGTCCAGCTCCATGGACAATATTAGTCACAGGAAAACTATCTCCTCTGATCCAGTACTGGGAGATGGTCATTATATTAACGTCTTCATTAATCCCAGTTAGGACACAAATGGCTTTCCAGAATTCAGCAGCAACAACACAGGTACTGAATAAATGAGAACAAGTTTCTTGTTCAGAGCAAAATACACAAGTAGTATCACCTACATCCTGCCTTTTGGACAGGTTATCTCTGGTTAATAGCTTGTTGTTAGTTAAGAGCCATAGAAAGATCTGAATTCTAGGTGGAATGTTGATCTTCCAAATGGCAGGAGAACTAACAGGCAACACTCCCCTGAAATTGACAAACTTATAAAAGGATTTAACAGAGTAAACCCCTTTGGAATTCATATTCCAAACAGGGGAGTCCTCTTCTAATGTGAGGTGGATAGAACTGGCAATTTCCAATAGTTCGAACCACAGAGACATAAGCTCCTGGGTGAAACATCTCCGGAATGTGAGCTTAAGGTTACTGTCGTCCCAGATCTTATCAATGGAGACATTTTGCTCATTATTCAGGACATACAGGTCCCAATACTGGGTAGCCAGAGTGGCATTACCAAACCAATGGTCCTCCCAGAATCTAACCCTATTGCCATTGCCAATCTTCCGAGAGAAGCCAACCTTGGCAGCTTGGGCTGCCCAGAGCACCCCTTTCCAAAAAGGAGATGCTCCAGTATTGGAGCAAGCAAAAATATTACTCTGAGGTTTGAACTTGGAATCAATTATACTCTTCCAGATTTTACCCTCGTAGTTATAGTATCTACCAATCCAAGAAGCGCACGAAAAAATTGTCGGGGCTCAAGCTTGGAAGGGGGGCGATGGTGACACCAAGGAGGCTAGGGGTCAGTCGCCTATAGCCCCAACTATAGCACCCAAAGAGCAATATCAGTGCATTGGAGATTAAGTATGCCAAGGCCACCTAGCTCTAGGGGTGGCAGAAACGCAACCAACCGATGAGATGGTTGCCTGCCTGAGCCACTTACGACCATGCCACAAGAAGTCGTGGGTGACTAGTTTTTAGATCGGTGGTTGAGCGCCATGACAAGAAGGAGGTGCATCAACATCACATTGAGGACATGGCGAACAAGCGTTGATAGCTCGTCGTGCGATAGAAGGCACTCCTAGTGGTAAGTTTCTTCGTGATCTTGTCAACCAGCAACATAAGGGCAAAGGAGTGCACCTTATCTGTGGAGAGGGGTAGCCCAAGGTAATTTATCAGGAAGAAGGTCACTGAACACGTCAACGTCGCGTCCATAGATGTAATTGGTGGAGGGCATTGGATGGGAGTAACCAAGCAGTTGGCGAAGTTGGTTCGCAATCCGAAGGTCCTCCGAAATGTGCTAAAGATTGGAGCTCTTGGACAACCGCTATCTCAAGGGGGTGCAGGTGGCAGAAAACTATCACATTGTTCTCAAAGAGTGAGATGCTCGATGCGGCGTGCCAGGTGGTTAAGCGGTGAAGAATCCCATCACCGCCCGTTGGTGGAATAACTTACAATGTGACCCAATTGGATGCCTCGATCCGACGTGAAGAGTTGGCAAATCCTTACACTTCTGTCCACTAGGTTGCTCCTCTATTGCACTAGATTATGCCACGTGAAGTTTAGCTTTCGCGCAGCGAGCAGTCACATTCTAGACATCTATCATTCCTCATAAGTATCTCCCTCATGAGTCCTAAGTCCTAACCCCCCCCCCTCCTCCCCCACACACAAACCTTAATGCCTCTCCTCTGCTCAGCCATAACCAGGGGCCTGTCCAAAGTTGAGATCTATCTAGAAGATTGCAAGTGAAAGGTACAAAGTATGGGAATAATGGTAAAATGATGCATGCGAATTGAGCCTAGCTCGGGTGATTAGGTTCTTTGTGGTGGGACCAGCCCACCAGGGTTCAAGTACTAGACTTGGCACTGGTGCTCACATTTTTGTGAGTGTATGAGTCTTTGTGTCTGTATTGTGTTAAAAAAGGTAAATGATGCATGATGTTGACGACATTACATTTGGTCGTCTGTTTATTTTTGACTAACTTTGGTCGTCTGTTTTCGCTACACATCTTCTACTAGAGTCCGTCTAATGAACAAAAAAACAATATTTTGACTTACAAAGAATGTACTACCTCCGTTCAAAAATAATTGAAGTTTTGGGTTTATGCTATCAAACTTGTTCAAGTTTAACAAAATGTATAGAAACATATATTAACATTTAGAACACCAAAGTAGACTCATGAGATTCGTGACACAACGGGGCTAAACATGACACATGTGGTAAGCAATTGAAACTATTTAAAATAAACAGACTCATAAGATTCTTCGTGAAATACATTTTCATACTACAGTGTGTGTATTTGATTTTTGTACTCCCTCCGTTCGGAATTACTCGTCACAAAAATGGATAAAAATGGATGTATCTAGAACCAAAATACATCTAGATACATTCATTTCTTGGACGAGTAATTCCGAACGGAGGGAGTAGATGTTATCAGATTTATCTGTATAGTTCATCAAATTTAAACTAGTTTGACCTAAGACAAATCTGAAACTTCAATTAGTTTGTAACCGAGGGAGTATCTTTTACTAGTCTCCAAAAGAACAAGAAATCAGCGGTGGGCAGCACCACTCGCGGGCTCTGTGTACAGCGCGTATATGTTTGACGGCGAGACAGAGGGATCAGGGATGGGTAGCAGCGTTCGCGTCGTACGATGGGCGGCACGTGGCCGGCCGGCGGTGGAAGGGGTGCACGCACGCCGGCCGACTTTGCATCGCGTGCGCGCGAGCTGCATGCATCGTCGCCGCCTGCGCCTCGCGTCCAAACCGCACCAGTCACCACCACCAACAGGCAGGCAGCTCGCCCCCCAAAAGCCACCCACCGCTCCGCGCCTGGTTGGGCAGCACGCCCTCGTGCTCCAGCCACTGCTGCCCCTGCCAAACCTGAGGCGGAGGAGAAAAGAAGAGCGGCCTCGTGGCACTGTGGCAGCATCTGTCCACCGGGTCGATCGGTAACTTTAGGTGAAAATTACTTCTCATGCACATTTTAAATCTAGCTAAGAGAATTACTCCCTAGTTAAGAGAAAGATCGAATTACCCCGCAAAAAAGAAGAGAAAGATCGAATCGGCGTGAGGGGTCAAATTTTGATCTCAGTCCTACACATGCACATACGGCTTAATGAAGAATCGCCTTAACTTGTGCACCTGCGCACCACAACGGCCGGCCAATTTTATGGGACGGCTTCAGAATTCAGATCGATATGTAACTTGCAGCATATATCCTGAACTTGTGTTCCTGACGATGATCGTGTACCCGAGCTTGCCAGGAAAAAGAAAGGTGCTACACGGGCCCAAATAGATCGACTCTCACCAAGATTCGAAGCACTAAAAACTACTGTGCCACTTGGCCACGACGCAGAAAAAGTACAGGACGGTGTACTTGAAACTAGTATATTACATTATTACTTAATGATTTTACTGCGCCGGGGTTGATAATGTGTCGTCGACGACCAGGGGCCAGGAAGAACCCGGCGTCGGCGTGCATGCGCATTGCTGGATTTGCAAGACATCAACACAAAAAAGGGTAGACTTTTCCCTAGCCTTGTGGAGTAGTAGTAGCTAGGCACACGTATATTCAAATACGAACTTTAAAGCAAAAAATATTAATATACGGCGCTTACACACGGCTCAGCGAAGAGTGAGATTAGCCCTTGTGCTCTTGCTCTTGGATGCTTTGGGTTGATAGAGTATACACTTACCAGGCACAACCAGGATCATACCATTAAACAAGTCCTGCTCCGGCCTAGGGGTTCGTTAAACAAGACTATCAGGGTGGTACGGTCAGAACAGATGTTCTCTAGGTATCCATCCTCAGCTAGCTTTGACTGCATATCTATCCCTGGACCCCATACTAGCAACTAAAACACTGGCCATTGCTTTCCCTATAAAATCTCAACAAACCTCAACCCTGTACCTTCTCTTCAACTCCTATTGACACACAAACACACAGGAAAAGATCGAACACCATGAGCCGCAGAAGGATGAGCAGTGCAGTCCTTGTGGTTGCCTTGCTCTTCTCCCCATTATTGCTCACGCTCTACCTTCCCGCTGCTTGCGCTCGCCACGGTGAGTTCCCGCTACTGTCTCCACCGATCGACATATCTCTATCTGTATTGCTGTATATATTTCCCCTGTTTGTTGGTTTTGAGATTTGCATCCACCCCTTGTTAAATCGTGGCACCACTATCTCTGCAGTGGCGGTGCTCGGGGCAAAAGATGGCCTGAATCTCGGAGGCAGCCGGCAGCATGTGGTTGGTGATGACGCAGGAAAGGCTGTCCCTGTCGGCGGCTCACGGCCAGTTAGGACGGTGGAGATGCGCGCGGCGAGGAGGCACCGGCGGGACGCGGCCGACGAGATGCACGACATGCTGAGGAAGGACTACTCGTATAGGGCGAGGGGCAAAAAGCCCATCCACAACGACGAGCCACTCGAGGATGAACCCTAAATCAGACCCGTAGCTAGGTACATAGTTATAGAAACTTAGCTAGCTAGAGCCGCTCTCTGATTTACTACTACTGCTAGTTAGATAGATTTGCAGGCTTGCAGGATACATATAGCTTAGGTACCCAAATATTATGGAACAATAATGCCTGGGTTGGCTAGGTAGTTTATTATTAGCTGGTCAACCTTAATATAGCATCCAAGCTGGCCATCACGTTTAGTCCTGATTTGCAAGAACTACTGGTAGGAGAAGTTCATGCGAAGAAGGGGCAGTTTTGTGCCTGATGTGCACGCTTGGGGGCTATGCTAACCTTGTACTATATGTATGTCAGTGTTACGTTTGGCAATTTACATGTGGCTGTGTGGATTTTAGCAAGAAAGTGTGTGTGGACATCCTCAGCTTATTTTGCTGCTTGTTGACATACGGGTCATGGGAAAAAGAACCACTTTCTGGTGAATTTAATAGCTTTCACTCTTGTTCTGTTTTCTCCTTCTGATAGAATGGGCAATGCTCACATCATAGTTCATGTATGTATAAGAAGATATGCTCGCCTACCGTGTGAAGCTAATTTCTTTTGGGCAAACTAAGCCCTCGAGGTGGGCTAGATTTTTATTAACTTAATATCCAAAACAGTTAACAGTGTACTGATAAAAGTTTTCCCAAAGTAAAAGGAATGGCTTCATAGGCCATTCTGAGATTACATCTGGAGGTTTTACTGCACAAGAAAGAGCAACAAGAGGAAGATCGACGCAAGGAAGCCTTTTTGGCCAGAGAATGGGCAATAAGATTCTTGATCCTAGGAATATGGGTGGCCAATCGACAAGTTTTGGGGAAGATACTTGGTTGGGTGACACTATTAGCTCTACGATACCCGATTATATATTATCATGTTTATAAAAGAGGATTCGGTGGCTTCTGTTCTTGAGGCTAGCCATTTGAACATCCAATCCCGCATGGCTTTGTTGGGTGACAAATGGACTAAGTGGATCCATTCGGTTTCTAAGTTGATATCAATTAATCTGACTCAGATGCCAGATTCATTCCAGTGGAGGTTAACCACTAATGGTGCATTTACTGTGAAGTCCATGTATGAGGATCTGATGGATTCCAGACATATTTTTCGCAAAAACATATTTGGAAAACAAAGGTTCCTTCCCAGATCAAAGTTTTCATGTGGTTTTGCCAAAGGGAAGTAGTTCTTACGAAAGGTAATCTTGCTAAGCGTAACTGGCATGGTAACAAACAAAATGATGTTTTTGTAATCAGGAGGAGACAATTCATCATTTATTTCTGCTTTGTCAATTTAGTACCTTGTTCTCGCGCTCAATTCATATTACTTACAATTTAGCACCACCAACGAGTATTCCAAATTTGTTTGGGAACTAGTTGGGTGGTATTCATCATAAGTTGAAGTGCCAAATTCATGTGGGAGTTTGTGCCATTCTCCCGGCAATGTGAAATTGCCAGAATGACTGTGTTTTTAACCGATCACCAACTCCTAATTTCTTGCAGGTTATCTACCCTGCAGCATGTGGACGCGTAGGCGCTTATGGCCTCTAGTGCAGCCGGCTGGAAACGGTTGCTCTGGGTTTATTAGACAAGTTTGGTCGGTGAGTCACTCATAGATTATGTAGATGAGTTATGTAATCTCGAGTATGACCGGTTGTGGCCATGTTTTATTTTTATTTGTCTTATTTTCTTGCACTCAATGGCTTGACTTTATTTCATGTTTAATAAGATGGTCGCGTGCATCTTGTGACGCAGAGGCCGAGGTTCTCCCTTTTTCGGGGGGAAATTGTAAGAGTTGAGGCTAGAAGCAATATTGAAGAAATCTACAAGTATAGGTTTCATCCTCCAATGCCCCGAACTTTTGAGGAAATTCCTTGCTTCGGCGGCAACAACAAATGTCCTGCAATTAGAAAGGAAAGTAATCGAGTTCCATCCCAAGGCCTTAATTGTTGATGCATCTAGGAGTAAACCCATAGCTTCTGCGTGCAAAATAGAAAAAACATTCAAGGCCATCCCTTGAATGGAATTTAGTGGTTGTTGTCTTCGTTTGTAGGACCACTCTAAAGGAAGTGTTTTTTCCTGCCACTGGAGGATTGTAGGCTGCATCAACATAAGCCAAGAAACCTATAAGTTGTAAAGACATGTCGCGACCGGATTTCCGGGTATTAATTTCCAAAAAATGGCCCTTGTGCTCACCAGCCCCAGGATTACTGTTAGCTGATGAGGCACCAACTTGATACAGAAATTCCAAGCAAAATCTCAAAAATATGTAGTACAAGACCATTCTGGTCTGTGAGTACAACAAATGGTTTCTAATGGTTGATGGCGGAAGCGGTTCGTGGATCATCAGTGTCTATGGGACTCCATTTCCCACAGGAACAACTGACCAGGTTAACTCCTATCTTCGCGAGGCTGCTATCACCGTTGCTTAGGTTCCGGGGCTGTCAACACGGTCGCTCCTCTCCGCGCAAGAAAATCTGGCCAAGACAATAGCCAGGAACAAGCCAGTGAGTACTTTGAATGTACTCGCAAACATTATGAACACAGGTATAATATAACAATGATGTGCTGAAATATTCTATGCTCATGACGTTAGTCACAAAAGATAATAAAAACTCTGATGCATGCGAGCATGTTATTTATGAATGTGCAATAACATAGTAGTATAAAAATTATAAAATAAATAACAAGCATGCCACAGTCGAGCGTCTTAGCGACACCACATAAAGGGCTTTAAAATAAATGCCACAGTCGGGCGTCTTAGCGACACCACATAAAGGGCTTTAAAAGAAATGACACAGTCGGGCGTCTTAGCGACACCACATAAAGGGCTTTAAAAGAAATGCCACAGTCGGGCGTCTTAGCGACACCATATAAAGGGCTTTAAAAGAAATGCCACAGTCGAGCGTCTTAGCGACACCACATAAAGGGCTTTAAAAGAAAAGCCACAGTCGGGCGTCTTAGCGACACCACATAAAGGACTTTTAAAAGAAATGCCACAGTCGGGCGTCTTAGCGACACCACACAAAGGGCTTTAAAAGAAATGCCACAGTCGGGCGTCTTAGCAACACCACATAAAGGGCTTTAAAAAATAATCACAGTGAATATTCAGGAGGTAGAACCATCCCAGGGATATTCGATAATGCCAATAAATCACGGATTAGTCCACAACAAAAATAATAATCATAATTATCACATATCACAAGTCGTGATTCCAGTTCTGGTTTAACAGTTTCACCTCCGAAGACCGACACTAAGACCGACACTTGACCCATCCCAGACTGTAGTCCTTAACCATGGACACGACTATTCGAATAGGTTTAATCTCTGCAGAGGGTGTACTTTTTACCCACGAGTAACGGATTTATTTAGTCCATCTGGACTAATTCCGTCTACGGTCTTTTAGTTGAAACACACCTAACTTGCACACACCAGCTTAACCCACATGTGTCTGGGATCACCCACGACACCTGTCAAGCAAACTCTAAGTGGGGAGGCTACAACCTCGACGTAACATGGGATCACAAAATTTATACCACGCGCAAACTAGGGGAGCTACCCCCTTCGGCTACAACCGAAACACCCATGCTCCCGGACCAGGTGGCATGTCTACCGGATGCCTCCAGTATCTTCCACCATGGCCTCTCTGTACGATGTGTGCTAGGAAAGGGGTTGACAACTTACTGAACCGTACCCTACTTGTTGTAGAGACGAGTGGTAGTACGAAGCAAGTATGGGGGTTACTGGCACAAGACTCGATCTACGGTCGACTCAGGAGGTTTCGAATATTCTCTGCATGATTAGTACAACAAAGTATACTTCAACTAACAGATAGAAACACCACGTGACATACCCCCTCATGCCATACCAGACACGATCGTCTCGACGGAGGACTAGGGACAAGACCGTGTCTACCCAAGACAGAGGCCTTCCCGGCTTCCCTTCCGGTATGCATGAAAGGCATATGACGGTGATTTCAATCACAACCATATCAACTCCATCAGCATAAAAATCAATAATATGCACTCATGAGTAGGAACACATCCTCACATAAAATGACGTATGCTTGTGTCGGGGTGGTGTTGGCACCGTGTCAAACAACACCCACAAAAATTATACCAGGGTTCAGAATGCTTGCCTTCAAGTCGTGGGGAGGCAAGGGTGCATTCCAAAATTCTTGAAATCTTTCTCCTCTCCTCAAAAATCCTATTTAAAATATATCTGACTTAACACACAACATCACAAAAGTTGTTTTGGAAAATTTTCAAATAGTAAATCTTAAAATAAACTAGATAGAATTTGAGAGATGTAGGAAAAAGAATCAATTCATTTGGAGTTATATTCAAAAAGTTATAGTTGGTCAAAGTTTTGGTCAAAAATCTGTTTTTCTAGTAAAACAGAAAAGAAAACGTTTCGGGCAGAATACGTCTTCGAAAAGGGGAGACGTACTCGAGATTTTGCGCTTCCACTTAAACACGTGGAGGCGGAGCTGGGTCTCTGACAGTGGGTCCAGGGGGCCCACTGGTCAGGTTTGACCAGTCCACTTCTCCCTCCTCTTCCTCTACCCGAACGGCGGCGAGGCAACGGCGATCAACGCCGGCGAATGGCGGCTCCCCGCGGGCTCCATAGGGTCGGGATGGATCCGCAAGACCGGGGCGGTCCTCCCGGTGGTCGTTGGGTCGGCGGGGACGGAGTGAGCTGCCGGCGGCGAGCTTCGCGATGGAGGAGGCATTCGGGAGCAAAGTGGGTTTGGGGCTACGGTGGCTCCCGATCAAAATCGAGTAGGGGGACGGGCTCACGGGAGGAAGATAGAGCTTCTGGTGGAGAGAGTGGAGAGGGGGAGGCCCTGGTGGTGCCGGAGTGGCTGGGGCAGTGGCGGCAGCAGGAGTTGCCGGAGAGGAAGAAGACGATCCCTCTGGTCTTTCTACTACCACGGGAGGGTCAGTGAGGGAGTGAGGGAAGTTTCTTGAGGGCTTGACGAGCTCGGGGCTTCCTTTTATAGCGCGACGAGGTCGGTTCTGCGGCGGTGGGGATAAGATCGCCGGCGACCAACGTTCTGTAGCAGCAGGGGGATGTGGCGGGGCTGAGGATGGCGGCAGGAGCTAGCGGACGAGCGAAGCACTGTTCTAGGGCGAGCTGGCGAGCGGGAGTGGCTCGGGCGGCGCTGAGACGGCCGGGGCCTGCATGCGGCCGTCAGCTAGCCGCCACGGCCATCCTGACGGTGGCGCTGTGGGGTGCCAAGGGTGGTTGGGGTGGCATGGCGGTGCAAGGGGATACGTGGCGTGCTAGCTGCTGTTGGCCAAGGGCAAGAACGGTTGCAGGGCGAGACGCGGCGGCTCGGGCGCACGTGCGTGCCAAACGCACGCTCTGGGCGCGCCCAGAGCACGCCCGGGACGTGCTCGACGAAATGCCAGGGTAGCCTAGAGGTCGCGGGTGAGGCTGGCAAGAAACAGGGCTAGTTTAGGGTTAGCAAGGGAATCAAGGGACATGGTGGATAGGTCAGGGACTCAAGTTCACAATGTAAACTTGAAATCATGCCAAATCTGGCTATGCACTCAGGGTGTTTGTCAAAATGCCAAGGGCATCCAGGCAGTACTTGGGGTGGCCAAATTCTCCAGATCAGTGTCTTTATGGATGCATGAGAGGGTGGTGAAGTTAGTTTGCCAAAAGGAGAAACTTGCTAGTGCAAGTTTTGCAAAACTACAATTCTGGGACAGGGAGTAAATGGCATCATTACATGGACCAAAAGTGTTCCAAAAAGTGCATGCTCCTGGACTTAGGGGTTTTGTAGGGTTGACTACAAGCAGGAGGAAGTACAAGGTCACTAGAGCAAGAATGAATAGGGTTGCAGTAGAAAACACAAGGCTGGTCCAGAATGAAAAAGAGGTTGATACACTTAATTTCTCCAAAGAACATCACTAGGTTTTTGCATAAAGTTGGATGGCATGCTACCACTGACATCCCATAATTTTGGTGGAGGCTCCAAGGAAATATTTAAATAAGCTATAGTGCAAAAATGCCCACTGGACCAGATTTGGAAAACAGGTGTAGAACTCAAAATATGCAATGAATGAAATATACTATTGCATAAAAGTGATTTAGAAACATCACATGACATCTCCAAATTTTGGTTGGAATTATAGTTAAATTTATCAAATGGTTGTAGTTCAAAAAGAGCTCCAAAACTTAAAGGAGGTCATTTTAATGAATAAAGTTCAGGGTGAAATAGTTGATTAAATAAATCTACTGATCAAGGAATGTTATAAAAAGAGAGTTTAGAAGTCCAATATATTTTGGAAAGATCCACTTGGGAAAACTCCTCAATATTAAAAGAAAGGCTCTGAAATCAACAGAAAAATTTCCTGCAGGCAAAATTTTTAAACTCTTGGCAAAATTTTAATAATTAAAACCTGGTTAAATTTTTGGGGTGTTACAAGACATATTTTTTGCATGGTAGCTTATTTTTTTGGATGAGACACTATTGAGGTCTTGGTATATATCTTCTTCGGAATTCTCCATTAAACCTCCATTTAGCATGGCTCTCGTGGCATAAAACTTGCAGAGGGGGTCCAAGTTTTCTTTTTGAAAAGAAAATCATTTCTAGCCTTCCAAATATTACAAGGAGAGTAAAAATTGAGGCTATGTTTAAATCCAAATACTGAGCGGACAAGATCAAGTGAATGATAGCAAAGGGATACAAATAGTGCCCAAAGCATCCATTTTTGAGGCCAAAATTAAACTAGATATATCTAGCAAAATTGCAATTAAAAATAGATGTGAGTCGGCTTCCAGTTGACCACACCTGCAACATTGTTTTAATATGTATAGAATTTCTGGAAGCCCATAAACCAGAAGCTAAAGCCCTTCCAATAAGTCTCCAAGAAGATGTTCTCAATCTAAGAGCAATGGATTTATTTTTCCAAACTTCCTTAAGAGTGGCTATTATCCGAAATAGGCGAACTTCGTCGTGAAGCAACTTGGGCATCCCGCAAAAAAAGTTTTGTTGGCACTTTTGGTACATAGTACAATCTACACTAGGAGTATGAGTCCAACATATGGTATCATTAAAATTCCCATTGATAATAAGAATATTTAGAATTTCATTCTCTTAAGGATTCATCAAAGAAACTATTAATCCTATTGGCATCCTAAAGTTTAGAATTGGGATGCCAAAGATCACGAATAACCTTTGGACAAGGATGCTCCAAGTTAGGATTTAAGTGATCATGAATGTTCCTCCAATTCTTGCACTAAGGATTGGTCCAAATACAAGTGTCGCCATTTGCAATTTTGAGTTGACATGAATCATGCACAAGAGGAACAATTTTAACTATGGAAGCCCAAAAGACTGATTTGGGAACATAAGAGTTGGTTTCCAAAGAGAAGTATAAGTATTTAGTTTTGAGGATCTTGGCAACTAGGGAAGAAGGGGTTTTGATGATTCTCTAGACAGTCGTACCTACAAGGGATTTGTTCATAAAGGACAAGTCTCTAATTCCCACCCTCATGCATAGGTTTTCAAATGTCATCCCAATCTCTAGAACATATATGTTTGGAATCATTGTCCTTCGGAATCCTAGTCCACACAAAAATTCTAACAATGGAAGTGAGCTTAGCGATGACCCCTTTACTTGAGAGAACAGTAGACATATAGTAAACACGCAAACAAGAAAAACATATTTAATAAGAGTGAGTCTACCTTCATGGAATAGCCTATTAGCCTTATAGCTATTGTGCTAAATTTGACAATAATAAAATTATAGGCAGCGACTTTGTTCTTACCAAGGAGAATAAGAGGGTGACCCAGATGTAAGGTATTGAGGTTCATGTCCGCGGAAGGAAAAATATTTGTAATAGCATATCTAAGATGATTATTCATGTGTTTGCTAAAGAAAATGGCAGATATATTCCACTTTGGAGTTTGACCAGAGATAGCACAACTGTGATTAATAATTCGAGCAATAGCATTAGAATCATTATTATCCCACCACAAACTATCATGTCATCTACAACAAAAAGTGGATAGGGGGACAAGAGGGACCTAGCTAGATGCCACTCAATGATTGGCATTTAAAGCCTCATGCATGTACATCTACAATTCATTGACAAGAAGAATAAAAAGAAACGAAGACAATAGACAACACCTTGTCAGATACCTTGAGATCCCCTAAAGTTGCCAAACAGTTGACCATTAATGTTAATGGCAAATGTAGTAGAGGAGACACATTCATATATCAAATCAACAAAATTACTATACAACCTCTTATGAAGAAACACCCTCCTAATGAAACTTCATTCAATTCTATCAAAGACTTTTGCTAAATCTAATTTTAGTGTAAAAGATAATTTTAGCATAAAGGATTTATATTTCCAAGAAGCAAGCTGAGAGGAAAGAGAGATTTCTTGAGCAAGAATAGTGTTATTAGCAATTCTCTTCCTTGAATAAATCTTGTTATGATTCGTGAAAGTAATCATAGAGGATATCCTTAAGTCTATCAAGTAAAGAGTTTTTGTAATAATTTGTAAACAATATTACAGAGACTAATAGGCCTAGAATCTTGACGGTTACAACACTAGACTTTGAATTAGTGTGATGTATGTTTTCTTGAGCTACGGATGAAGCTTACCTCGGGTATAGACATCTTGTACCAATTTGGTTACATCGTCTCCTATCCATTTCCATGTCCAGATGTACAAAGCCACGTGAAGTCCATCTGGTCCTAGAGAGCTATATCTTCTCATTCCCTTGAGCAATTGCGGAATCTCTTCTTTATGTGGAATGGATGGACAATCGGCCATGCCCTCCTGATTTTTGTGAACGAGAGGACGAGTACCTAAAACTGGATTGCAAGATCTAAAGACATTGGAGAAATAGTTAATGAGACATGAAGCAATATCATTAGGATTTTGAAGCAAGTTATTATTATGATCAATAATAACACTTATTCTATTTTTCCTTCTCCTTTTAAGAATTGAATTATGGAAATAAGTGGTGTTCCTCTCCTTTAGTCGCCCAATGCCTTTTTGCTATCTTGCTGTGTTAAATTTGTGAAAGTGTGTTTATCATTTAATGGTATTTTGGTGTGATGGCAATGTGGTTAGTGTAACAAAGGACGGTTGCTAAGATTTATGGAATTTTTTGAGCTATGGAATTGCTCTAGTGCTTCACTTATATCTATTTGAGCACGGCGGTGCTTTAATTTTGAACAAATATACTCTAATGCTTCACTTAGATTATTTTGAGAGTTAATAGAATTTTAAAGAAATATCCTCTTATGCTTCACTTATATTATTTTGAGAGATGAAAATTTTGAAGAAATATTTATACTCTTGTTCTTCACTTAAATTTGTTTAAGAGCTTGTTATAAGCTAATATATGAAACTAGTCCCAAAGTGATAGATATTCAAGAGGGATAATAAAAACTATCATGAAGATCATTGGATATTAAAATTTGATTCCTTGCAATAGTTTTGAGATATGGAGATAGTAATATGTGAGTCATGTTGGTGAGTAACTATTCTTTAGTAGGAATATTGGTGTTAAGTTTTGTGACTTCCTATGCAAGCACGAAAGTCAATAGTTATGCAATGAAGTTAATCCTACTTGTGGTGCATTATTCGGTGTTAGTTATGTTTTATGCTCGTTTTCGTTTCTTGGTTGGTTGCTTCTCAATCTATTTGCTAGCCTTCCCTTGTACTAAGCGGGAATACTGCTTGTGTATCCAAACTCATTAAACCAAGTTGTACCAAATGAGTCCACCATACCTACCTATATGCGGTATTTTCATGTTGTTCCAAGTAATTTGTATGTTTCAATTCTAATTTTCAAAATGAATCTCCTTTTTGTGTGCCCGTACCGCTCATGAAGCGGCACGGGGTGGCCAATATTTTCCATGCTAGATGTGTTATTCTCAAGATGAGTGTTTATTCACTTGTCATTGCACGAGAGTATGACAAAGGTATTAGGGATGCACAGTCCCGAAATGAAAAATAAATTTACTTTATGTTATCAAATAATAAATTCCTTGAAAAGTGTCGGTATGGAGGGCACCCATGGATACACCTAGCCATGGATTGTGAAAGAATGGTGGAAAAGAAATAAACTTTATTTTATGTTTGGGAACCGCCTATGATGTATCTAGCATGGTAAGTATTGGGAATTCTAAGTCGTTTTTGTTAACGGGAAAAGCATGCCTCTCAAAACAATTTTATCCCTCAGTTTAAACTTTGATCTCTGGCACCTCTACAAATCTCTGCTTCCCTCTGCGAAGGGCCTATCTATTTACTTTTATGAAAAAAAATTATTGAATCTCCATCTTTTCTTATAAAAAGCACCAACTAGGGAGCACAATGATCATACTTGTGCATTGAATATAACTAATATTTGAGTGTGTTTCATGAACGGATCAATGATTGAGCATAATGGGCTAGGGATAGCTTTCTTTAGCGTTGATATTTTGAAAGACATGGTTGCTTATTGATATGCTTGAGTATTGAGGTCTTCATGTCAAATTATAGACTATTGCTTTGAATAATCTAAAGTCCAAATGTCCATGCTAAAAAGAAAAGAACATGTGATAAATATGATGGATAGCATTCCACATCAAAATTTTCGTTTTTATCATTTACCTACTCGAGGAAGAGCGGGAATTAAGCTTGGGGACGTTGATACGTCTCCAACGTATCTATTTTTTTTGTTCCATGCTATTAAAGTATCATTCTTGGATGTTTTATACTCATTTACTAGCAACTTTACATCATTTTTTTGGACTAACCTATTGACATAGTGCCCAGTGCGAGTTGCTATTTTGCTTGTCTTTTACTTCACAGAATATCGGTACCAAACAGAGTCCAAATGGCACGAAACTTTTGAAGATTTTTTTTCTGCCCAGAAGACACCCAGGAGGCCAGGAAGTGCACCAGAGGGGGCCTGTGGGGCCCACTAGGCACCAGGGCCCACAGGTGCACCCTGGTGGGTAGTGGGGCCCACGGGCACCCCCTCCACCAATGTCTGGCTCTAAAATACTCTAAAATCCCAAAAACCTTAGGGGAGTCGATGAAACACAATTCCAGCCGCCGCAAGTTCCAGAACCACGGGGTCTAATCTAGAGGCCTTTTCCGGCACTCTACCGGAGGGGTCAACGATCACAGAGGTGTTCTTCATCATCACCCTTGCCCCTCCAATGATGCGTGAGTAGTTTACCACAGACCTACGAGTCCGTAGGAAGTAGCTAGATGGCTTCTTCTCTCTTTTTGATCTTCAATACAATGTTATCCTCGATGTTCTTGGAGATCTATTTGATGTTATGACTTTTTGCGATATATTTGTTAGGATCCGATGAATTGTGAGTTTATGATTAGATCTATCCATGAATATTATTTGAATCTTTGTTGAACTCTCTTATGCATGATTGTTATAGCCTCGTATTTCTTCTCCAAAACTTTGGTTTGGTTTGGCCAACTAGATTGATTTTTCTTGCCATGGGAAGAGGTGCTTTGTGACGGGTTCGATCTTGCAGTGCTCAATCTCAGTGAAAGAACGAGACATGACACACATGTATCATTGGCATTAAGGATAAAAAGATGGGGTTTATTCCTACATGAATAGATCTTGTCTACATCATGGCATCGTTCTTATTGCATTACTCCTTTTTTCATGAACTTAATACACTAGATGCATGCTGGATAGCGTTTGATGTGTGGAGTAATAGTAGTAGATGCAGGCAGGAGTCGGTCTACTAATCTTGGATGTGATGCCTATATACATGAGCATTGCCTTGGATATCATCATACTTATTTGCTCTTCTATCAATTGCCCAACAGTAATTTTTTACCCACCGTATGCTATTTTCTTGAGAGAAGCCTCTAGTGAAATCTACGGCCCCCAGTTCTATTTTCTATCATATTATTTTCAGATCTATTTATCCAAAAATCCAAAAATACCTTGCTGCACTTTTTCTTTACTTATTTTATTTTGTGTTTTTGATAGATCTATTTATCCAATCTCATACAATTTAATCTATCTCAATAATAAGGAGGGATTGACAATCCCTCTTACACGTTGGGTTTGTGGTTTGTGTGCAGGTGTTGTTTACATAGTGTTGCTTGGTTCTCCTACTGGATTGATAACCTTGATTTCATAACTGAGGGGAATACTTATCGTCGTTGTGCTGCATCATCCTCTCCTCTTCGGGGAATTACCAACACAGATACAAGCAATCCGAACCATTCTTATGTTAATGATCATGTCATTTGGTATGATCATGTGGAAAAGGTCACATTGTCCCCTATTATGATAGAAAATCTTGTTGAGGAAAGGGGGCTCAAGGTTATCTACTGTGTCCCCATCCTTACACTCAACACAAATGGTCTCATGGAAATTAGTACTAATGAGCAGATAGACAAAATGATGGTGTTTTTTGATATTGGCCACTACTCTTTTAGCATTTATTTGGATCTTGATGATAGCTTCCAGGATAACCTGAGTGGGGATGATGTTGTGAACTATCCAAGAGCAACTCCGCCTCTCGTTTTCATCCCACCAAGGAGAGTGCACAACAATGCAGAGAATGCAAAAGTTCAGGCAGAAGTAGAGCATGGAGAAGGACAGGAAGATATTGTTTCACCCAATGCTATACAAGTTATCTATCCTGATCTTGATACAGATGATGATGTCAACCAGTTTTTGTTTGTGAGGAGGGCACCAACACAACTAGATGTGGGTAATCCAATGGAGTAGGAAGAAGAACCAGTTTTAGTGCACCCCAGTCAACACATGGATAAAAAAAATGAAAGAAGAGGATGTTGGATGAAGCACATCAACGTGGAGGAGTGCTAGGGAAAACAAATTCAGTTATGTAGTGGAAGCAAATGATGTAGCAAGTGATGCAGATGATGAGGATTATGACCCTCGAGTACTTGTGGATAGTGACAATGAGATAGGAGATGGTGATGATGATCTATATGCAGATAATGTAGATGAGGATGACACGGAATAGAAACAAGAGAAGAAATCAAATGAGAAGCATAGAAGAAAGGAAAAGAGAAACTATAGCCTAAAGCTCAAGACAAAGACAAATGAAAATACAACTCTGGTGAAGACTTGTGTAAGGGTGAAGATTTGTGGGTACCTGATTCGGATGATGAAGATCTCCAGTTAAAGTTCAAAATTTTCTGAGCAGATGATCTTCATAGGCCAAAGTTGCATGTTGGCTAGGTCTTTGGAGAGTGTAGAACTACCGAGGGCAATAATTAAAGAGAACTCCTGTCAGAACAGCGTTGATATCAAGATGCATGGCAATGACAGGAAGAGAGTCAAAGCAAAGTGTGATGAGGACTACGCTTGGTACTTGTGCGCATCATATGAAAATAGGACTACGACATTCATGGTAAAAAAGGTATGTTGATGAGCACACATGCAGCAAGAAGTGGAAGATTGGGGCTTTCATAGCTAAATTCCTAACACTAAAGTACTTAGAGAGCTTTAAGGCTGACCAAGACATGAACTTAATGTACTTCTCAAGGGTTGTTCAGAAAGGATGGCACATGACAACAAGAACGATGAAACTACAGGGGCAAGAAGGATGGCAATGAAAATAGTATAAGGTGATGAAGAAGGGTAGTAAAAGCTTCTTCAGAATTATGAAAATGAGGTTAGGAGAAGCAACCCTGGCTCATCTTTCTATCTCTCACTTGATGGGAATGCAAGGTTCAAAAAGCTATGCATGTATCTGGATGCTTGCAAGAGAGGGTTGCTTCTGGGTTGCAGGCCAGTGATCTTTGTTGATGGTTGCAACATAAAAACTAGATACAAAGGTCAACTACTTGTAGTCACTGGGATAGATCTAAATAACTGCATATTTCCAATAGCCATTGTTGTGGTTGAAGTGGAGGGCACCCCTAACTGGAAGTGGTTTGTTGACACACTGGGATCTTGGCATCATAAACACTAAACCCTGGACTATCATGTCGGACAAACAAAAGGTAATGCCTCTTCATCTTCATATGCTTGTCGATGTTTTTGTTGTACTTGCTTACGTTTATGTTGCCTACCTACCGTGGTTGAAGAAATTACATGTTTATGTCTATAGTTAAAGCCTTCTGAAAATATGCTTATGTTCTTGTTGCATGCAATGTACAGGGTCTCATTAATGAGGTTGACCGGTTGAAGAATCGTTCCCTAGGTCAGAACACAGATTCTCTGTCAGGCACATGTGGCCGAACTTTCAGCAGTCTTTCAAGGGAGATATTCTGAAGATTCAATTGTGGAGGATAACAAGGAGCAACACAATTGAGTTATCTAAGAAGGGCATGCAGGAAAGCTGATTCCTACAAGTGGCTTCATGAGTTGGAACCCAACACTTGGGTTAAAGCTTTTCAAAGTGATTTTGCCAAAATGTGATATACTGCTTAACAACATATATGAAGTAAACTAGGCTAATCCTGGAAATAGCATCTGGGTTTTAACATTTCTGGCAAAAATCATCTGGTTTGCATCTACTTTGGACACAAGCAATTGATCAAACATAGAACAGAGAGTCATATAACTAATGTAGATTCATCAAACATAGCAAAGGTTCAACATAGCATTGCCACTTCAGCATACACACCATTGCATCACATTAAACCAAAGTAAACTAGGACTGACACTAGTACATCACAATAACTACTAACTAACACCAGTGCATTATCCCAAAATGAATCTACACAACGAGCACTTCTTCAGCATCTCCACTTCTCAAGCAGCACCTAGCAGCACCAATGGCATCTTCACTTCTTAAACATGAGCATCACCACAACAACAACCATCATCTTCATGAGCATCACCAGCTCTCTCCCAAGCATCATCACTGCACAAGCTTGCTGCCTAGTCACCACATTTGCACAGTCATTCTTCAAAGCCTTCTTGGACCTGCTAGTGGATGCATTCATAAGGGTAAGCTCCTATGCATTCAAAAGTTCCTCCCCGCGTTCCTCCGCAACACCAATATCATCCACAACGGCATCCCCAACGTGATAGTGTTTGTCAACAAGGTACTCAACGTATTCCAATCCCCAAAGCCAGAAATCGCAAGTCACCTATCCCAAAATACATGCCAAGGTCAAAAACTTGAATCTTTGCATCCAAAAAACCAAAGAGAAATCATGGAAATGAAAAAAAAATCAAAGAGAACCACTAACCCCATGTTTCTGGCATTTGCAAAAAATCCACCTGTCGTGCTTGTCAGTCGTGAAGACATACATGCGCACCTTCTCCTTGCTGCTCGGGCAGTAGATGAGGGGCAACATCAATGCCCTACGACGGACAACGAAGACGGAGGAGCTTGCGACAGACATGAGCATCAGAGGGGAAGGAACTGACGGCGAGATGGCATCTCCCCGGTTCAGGCGGATTCCATAGCGGCGGCGACCAAGGTGGTGGCGGAGCAACACGAGAGAGGAAGGATGCTAGGGATTGAAGAGGGGGCCGCCGCAAATTAGGGATTTGATGAATTGGGGATATTTTTTTTGACTTTTTACACAAAACACCTACATGCAAGATTGGCCTAATTAGAGAAGAGTATGTGGCGGTCACCAAGTGATCAAACCAGGCCTTTATGCACCGCGTACGTCGAATAATGACCTTATTTTCACGTCAAATCGTATATAGTGATTGTAACGAGCATATTCCTAAGTGCAGTGACCATCGGTGTATTTATCTCTTTTTCCTTTCCAGTGGCGTGCGTGTCTTCGCGTGGGTAGCCAGGACAGCCAATGTTGCCCTGTGTGGGTGGTGATGGTTTTAACCTGGTTTTCCATGTATTACCAGACAACTCTTTTATCTTTAATGAACCGAGATCCTTCAGGGCCGACTTAAAAAAACTTGATAGCTGGGCCGAGTCTGTTCTCTGTGACTATATCTCAAAGGTATAACATTGTAAGGACCATCACATACTGAGTTACTGAGTGAGATTATGTCTCTGCTCTTGGATACTTTGGGTTGATACTCACCACGCCAGGCCAAAAATGCTAGACATATAAAGACTTACACGCTTTTACACGCTCCTTTCATTTAACAACCAATCACAAACCTCTCCCCCCCTGATTTTCAGGGGGTGGGCCGCTCCGCTCACCTATTGACCAATCAAGATTAACCATCCTGTAAAAGCTTGTAAATCGTTTGTACGTGTAGCATTGCCGACACCAGGCACAACCAGGAGCAGAGCATTAAACAAGTCCTGCCTGGGGGTTCGTTAAGTAAAACTAGCACGGTGGTACGGTCAGAAGAGATGTTCTCTAGGTATCCTCAGCTAGCTTTGACTGCATGTCTATCCCTAGACCCCATACTAGCTAGGAAGCCAGCTAGCCTAAAAACACTGGCCACTCACTGATCTCCTTATAAAACCTCAACAAACCCCAAACCTGTACCTTCTCTTCCAACTCCTATTGACACACAAGCACATACACACGCAGGAAAAGATTGAACACCATGAGCTGCACAAGGATCAGCGGTGCAGTCATCGTTTTTGCCTTGCTCTTCGCCCCGTTATTGCTCATGCTCTGCCTTCCCCTTGCCTGCGCTCGCCATGGTGAGTTTCCTCTCCAATCTCCATATATGTTTGCTAGTTTTGAGATGCATCCATCCATGGATTGATCGATCCGCTTGCTAAATCGTTGCACTCCCTGCAGTGGTGGCGCTGGAGGCCAAAGATGGCCTGAACATCGGAGGAGGCCGGCATGTGGATGTGGTTGGTGATGACGCAGGAAAGGCTGTCCGCGTCTCGAACCACGGCGGCTCACGGCCAGCGAGGACGGTGGAGTTGCCCGCGGCGAGGAGGCACCGGGTGGACGCGGCGGACGAGTTGCACGACATGCTGAGGAGGGACTACGCGTGGAGGGCGAGGCGCCGCAAGCCCATCCACAACGACGAGCCACGCGACGATGAGCCCTGAGTCTGTCAGACCTTCCCCGCAGCGCAGCTAGGTACATAGTTACAAGAAGCTTAGCTAGCTAGATCAGTGTTTTACTACTGCTACCGCTACTAGATTTGCAGGCTTGGAGGATACCCAAATATAGCTTAGATGCCCAAATACTATGGAATAATGATGCCCTGGTTGTGGTTGGCTAGGTATATCATTAGTTGGTCAGCTAGCCTTAATCCAGCATCCAAGATGGACATCAGGTTTAGCCTTGTTTTTTACAAGAACTGCTGGATAGGAGTTCATGAGAAAAAAAGGGGCAGTTTTGTGCCGGATGTGCAGGCTTGGGGGTACCATACATGTAATGTCCTATATATCCACCGGTAATCAGTTTGGCGGATATCAGTGCCATATGCGTGTCAAACTTAGTAATACTTTGTTGCGTCTTCACATACGGGTTATGGCAGACTGAACCTCGTTCTGGTGATTGTAATAGCTTTGGCTCTTGCTCTGTTTTCTCCTTCTAACACAATGGGCATTGCTCGCATCACACTACTACATGTCAAAGCCGGGGCTTAACTTGAGTGGACTGGCAGCTACCCCAGCTGTCCAGCCAACGGGTTGACACCCCGTCCTCAACATGGACTAGTAACATATGCATGTTACTACTAGTAAGTTACTCCCCACTATGACCAGCCTAAACAATCAGGAATGCGGCTGGTACATGAAAGAAAGCTGCTATACCTGTTCATTTCTCACGCACAATCTCTCCAAATTACAAGCCACTAGCGAACCCGACAAGCCATCAACCACCTGCTATTTGTAAATAAAATAAAAGAGCAGGGCATATGGGGGGAGAAGAGCAAGGAAGGGGGGAGAAACGATCAACATTTGAATGAATTTAACATTGGCTGGCTAACACTAGCTCAGGCGCGAGGCCGCCGGCCATGAGCTAGACTCATCAATCAAACAGGAAAAAAATGCTCTCAGAATTTACAGCAGAGGACCCTGAAACCCCAGCCCCGGTCTCGCCTGAAACGCCTACGGTCCGCCTTCGCCATCCTCACCGGACTGCTGTTCCACTCAGTCTGTAGCCTGTGGATGAACACATATGAGTTTATGTACTTGAGAAAAAAGAATGTAGTGGTCATACTATTCAGATGTCTTCACTTACACTGGGAATGCAAAGGACCGAGTACTTGTCGTGCTGCTATCCGAGCGAAGAGAAGTGTTGCCGATGTGCGCAGAGGGCGCTACCGCGTCCAGCGTGATGTTTGCTCCAGAGAAGCTCGACTCAAAGGGGTTGCGAATGCCACCCCGAGTCGTCAACTTTGCACCATCAGGCTCATTCTGCTGAACCGCCGACTCCGTTTGCGAAACCGTAGAGCTCTCATCGCCGCCGCTGCTTTCCTCCCTTGTCTTTGTGCCATCCCCCACGTCTCTTGGGTTGAAGTCATGTTCATCTTCGACAGCACCGGTCTCGCTTTTTGGATGGCCTTCAGTCTTGACATCACTAGGCTCTGCGCTGACAGTACCTCTCTGATCATTGTTCTCTTCAGATGCTTGGACATCCAACCTACCTGAACTTTCTTCTATGGAATCTAGTCTATTGTGTTTGATTCTGGTTTCATCTGCTGCAACAGAATCAAATCTACCTGGTGCGCCGTTGACGATGTCACTAAAACTATCTGTTCTTTCGACAAGACCTCCTTGATCATGGCTCTCTTCAGATGCTTGGACCCCCAGCCTGCTTGAACGTCCTCCAACAGAATCTAACTTACTGCTGTCTCCAATTCTGGATTCAGCTGTTTCAACATAATCAAATCCTCCCAGTGCACCACCGTTGACAAGATCACTGAAACTATCTGTCTTTCCAACAGGGCAGATGGGTACAACAGAAACCTCGTCGACAATGGTAGGTAGAGCATACTTGGATTCCCATGTGTCCTCTAACGACCCATAGGCGATAAAGGGGTTATAGTGAGTAGCTGGATTCAATCCTCTGTTATCTAATTCTGCACCAACATCTTCTTCAGGAATTACAGCTGAGAGCCCATCAGAAGTTGATTCAACTGGTAAACCACTGAGGTAACTGGACTCTGGTGCAGTACTCGATCCAGTTTCATGGCAAACGATTGGTGTAACCTGTAATGAAAATAATCATACTGAGAGGCAGAATATGGAGATAAATGAAATAATAGCAAAAAATAAATATTAATAAAACATTCAATCTCATTTATTGATTCGGATAGAAACAACAGGTGGCAAGACTCGTTTCTTGGAACATATCATTGAAACAAAAAACATATCTATGATAATAAAGGTATGGTCAGTAACCAAATAATTGCGGTACATTTACGGCAATCATTTATCTCTCCGTCCCTAATTACTTGTCGTAGAAATGGATGTATCTAGACGTATTTTTAATCCTGTTCAATGCAATGAAACGCAACTCTTTTGCGTTTTCTCGAAAAAAATGCATCCATTTCTGTGACAAGTAATTCCGGACGGAGGGAGTATTTCATTAGAGCAGATTGGTAATACTGTAAATCCATCATACCTCATCAATTGCTTCTCCATCGCAAAGTGGCTTGTGAGTTTCACAGGTCTCAGAAATTACTGTGCCCACCTGCTGGCACTGTTTTGCAGCTTCATGACTTGATAACTGTCTAGGACTTGATTTCTCATCGTTTACATTGGTAAATTCATCTATAGTCTTGTTGCTTTCAACATCACGTGCTTCGCCACAAGAATATTGTTCCATCTTATTACCATCAGTAGAACATGGAACATGTAGGGTAACAATTTGTAACTCTGATTCATGTTCAGTTTTCGAAGGATCAGCTCTTGTTTCTTCCATAGTATTACCATCGGTAGCATGCACGACATGAAGGGGAACTATCTGTGACTTATTTGCAGTTTTCACAGGATCAAGTCTTACGTCTTCCTTCAGATCACCATTTGCATCGGCCATTGAAGAATCAAAGATTGGGCATACCTTTTCACTTACTACCTTCTCTGCCGAAGCCTTCTGATCAGCAAGCACTCCCTCGTCAATGCAGACATCCTTGACAAAATGGCCGCCATAATCAGAAGAAACCACAGAACTTGGCAGGTTGATCTCAACAACATCCTTGTCATAAGAAACATCCTCAATCCGTATTTGTCTGGTTTTACCTCCCTTCTCATGCTCAGCTTTCACAAAACCATGCTCTGATGGATTGGTCTGTTCAACCATTTTATCTTCCAAAAGATTGTCCTTAGTTTCCCTTTCAGGTTCACCGTCTACTTTAGGGCCGCCACTGGGTACAAGCTCATGAAAAGAATTGGTATGGTAAGGCCTTTCATTATCTGCACGAGGACACCCAAATCATCAACCATTAAGAGTGTGAAGTGTGAACAAAAACGAACACAAGTCAACAATCTGTACCACAATTAACACTGATGGTTTCTGATTTGAACAGTCAAGCAATTACTAAGACCATAAAAGGTTCAAACGGACAAGAGACACTATCATGATGGAATGAACAAAAGAGAACCTACGCGAAGTCGTAAGTTCTGCCGTTGGTTCCCTATCATTTAGCTGTACTGTCACTTTAACCATCAGAAGACATTAAGTTTTCATTCACAATGTCTCTGTGACAGAGACAATGCAGTTTTCTAAGTTAAGCGAGGCTGCTGGTAGTGTTGAAAGAATAAGACAAAAAACACTAACGAAAATATTAATTTTGAAATGAGAATTGACACTTGACATCTTCCAACCAAGGAATAAATGACTGCCTTTTGGTCACAAACAAAAGACAAAAGGCTGATAGGAACTGATACATAATGAGGAATTTAGCCCTTGGTTCAGGTCCTCTTCAACTAGGATTTGGGTGTTTTTATTCTCCTTGGATGAAAAGGACCTAGTTCCTCGAAGGTTTACTCTACAAAAATGGATACAAGATGAAACCTTCTCTATGGACTACAGTATGAAAAATGATAAGAGATATTATTACATTCTAAGTCATCGAGTGACTACTGACCAGATGTTTTCGTTTACTTGTATTTATGGAGTAACAAAGTGAGATCTATGGTAATGATGCGCACAAGCTATCAGTCAGTATATGCAATTCAAATATCAATCAGTGTATCAATAATGTAACGTAATCAGTATATGCTATCAATCTATAGCTAAAACAATTAATCTCAGCTTTATCCGGTTAAGAAGAAAAAAAATGATTTCAAGCTCAAAAAAAGCCTGGTAAAAATGGGTGTGATCTTCACTTCCCTGCCAACATATGCAGTGTTCAACGAGAACCGCTGAACACACAAGACTGCAGTTCAAAGCATACTACTACAATGTAGTGACAAAAGAAAAACATACTAGAATGTACAGCTTATTTCTTGCAGATAAGCGAGTGCCGTACGTACATCGTCGCGGATAACGAAATTAACCGTACAAGAAGATTGATGGAAGAGGAAGAGGGAGCCTCCCTCGCTTATTACCTATCTTCATGATCTGCAGGGTGTATCTCGTCAAGGCCTAGCCATGCGTGAGGAGATGCCTTCGGGAACAGAGCTGATTACTTCATGCCATTAGAAAAACAAAAGTAAGATCCACAAGTCAATGCTCCATCCATCCAGGAAAAAAAGAGCCCATGCCTGCTGCCTTTGGAGCAGATCGGAGAAAACAAAAGAGCTCCTAACCACCGACGCTAATGCTAATGGCAGTATCCATTTATCCGCAGACAGACGCCGCGCTTTGTGGATTTCGTTGGTGTGGAAGAGTGTTGTCCTGATAAAAACCAGGCACTTTACTTTGCACCCTCCGCACAAGCTAGTACTGCTACGGCCAAAAGAGGAGGGACAGAAAAAAAGAAGATGGGTTCAGTTGAACCTCTGAAAACACCATGCTTAAAAAGGATCTGGAGATTTTCTTGACACGGCGGGGCAGAGACGGACGGGAAAGAGAAAAGAACAAAGTAGCATTGGAGCAGAGGAAGCAAAGGGAGGGAGGCCAGAAGCCTGGATCACAAGTCGAGAACAATCCCCCGACGTTTGCCTCCCTCTCACGAAACGAAGCCGAGACGCGGCCGGACGGCGGCGGAACAGAGACAAGAGCGACGGCATGAAAGCTCTGATGCGTCGTCGGGCGGTGTCGAAGGAGAGTGGATTAGTAGTAAATACGCAGGACAGCACTGGCCGGCCCCCACCGCAGTAACTACATGCAGCGGGCGAGAACGGAACCACATGTATGTATTGCAGGGCGATGAATAGTAGCGGACGAGAGGAAGGGGAGCCGGGGAAGATCGGTACCTTGGCCCCCCTTCTCCTCGATGATACGCCGGCCGGCGGCTCTGTCGGCCTACTCCCGATGGCGGCACTATGTCGTATCCCTCCTACCAATCCAGATCAAAATTCGTCAAGAGAAAAGACGGGTGGGGAAGATGCAGAGCCGCCGGCCATGGACGAGACGCTCACATGCAGAACCGGCCATGGACGACGGAGCAGAGCACTACCATGCCATGGGGTGTGAAGAACAAGAGAAGAAGAGAACAAGAGACAGACGAGAGCCAAGTGAGGGAGTGGAGAAGGAAGGATCGAAGGAACTGAGGAGAGGACTGACCTTTTCCTCCTCCCTGTGTTGCTGGCCGAAGCACCGCAATTCTCTTGGCGAGTCCTCCCTGCCCGCCTGGACCAGAAAACCCGGGAGAATCGGCGCGGGCAGCGGGGGCCGGCGAGAATGGGATCGCGGCGAGCCCGAGGACCCAAAGAATTCCGAGATGCAATATAAAAAAGGGGGGCGGAGCGGGTGGAGGCGACTTGAATACACGGTGCGTGAGCGGAGAGGAGAGGAGACGAGAGCAGTGCAATAAATCTCGATTAGGTGGTGTCGTCGTGTATTTACGCTGCCGTCCCTGCCCTCTGGCTCTGCGAACGAGGATCGCTTCGCTTCGAGAAGAAGGCCCTGCGGATTTTTTCTAACGTGCTGTTCGTTATTTGGCCCACCGACTTCTGCATATTCTTTTCTTTTCATTCACCGTTTCTTGTTGCTACTACATTCTCCATTTCAAATCTGTTTTGCTTCGTTGATTTTTCTAGGGACAACGCAGTAAGGTTGTAGCAAGAATAGTTGAAAGCCTAAGGGTTGCATTCGAGATTTGTGGAGAATGGGTGCTGTTGTTAAGTTTATTTGTTCGGAAAAGGCTGTAAGTTATTTTACTTTGTGGTGTAGCCCCCAATATATTATTAGAAAGTTTTGATAGTGGAGACCGAGAAGAAGAAAAATACAGGATTCAATACATACCAATTATTCCGAAGGAAATTGCTTTCTAAAAATAGGATTCCCTTGGATTTCTTCGGTGATATCTAAATCGCATTTTAGAACGGGAATATAAATGATCCTCACTTAATTTTATGTTCATGTAGTACATATGCAAAACCTTACTCCTATTAAAGAGGGTACATCGAATACTCTCGAGTATACGATATTGTACTCTTCGCCAATGCTCCATGTTAATTTTAGTTAATGTGCTAGATTTATTCAAAATTAGGTGATATGTAAAGATAGGATTGCTTTGGACTTTTGTACTGATGGTTATTTAAATCTCGCCTTAAAATGGTAGTGTAAACTAACAGGGCATAATCAATGTTTATATATATGGAGAATATTAGAGTGAGTAATGCATATATGGCATATCATTAATAGTTATCAAAATCTCACTAGAAAATGGTGGTATAAATTAGTAGGGCTTAATTAACATTCACATATATGGAAAACCTTAAATGCAAAATGCACATATAGTATGATATTAATGTTGTGTCATGTATGCATTACACTCTTCAAGATTTCCATATATATGAACACTAATTAAGTTATGCTAACTTCTACTATGATTTTAAAATGTGATTTAAATAATCATTAAAAGGTCCAAAGAAATCATATCTTTTGATACCATTTATACTTATGAATAAGTAGTAGATGATGAAATCAATCATGTTTTCCATTGCATTGTCCAACAAATGTTTAACAACAAATTCATTCTTTTTCCAACATCAACTATTCAATTTTCCTATAATACCTTAGGATTATACGAAAAACCCTAATGAACTTAGGCCCAATTTTGGATAAAAAATAAAAATAATTCAACATCTGTATATTTTGAGTACAACCTTATAAATTATAATGAATGTTCATTCTTCATACATTCTACCTAGTAAATAATCTCTACAACAGAAGAAAAAAAACTAAGTGTAAGGGTCGAAAAAATTGCATGTGTATGCAACCGAATTTCTATGTAGCCCGTCAAAAATAGTAAGAAATATGTAAACTTTCGAGTTTTCCATGCAAAAAATAAACTCTACATAAGCAACGAAACCACATTCACTCAAACAAAACCTCTACACAATTCAAAGCTCAAAAGTGCTAACCTTTTACTCGCGAGAGCCCCACTTACACCAGATCTGGCAAACCCAAACGCACAAATCTCACCGCTCTGTGCTCACCAGGGCCCCACCGACAACTGAACTAGCAAACCGAACCTATTTTCCATAGCCTTGGTGTCATCTCGAGCTTGATGGCACATCAATCAAAAGTAGGTTTATGATGTGCGCTGCCATGATCCAAGAGACAGGATGTCACATGATCTGGATGGATGAAATCCATGGGAAAGAGCAAGGGGAGATGAAATTGATGGAGGGAAGGACAAAAATCCATAAGCTTGAGGTGAAATCAGTGAAGAAGAAGATGAAGACAAGAGATCCATGCCTTGAAAAGGGGAGGAGACTTTGGATAGAAAGGAGATGTGGAGCAATAGAGTAGAGAAGAGAAGAAGATGGAATGCGCGACTCACAGAGGCCAGGGAAGGTCTTGTGAGGCAAGCACATCAACGATACATGTCGATCGACCAGACCGATGGAACCTTTGGGCGACATAAATCACCCCACCCCGCGCGCGCCTCATGCATATGCTTAATTTCAACACGTGCTTATTTAGCTATGCACTACTAATGCTAATGTCCCAAAAAAATATTTTGTATTTTTTCGTATATTATATTATTAATTTACATTGTTATGATTTGATGCCATGTCTTTTGGATTGCTTTGACAAGTGACTTATATTTCTCGACGGTGGTGGCTCCAGTAATCTTTTTTTGTCTAGGTGTCCTATGTGTGTTGATTTGCTATTTAGCTTGCAGTTCTTATGTTCCTGAAAGTGCATCTAGAGTCCCCTTGTGGGTTTTGATGATCAATGACTAATAACAAAGGGATTATATATTACAAAGTGTATATAGGTGTGTTGATTTAACTGGTGGATGTCGACCCCTACAATTGATGTTGAAGGATGGCTTGAAAATGTATAAAACCCAGGATAATTTCTAGTAGTTTAGTGAATCATAGAAACTTGTGGATAAACTTGGGTGATGGAGTCCTAGATTAGGGGGTGCTTGGCATGTTGGTTGCCCATCCTTTGGGTTGGGTCGACGACCCCCCCCCCCCCGTAGGATCGAAAGTAGGTCTAAAGGGGGGGGGTGATTAGACTACTTGACAAATAAAAATCTAGCCTTTTCCCAATTTTAGTTGTCGGCAGATTTTAGCAACTAACACAAGTCAAGCAATCAACCTACACATGCAATTCTAAGAGTGTAGCAGCGGAAACTAAAGCATTGCATATGAAGGTAAAGGGAAGGGTTTGGAGAAGGAAAACGCAATGATGACACGGAGATTTTTCGCGTGGTTCCGATAGGTGGTGCTATCGTACGTCCATGTTGATGGAGACTTCAACCCACTTGACCATGGCCTTAGGAGATTCTTCAAATGAGTCAATCTCCTCTTGAAGCTTGTCCTTGCCTTTTAGATTGTGGTCTTGTGGTGGAAGATCATCTTGAGCTTGTGTTCCCTCAAAAGAGGTGGGATCATACTTCTCTTGTTGAGGAACAAACTTCGTCTTCAACTCCATTGGCATTGAACTTTCGTTCAAAACCCACACCTTAATTCTTCCTGTGCCTTCCTTCCTTGCGTACAATTTCCTCAAATTGCTTACTTCCGGCAAGGCTCTTATAAACATCTTTATCTATAACTCCCTTCAATAAGCTATTTTCTTGGTCAAGTGTAACTTGGCTAAGAGAATCATTAGTGGAATCAAGAGAACTACTAGAAGCAACAAAATTGGATTTAACCTGATTATTGTTACTACTAGAGAAAGAATCTTTCTTGTTCTTGTTGCTAGATTTTACTTGTGGCATATAAGTAGACAAGAGTAAGCGCTTGGCAATGTAAGAAGAACTGTTCTTTCGAAGATCATTATTGATAGCTTTTAGGGACCCATGCACTTGCTCTAAATTTAGCTTCTCGAAGCGTAGCTTCTCATGAGTCC
Source organism: Triticum dicoccoides (assembly GCF_002162155.2). NCBI lineage: Eukaryota > Viridiplantae > Streptophyta > Magnoliopsida > Poales > Poaceae > Triticum > Triticum dicoccoides. The sequence goes on from NC_041383.1 coordinate 510,436,520, forward strand.
TTAGGAGCTCTCTATGATCCTCTATAGTTGTTTCATGAGCTAACTTAAGAGTATTTAGTTCTTTAGTTAGATGCTCAATCTCCTTCTTATCATCTTCATTCGTTTCATCTTGATTAGCATGATTATTAACAAGTTCATCATAGTTTTCATCACTAGTGTTGTCAACAAGTAAATCATCATCACCTAGCAAATCATCTTCATCACTATTGAAATCAACATACTCGGGGCGTGATACCTTAGGGCCTTTAGCCATGAAGCATCTTCCAATTCCTTCATTTGGTGAGTCAAATATGTCGTAGGAGTTTGATGACACAAGTGCAAGACCGGCAACACCTTCATCTTGAGTACCTTCGAAGTCGGAGTGATAGCTTCTCTCGAAGTAGTTGTCGGAGTCGGAATCAGATACCCATTCACCAACATGAGCTTGTGTTGGAAATATGCCCTAGAGGCAATAATAAAGTGGTTATTATTATATTTCCTTGTTCATGATAAGCGTTTATTATCCATGCTATAATTGTATTGACCGAAAACTCAAATACATGTGTGGATACATGGACAACAACATGTCCCTAGTAAGCCTCTACCGGACTAGCTCGTTGATCAAAGATGGCCATGGTTTCCTAGCCATGGACATGAGTTGTCATTTGATAACGGGATCACATCATTAGGAGAATGATGTGATGGACAAGACCCAAACTATGAACGTAGCATATGATTGTATCAAGTTTATTGCTATCGTTTTTCTGCATGTCAAGTATATGTTCCTATGACCATGAGATCATGCAATCACTGACACTGGAGGAGTGCCTTGTGTGTACCAAACATCGCAATGTAACTGGTAACTATAAAGGTGCTCTACAGGTATCTCTAAGGGTGTCTGTTGAGTTGGCATGGATCAAGACTGGGATTTGTCACTCCATATGATTGAGAGGTATCTCAGGGCCCACTCGGTAATGCAACATCACAACAAACTTGCAAGCAATGTGACCAATGAGTTAGTCATGGGATCTTGTATTATAGAACGAGTAAAGAGACTTGCCGGTGACGAGATTGAACTAGGTATGGAGATACTGATGATCGAATCTCGTGCAAGTAACATACCGATAGACAAAGGGAACTGTATACGGGATTAGCTGAATCCTTGACATCAAGGTTCGACTGATAAGATCTTCGTAGAATATGTAGGAACCAATATGGGAATCCAGGTCCCGCTATTGGTTATTGACCATAGAGGTGTCTCGGTCATGTCTGCATAGTTCTCGAACCCGCAGGGTCTACACACTTAACGTTTGGTGACTGTATAAGTATAGTTGAGTCATTATGGTGGTTACCGAAGGTTGTTCAGAGTCCCGGATGAGATCCCGAACATGAAGAGGAACTCCAGAATGGTCTGGAGGTGAAGATTGATATATTAGACGAAGGGTATTGGCATCCAGAATTGTTCCGGGTGTACCGGGTGATGACCAGCGTCACCGAAAGGGGTTTCGGGGGGGGGGCAACAAGTGTTGGGGGGCCATGGGCCAAGGGGAGGGGGCAAACCAGCCATCTAAGGGGCTGAGCACCCCCCTCACCCCATCTCACATAACCAGGAGGGTCGGGGCGCCCCCCTAGGGCTTCCCATCTCCCGGCTTGGGGGGCAAGTCACCCTAGGGGAGATCACATCTGCCCTGGCCGCCGCCCCCCTAGGGGAAACCCTAGGGGCGCCACCCCCTCCTCCCTTCCCCTATATATAGAGAGGTAGAGAGAGGGAAGCCGCACCCCCAAGAGTACATCTCCATGCGCTGCCTCTCCTCTTCCTCTCTGTAGTGCTTAGTGAAGCTCTGCTAAGATTCCGACACCACGCCGTCGTGCTGCCAGAGGACTTGAGCTACTACTTCACCACCGCTCACTGGATCGAGGAGCTGAAGGCGTCATCAAGCCATATGTGTGTTGAACGCGGAGGTGCCGTCCGTTCGGCACTTGGATCGGGAGTTCGCGGGACAGATCGTGATTGGATCGCGAAGACGTTTGACTACATCAACCGCATTTCTTAACGCTTCCGCTTAGAGATCTACAAGGGTATGTAGATGCAATCTCTCCTCTCATAGATGTTCATCTCCTAGATTGGATCTCAGTGAGCGTAGGAATTTTTTTATTTCCCATGCAATGTTCCCCAACAGCTTGATGTCTTCATCTTGTGTAGCTCTTCAATGACTTGTCCTTACTTTCCGAATCCTTGCTTCTACGAGAGGGTCTTCGTTCACAGAGATCATCTCTACTCCTTCTCTTTCTTGGTGGTGATTCATCTCTTATACTTCTCCTTTTTGGTGAGTCTTCTCTTTTCTTGTAGGGAGCCGTACACTCATTGGGAGTAGTGTCCGGGTCTTCCACAATTGTAGCAACTATGATCACGACTAGAAGATCTTTTGTCACTGTAGGATCTTGACTTAGAGCTTCTCCCTTTGCTTATATTCTTGTAGAACTTGTTGAAGGTCTTCACCATTAGGTTCAATTCTTCATTGGAGACTTGATTTTCATTTGATGTTGTAGGAGCATCACTTCAAGCTTTGTAAACACCACTTCACATGTTATGGAGCTCTTCCTTATCCTTGAGTGAAATCTCATGAGCAACAATTCTACCAAAGACTTCCGTTGGCTTGATATCTTTGTAGTTGGGCGTCATTTGGATCAAGGTGCACACAATATCATATTTTCCATCCAAGGCTCTTAGGATCTTCTCGATGATAAATTTGTCGGTCATTGATACGTCTCCAACGTATCTATAATTTTTTATTGTTCCATGCTATTATATTACCCCTTTTGGATGTTTACGGGCTTTATTTTACACATTTAAATCATTTTTGGGACTAACCTACTAACCGGAGGCCCAACCCGTATTGCTGTTTTTTTTTTGCCTATTTCAGTATTTCGAAGAAAAGGAATATCAAATGGAGTCCAAATGGAATGAAACCTTCGGGAGCGTGATTTTTGGAACGAACCTGATCCAGAGGGCTTGGAGTGCAAGTCAAGAAGCAGCCGTGGCGACCACGAGATAGGAGGGCGCCCCCACCCCCCTGTAGGGCACGTCCCCTGTCTCGTGGGCCCCTCGGGCGGCCACCGACGTACTTCTTCCTCCTATATATACCTACGTACACCGAAAACATCCGAGAGGCAGATGAAACTCAATTTCCACCACCGTAACATTATGTATCCGCGAGATCCCATCCTGGAGCCTTCGCCGGCACTCTGCCGGAGGGGGAATCGACCACGGAGGGCTTCTACATCAACATCCTTGCCCCTCCGATGAGTTGTGAGTAGTTTACCACAGACCTACGGGTCCATAGTTATTAGCTAGATGGCTTCTTCTCTCTTTTTGGATCTCAATACAATGTTCTCCCCCTCTCTTGTGGAGATCTATTTGATGTAATCTCTTTTTTCGGTGTGTTTGTCGAGATCCGATGAATTGTGGGTTTATGATCAAGTTTATCTATGAGTAATATTTGAATCTTCTTTGAGTTCTTTTATGTATGATTGAGTTATCTTTGCAAGTCTCTTCGAATTATCAGTTTGGTTTGGCCTACTAGATTGATCTTTCTTGCCATGGGAGAAGTGCTTAGCTTTGGGTTCAATCTTGCGGTGTCCTTACCCAGTGACAGAAAGGGTTGCAAGGCACGTATTGTATTGTTGCCATCGAGGATAACAAGATGGGGTTTATATCATATTGCTTGAGTTTATCGCTCTACATCATGTCATCTTGCTTAATGCGTTACTCTATTCTTATGAACTTAATACTCTAGATGCAGGCAGGAGTCGGTCGATGTGTGGAGTAATAGTAGTAGATGCAGGCAGGAGTCGGTCTACTTGTTATGGACGTGATGCCTATATACATGATCATGCCTAGATAATCTCATAATCATTCGCTTTTCTATCAATTGCTCGACAGTAATTTGTTCACCCACCGTAATACTTATGCTATCTTGAGAGAAGCCTCTAGTGAAACCTATGGCCCCGGGTCTATCTCCTATCATATTTGCTTCCAATCTACTTTTATTTGCATCTTTACTTTTTGCATCTATATTATAAAATACCAAAAATATATTTATCTTATCTTACTATCTTTATTAGATCTCACTTTTGCAAGTGGCCGTGAAGGTATTGACAACCCCTTTATCGTGTTGGTTGCGAGTTCTCAGTTTGTTTGTGTAGGTGTGTGGGACTTTTGAGGAGCCTCCTACTGGATTGATACCTTGGTTCTCAAAAACTAAGGGAAATACTTACGCTACTATTGTTGCATCACCCTCTCCTCTTCGAGGAAAACCAACGCAAGCTCAAGACGTAGCAAGAAGGATTTCTGGCGCCGTTGTCGGGGAGGTCTTCGCTCAAGTCAAGACATACCAAGTACCCATCACAAACTCATCCCCCTCGCATGTACATTATTTTCCATTTGCCTCTCGTTTTCCTCTCCCCCACTTCACCCTTTCCGTTTTATTCGCCCTCTCTTTCCCAATCTCCTCTCTCTTTCGCTTGCCTTTTTGTTTGCTTGTGTCTCCATGTGCCTTCTATGTGCTTGCATCTTTGCTTGCTAAAAATCTATTGATATGGATCCACTTAAAGTATTCTACTTGGATCATCTTCGATCCTTATGCGCTCGTGCTGAAACCCCAACTAGCCTAGTTGATGGGAAATCTTTAGATGAGCACGCTCATTTTGTGCGTCACCGTATGTCTAAAAAAGGGAGACTCTTATGGGATCAAATAAACAGATTGATGTGTTATGCTTGGAATCTTTGTGAAATTTGTGATTTGACTTGTTGTTCTAAGAACCCTCAAAAACACCTTCCCTACCTATGTGAGTTTAATGAAAATGAAATATTATCTTCTTATGCAAAGGGTGTTTATAGTTACTATGATATAGAAGAAATTGAAGAATTTGTTGCTTTTAAGGGTGCTTATGAAGTTGCTTATTTGTTTGAAAAGTATGATATTACTCTCTACGAATCTGAAAATTTTGACATACTTAACTATTGCTATGAAAACTATGCTCATAATGTCTATGTCAAAGAATTTATTTAGAGAATGAATGTTACTTCGGAACAAAATAATGATATGCATGAATCTATAGATAATGATTCCGATGATTTGATTGAAATAACCCTTGATGAACATGATGCTTGCTATTCTTGTGGCCATGATGATGATATTTATGAAGATGAATTTGCTATAGTTCCTTATGTCAAAGATGAGATCGTTGCTATTGCACCCATACTTGGTAGTTCCTTCAATGAAAAGCATGATTGCAATTATGTTACTGTAAATTCTCTTGATGTCAATTGTGATAATAATATGGAAAACCCTAAGTTTGGGGATGCTAGTTTTGCTATGTCTACTACTTGTTGCAATGATCATGATTGGGGTGATTCTTCTTTTGATCTTGAAAATTTATTTAACCCCCATGGTGAATATGAGATTGATAATCGTGTTTGCAATAATATTGAAAGTGGGTTTGGAAGAGTGTCAACTTTAGATCCCACATATTTGGAGTATGTTCAATCTTATGATATTTTTGATAAAAGTGGGTTTGGAAAGGTCATGACTTTAGTTAATGTTAATCCCACTATCTTGGAAGAGTGTCAACTTTGCATGCATGTGGATCGTGTTGGGGATATGTTTTGTGATAGCTATTATTGTTGAATTTTCTTATGATCCTACATGTAATTATTATGAGAGAGGAAAATATGGGTGTAGAAAATTTTATCTTACTAAATTACCTCTCGTCATGTTGAGATTGCTATCTTCTCTTTCTTCTTCCTTGCTTATGCTAGTTTTTGCTTGCCTTGCAAATTTGTTTGATTATAATATGCCTATGCATAGGAAGTATGTTAGACTTAGATGTGTTTGTCACATGTTTTATCATGCCCTCTTTATGCTTCAATTCTTGTCTTTCATGTGAGCATCATTAAAATTATCAATGCCTAGCTAGGGGCGTTAAACAATAGCGCTAGTTAATAAATTTTGCATCTACTTTCTGTTTAGATGTGTTTTTATCTTTTAGTTAGTGTTTGTGCCAAGTAGAACCTATAGGATAAACTATGATGATAGTTTATTTGATTCTGCTGAAAAACAGAAACTTTGCGCTCACGAGAAAAAATTCGATAAATCACAGAAACGTGATTTTGCTTTTATTATTTTTGCTTCTGATCAATAAACAAATTGTCCAGTACGTCCTGTTTTTGTAGGATTTTTAGAGTTCCAGAAGTTTGCGTTAGTTACGGATTGCTACAGACTGTTCTGTTTTTGACAGATTCTGTTTTTCGTGTGTTGTTTGCTTATTTTGATGCATCTATGGCTAGTAAAATAGTTTATAAACCATAGAGAAGTTGGAATACAGTATGTTTAACACCAAAATAAATAAATAATGAGTTCATTACAGTACCTTATGTGGTAGTTTTGTTTTCTTTCACTAACGGAGCTTATAAGATTTCCTGTTGAGTTTTGTGTTGTGAAGTTTTCAAGTTTTGGGTAAAGCTTTTATGGACTATGGAATAAAGGGTGGCAAGAGCCTAAGCTTGGGGATGCCCAAGGCACCCCAAGATATTCAAGGATATCCAAAAGCCTAAGCTTGGGGATGCCCCGGGAAGGCATCCCCTCTTTCGTCTTCGTTCATTGGTAACTTTACTTGGAGCTATATTTTTATTCGCCACATGATATGTGTTTTGCTTGGAGCGTCGTGTATTATATTAGTCTTTGATTTTTAGTTTACCACAATAATACTTGCTGTACACACCTTTTTGGAGAAGCCTATTTGATTAGAATTTGCTAGAATACTCTATGTGCTTCACTTATATCTTTTGAGCTTGATAGTTTTTGCTCTAGTACTTCACTTATATCTTTTAGAGCACGGCGGTGGTTTGATTTTATAAAAATTGCTGGTCTCTCATGCTTCACTTTTTGAGAGTCTTTTAGAACAGCATGGTATTTGCTTTGGTTACAAATTTGGTCCTAGAATGATGAGCATCCAAGTTGGGTATAATAAAAACTATCATAGAAATTGAATTGGATGCTATGATCAATTTGTTGCTTGATAATTGTTTTGAGGTATAAAGGTAGTAATGTTAGGGTCATGCTAGTGGATAATTATGAAATTGAGAAATACTTTTGTTGAAGTTGGCAAGTCCCGTAGCATGCACGTATGGTAAAAGTTGTGTGACAAATTTATTGCATGAGGTGCTCTTTTGATTGTCTTCCTTATGAGTGGCAGTCAGGGACGAGAGATGGTCTTTTTCTACCAATCTATCCCTCTTGGGGCATGCGTAGTAGTACTTTGCTTCGAGGGCTAAGTAGACTTTTGCAATAAGTATATGAGTTCTTTATGACTAATGTGAGTCCAACGCACACTCATCCTTCCACTTTGCTAGCTTTTCTTATTACCGCGCAACTCTCGCCGGTATTGAACCCATTATCTACCTTCCTCAAAACAGCCACCATACCTACCTATTATGGCATTTCCATAGCCATTCCGAGATATATTGCCATGCAACTTTCCACCGTTCCATTTATTATAACATGTTTCATCATTGTCATATTGCTCTTTGCATGATCATGTAGTTGACATCGTATTTGTGGCAAGGCCACCTTCATAATTTTCATACATGTCACTCTTGATTCATTGCATATCCCGCTACACCGCCGGAGGCATTCACATAGAGTCATATCTTGTTCTAGCTTTGAGTTGTAATTCTTGAGTTGTTAAAAGTGTGATGATCTTCATTATTAGAGCATTGTCCTAGTGAGTAAAGGATGATGAAGACTATGATTCCCCCACAAGTCGGGATGAGACTTCGAACTTTACAAAAATAAAAAAAATAAAAAAGAGAAAGGCCAAAAAGAAAAAAAAAGGAGAGGCCAAAGAAAAAAAAGAGAAAAAGAAAGAAAAAAAGAAAGAAAAAAATAATGAGAGAAAAAGAGAGAAGGGACAATGCTACTATCTCTTTTTCCACACTTGTGCTTCAAAGTAGCACCATGATCTTCATGATAGAGAGTCTCATATGTTGTCAGTTTCATATACTAGTGGGAATTTTTCATTATAGAACTTGGCTTGTATATTCCAATGATGGGCTTCCTCAAAATGCCCTAGGTCTTCGTGAACAAGCAAGTTGGATGCACACCCACTTAGTTTCTTTTTGTTGAGCTTTCATATATTTATAGCTCTAGTGCATCCGTTGCATGGCAATCCCTACTCACTCACATTGATATCTATTGATGGGCATCTGCATAGCCCGTTGATACGCCTAGTCGATGTGAGATTATCTTCTCCCTTTTTGTCCTTACAACCACCACCATTTACCACCATAGTGCTATGTCCATGGCTTGTGCTCATGTATTGCGTAAGAGTTGAAAAAGCTGAAGCGCGTTAAAAAGTATGAAACAATTGCTCGACTCGTCATTGGGGTTGTACATGATGGGAGTATTTTGTGTAATGAAAATCAAGCTTGGCCTAACTATATGATTTCGTAGGGATAAGCTTTCTTTGGCTATGCTATTTTGATAGGACATGATTATTTGTTAGTATGCTTTAAAGCATTATTATTTTTATGTTTTATAAGCTTTTATCTTGAATCTTTTGGATCTGAACATTCATGCCACATTAAAGAAAATTACATTGAGAATTATGCTAGGTAGCATTCCACATCAAAAATTTCTTTTTTATCATTTACCTACTCGAGTACGAGCATGAATTAAGCTTGGGGATGCTTGATACGTCTCCAACGTATCTATAATTTTTGATTGTTCCATGATATTATATTACCCCTTTTGGATGTTTACGGGCTTTATTTTACACATTTATATCATTTTTGGGACTAACCTACTAACCGGAGGCCCAGCCCGTATTGTTGTTTTTTTGCCTATTTCAGTATTTCAAAGAAAAGGAATATCAAACGGAGTCCAAACGGAATGAAACCTTCGGGAGCATGATTTTTGGAACGAACGTGATCCAGAGGGCTTGGAGTGCAAGTCAAGAAGCAGCCGAGGCGGCCACGAGATAGGAGCCCCCCCTGTAGGGCGCACCCTCTATCTCGTGGGCCCCTCGGGTGGCCACCGACGTACTTCTTCCTCCTATATATACCTACGTACCCCGAAAACATCCGAGAGGCAGACGAAACACAATTTCCACCACTGTAACCTTCTGTATCTGCGAGATCCCATCTTGGAGCCTTCGCCAGCACTCTGCCGGAGGGGGTATTGACCATGGAGGGCTTCTACATCAACATCCTTGCCCCTCCGATGAGTTGTGAGTAGTTTACCACAGACCTATAGGTCCATAGTTATTAGCTAGATGGCTTCTTCTCTCTTTTTGGATCTCAATACAATGTTCTCCCCCTCTTTTGTGGAGATCTATTTGATGTAATCTCTTTTTGCGGTGTGTTTGTCGAGATCTGATGAATTGTGGGTTTATGATCAAGTTTATCTATGAATAATATTTGAATCTTCTCTGAATTCTTTTATGTATGATTGAGTTATCTTTGCAAGTCTCTTCGAATTATCAGTTTGGTTTGGCCTACTAGATTGATCTTTCTTGCCATGGGAGAAGTCCTTAGCTTTGGGTTCAATCTTGCGGTGTCCTTACCCAGTGACAGAAAGGGTTGCAAGGCACGTATTTTATTGTTGCCATCGAGGATAACAAGATGGGGTTTATATCATATTGCTTGAGTTTATCCCTCTACATCATGTCATCTTGCTTAATGCGTTACTCTGTTCTTATGAACTTAATACTCTAGATGCAGGCAGGAGTCGGTCGATGTGTGGAGTAATAGTAGTAGATGCAGGCAGGAGTCGGTCTACTTGTTATGGACGTGATGCCTATATACATGATCATGCCTAGATAATCTCATAATTATTCGCTTTTCTATCAATTGCTCGACAGTAATTTGTTCACCCACCGTAATACTTATGCTATCTTGAGAGAAGCCTCTAGTGAAACCTATGGCCCTCGGATCTATCTCCTATCATATTTGCTTCCAATCTACTTTTATTTGCATCTTTACTTTTTGCATCTATATTATAAAATACCAAAAATATATTTATCTTATCTTACTATATTTATTAGATCTCACTTTTGCAAGTGGCCGTGAAGGCATTGACAACCCCTTTATCGCGTTGGTTGCGAGTTCTCAGTTTTTTTGTGTAGGTGCGTGGGACTTTTGAGGAGCCTCCTACTGGATTGATACCTCGGTTCTCAAAAACTGAGGGAAATACTTACGCTACTATTGCTGCATCACCCTCTCCTCTTCGAGGAAAACCAACGCAAGCTCAAGACGTAGCAGTTATCTCTTCGCTTCCTAAGCCAGCAATCTCATTTGTGATGAGAGCAAGCCTAGAGTACATCTCGGCGACTCCTTCACCATTCTTCATCTTGAACTTGTCAAGTTGACTTTGAAGCACATCCAATTTGGATTCCTTGACGGATTCGGTACCTTCATGCATGCCAAACAAAGTATCTCAAATTTCCTTTGCATTCTCAAGGCGGCTGCTTTTGTTGAAATCTTCGGGGCACAATCCATTGAAGAGGATATCGCAAGCTTGAGCATTGTATTGCAACATCTTCATCTCCTCCATGGATGCTTAACAATCCGGTTCTTTTCCGTCCTCGAAGAAATCACCTTGCAAGCCAATACGCACAATAGCCCAAACGGTAGGGTTATGACCAATAATATGCATTTTCATCTTATGCTTCCAACTAGCAAAATTAGTACCATCAAAGTAAGGACCTCTACAGTAGTAATTTCCTTTGCTAGACACCATACTCTCCTAGGTTGTGAAACCAAGGCTATGATCACCAAAGCTATGGAAATCAAGGCAAATGGAGATCAAAGCTCTGATACCACTTGTAGGATCAAAAGTAGGTCTAGAGGGGGTGATTAGACTACTTGACCAAATAAAAATCTAGCCTTTTCCCAATTTTAGTTGTGGGCAGATTTTAGCAACTAACACAAGTCAAGCAATCAACCTACACATGCAATTCTAAGAGTGTAGTATCGGAAAGTAACACATTGCATATGGAGGTAAAGGGAAGGGTTTGGAGAAGGCAAACACAATGATGACACGAAGATTTTTGGCGTGGTTCTGATAGGTGGTGCTATCGTACGTCCACGTTGATGGAGACTTCAACCCACAAAGGGTAACGGCTGCGCGAGTCCATGGAGGGCTCCACCCACAAAGAAGCAACCTTGTCTATCCCACCATGGTCATCACCCACGAAGGACTTGCCTCACTCGGGTAGATCTTCACGAAGTAGACGATCTCCTTGCCTTACAAACTTCTTGGTTCAACTCCACATCTTGACGGAGGCTCCCAAGCGACACCAAACCAATCTAGGAGACACCACTCTCCGAAAGGTAATAGACGGTGTGTTGATGATGAACTCCTTGCCCTTGTGCTTCAAATGATAGTCTCCCCAACATTCAACTCTCTCACACAGATTTGGATATGGTGGAAAGATGATTTTAGTGGAAAGCAACTTGGGAAAGGCTAGAAATCAAGATTCTTGTGGTAGGATTGGTATATCTTGATCTCAACACATGAGTAGGTGGTTCTCTCTCGGAAAATGTATGCTGGAAGTGTAGGCACATTCTGATGGCTCTCTCACAAATGGAGATGGGGGTGGAGGGGTATATATAGCCTCCACACAAAATCAAACCGTTACACACATTTGACTCAACTCGGTCAAACCGAATAGGTGAACTCGGTGAGACCGATTTAGTTCAAAATGTCAATGTTAGGAATCTCAGTGGGACCGACTGGAACAAATCAGTGTGACCGATGTGCTAGGGCTTAGGCAAACATCAACTCCATGGTGCCGATTGCATCAACTCGGTGAGACCAAATTTAGCAAAGAGCAAACAAAGAAGATGTCAAGCAATCTCAGTGGGACCGATTGCTCATTTCGGTGAGACCAAAATGTTACAAAGGGAAACAGAGAGATAGCAGGGCCATCTTGGTGAGACCGAGATCCGTATCGGTGTGATCGAACTATTAGGGTTTCTGGCAGTGGCTATGTCATATGAACTCGGTGGCTCCGGATAGGATGAATCGGTGGGGCCGAGTTTGAATTTAGGTTTTGGACATATTTGGAATGACAAAGTGGTTGAGGGCTTTGGAGCAATATCACTAAGCATTTGAGAAAGTAAGCCATTAAGCAACACTTCATCCCCTTTTAATAGTATTGTCTTTCCTATGGACTCAATGTGATCTTGGATCACTCAAAGTAAAATGAAGAGTCTTAAGCTTTTGCCAATGTGTCCTTAGCATTTTGAGGGGTCCACATTCCTAGTCCATGCCATGCCATTCATTGAACTTTCTAAAATATTAAACTTGAATGGATATTAGTTCAATGAGCTATATGTTGTTATAAACTACCAAAATAACTCGGGGATTATTTGCACTTTCACCCCCCTAAGCCTATCACTGGTGGGTCTCATTCATGTGGTTCAGATTCTTCAAGAAGGAATGACCCGAAGACTTGGCGTATACTCCAAGGAGTACAGATAGTCCTCAACACGTTTGCCCCTTAGATGCGGTTGACCATGTGTAAACCGTAGGGACCCTCAATATCTATATAAACCGAGGTGCCAGTGCCGTAGATGGTAGATTCACTCACATGCAATCTCGAGGTGGATCACCTGTATTCTGTACCCATCCACAATCAATACAAACAAAGCAGGATGTAGGGGTTTACCTCCTCGATAGGGCCTGAACCTGGTAAACCTCTTCCAGCCAAGTCAACCTGACCAGGACCCCTATCCAAGCCCTGACATTGGTGGCCTATGCAGCTCCCTCTGGGAAATCAAATCGGCTCGATGCTGTCAAGCGTCAATGATTAAATCGGTAGACATAGCCTCTATGTCGCATCTCGGCTTGATCGAGCTATCGGAGAAGATTGAAGCTCCAACCCCCATCAAGACATCGAGCGTAGCAATTAAAGCTCTACGGTCGTGTCCTCCCCCATGACGTTAGATCTGGTTGAGGAACCACAGATGACCTCTGCCCCAACACCCGTTTCGAACCAGCAATGGGATGGAAATCACGCTTCACCGGACCAAGCCTGGAGCACGGATCTGATGACACACTATGGTGGTTAGATTAGCTCGGCCCCACAAGTGGGACAAGGGCCTATGTTAGATCGACCTTGGGAAAATCTGCTTGGGAGACCTATGTCCGATCGGATCGGATAAATTTTTCTCTCGCACCCACCCCTATGTTGAGTATCGCCCCGGTCACTCAGGGCTGACCGACATCTGGGATCTAGCCCTACTCATGCAAAATACGAGTGAAATGGTCCAGCAATTTTGGACGCGCTTTTTGTTTCCAAAAAACAAACTTCTAGATTGCACAGACCAGGAGTTCCTAGAGGCATTCCGTTACAACGTTTAAGATGAGGGAATTGCAGAAGCCTTTTCACAAAAATGTCTCAGAACGTTCACTGAACTTTCTGACATGGTGACAAACTATTGCGCAATGGAGGACGCCTGAACAGCAAATCGAAGGCACCAAAACAAACTATCCGAGACCGGAGAAGAAAACATGCACCCATGACCCAACCGACGATACAAGAGCGACACCATCAACTAGGACAACGGGCAACCTTCTCGAAAGAGAGGTTGGTCCAGTAGCAACAGGGTTAAATTGCAGCTAGACACCATGCTCGATGAATCATGCCCATCCACTCCGCCTCTTAAGATATACCGGCCACACGTAAGCTCAGGAATTGTTGGGTTATCAAACAAGTGGCAAAGAGAGGTGTAGACCTTCTTGACAACTGCGTCATTCACGAAGGTCGAGGTGAGGCAATCAACTGCCGCCAAAGGCAATACCCATCAAAGGTCAGGGATGTCTTTCTGATCTACGAAACCCCACTCCATGAAATATCAATGAAAAAGAACCCTTAAAGAGGTCTATCACATTGAGTGTGCACCAATATTGGACAACGGGTGGTTGGATGTTCTGATCACCTTTGGTCATCAAGATCAACCGATAGGAGCCCACAACTGAGGAGTGGCGGCTCTCATCCTAGACCTATTATTGACAGATATCACTTATCAAAGGTCCTAATGGGCGGAGGCAGCATCATCAACCTGATATACAAGGATACTTTAGAAAAAAATGCAGTTCAACAGATCTTGCATCTAGCCGAGCAGGACAACCTTCAAATGGATAGTCCCCAAAAAAGAAGCACGGTGCATCAAAAAAGTTATGCTTGACTTAGTATTCAGTTTGCCCAACAATTACCGAGTCGAGTCAGTCTTCGACATTGTACCATTCCAGAGCGGTTATCATGAGTTGCTCAGATGGCTAGCGTTCGCTAAATTTCACACCATTGCATACATGAAGCAAAAGATGTTGGGCCAAACAGTGTGATCTCGGTAAACAACAACCCCGGTCGGTCGTTCAAGGACGAGGATAAGACTGTGGCTCTTACCCTTGAGGTAGCATCCGAGGATCTAGCATTCAAGGAACTATTCGACCTGCGAACAATAGTCGACAAAGACGATGTCATCTTGGATAAACATTCCAAGTCAAAAAGTTCTTGGTTCATCCAGAGGCCGATCCAAGACAACCTCCATTGGCTCTAGCCTGGATGCCACATTGGACAAGGCACTCCAGAGTTTTCTCTAAGAAAACTGGGAAAAACTTCTTGGCATCCTTCTGCTATGCCGGGAATCCATAGGAACCCCGCCGAGCATAGAGGTAACATCATCGACGGGTTTAAGCCAGTCAAGCAGGTGCTGCATAGGTTCTCAGATCTCTAACGACAAGCTATGGAGGAAGAATTGGCCAAGCTATTGGAAGTCCGCTTCATTTGGGAAGTAAAACATCTAGATTGGTTGGCAAATTTGGTTATGGTACCAAAAAAGGACAAGTCTTGGCGCCTGTGTGTCGACTTCGAGGATGTTAACAAAGCCTGCCCGAAGGACCCATTTCCTCTACCTCGGATTGACCAGATCATTGATATTACAAGGCATGAACTGTTATGCTTCCTTGATGCATACTTGGGATACCACTAAATCAATGTGAAAGAATCTGACCAAGAGGCTACTGCCTTCATCACACCCTATGGTCTGTTCTGCTTCAACACTATGCCCTTCAAGTTCAAGAACACTGGTGCAATGTACCAGCAAATGATACAAACCTGCCTGCACCTACAGATTAGCAAAACTGCCGAGGCATATGTGGACGACGTGGTTGTTAAAACCAGGCAAGCAGGAACATTAATCAATGACCTGCGTGAGACTTTTAAAAATCTCCGAGAGTATAATATCAAGTTAAATAGAGAAAAAAATGTGTCTTCAGCATCCCATCTGGAAACCTCCTCGGCTTCATAGTCCCTCAACAGGGGATTGAACCAAACCCTGATAAGATTAGGGAACTAGTAAAGCTCAAAACACCTACCGAGCTCCAGGATATCCAGAGATTAGCATGATGTGTTGCTTCCCTAGGCCAGTTCATATCTCGCCTCGGGCAGAAGGAACTTCGCCTCTACTAGCTGCTTAAACAGACCAGGGGCTTCAAGTGGACACTCGAGGCCAGCACGGCTTTGGAAGAAATCAAACATTCCTAGCTACCAATCATGTCCTAGATACCTCACCCTAGTGAGCCAATGTTGATGTACATCTTAGCAACCAACCAGGTTGTAGGCGGCGTCCTAGTCATCGATCATGACATGGAGGGACACAAATTCAAGGTGCAAAGGCTTGAGTACTACGTTTCCGAGGTATTAAGCCCGTGTAAAACAAGGTATCCACACTACCAAAAAATAGCTTAAGTGTTTATGGCTTCTCAAAAGCTCCGACTTTACTTTCAGGAATGCTCAGTTGTGGTGGCTTTTGAGGCGCCGCTTAATGATGTTATAAACAACCAGGACACTGTCGGTCGCATCGCAAAGTGGGCAATTGAGTTTCTTCCCTTTGAAATCTTGTATCAGCCACATCGGGCCATTAAGTCTTAGTCGTTGGCTGATGTCATCGCAAAATGGACGGAGGTCGAGCTCCCTAAAGAGCACATGGCTTACTCCAACTAGATCATGTACTTCGATGCCTCCAAAATGATTGTTGGGCTTGGAGCTGGGGTCGTTCTAATCTCGCCCACCGGCAACACCATCAAGTACGTCCTTCAGATCATGTACACTAGTTCCAACAACTCAGTGGAATATGAGGCCCTGCTCCACAAACTTTGGATGGAGGTCTCCATGCGTATCCAACGTCTTGAGGTACGAGGCGACTCAAACCTAGCAATATCAGAGATCAACGGTGATTTCGACGCCAAGGACCCTAAAATGTTAGCCTACAGGGACACGATGACAACTATGTCGGCTCATTTTAAAGGCCTAGACTTCCATCATGTCCAGTAGGACAACAATCAAATTGCAGACACATTGGCAAGAATGGGTCCATGATGAGAAGTTGTTCCACATAACACCTTCCTTCAACAGTTGTTCAAGCCATCCATCAAGTGGAAAGATACGCCCGAGATGGATAAACCAACTGACGGGGCAACCACAGAGAAAGTCACCCCACCCGCCTTAGAGCAGGACAACGACGCAGTTGGAGGCTTAGAGCTGGACGTTATTACTTTTGCCGATGAGATCATGGCCATCATTGCACCTCGGACTGAACCTTTCCTTGCAAACTTTATGTGCAAAGGATTTCCCGAGGACCAAACGAAAGCATGATCTATCGTTCAACGACCCGCCGCTTACAAGGTTCGTGAAGAGGAACTATATAAGCGCAGCGTCACCGGTGTCTTCCAACGTTGCATTTATGAAGAAGAGGGGAAGCAACTCATGTAGGAGATACATTCTGGCACCTGTCGGCACCATGCATCTCCTCGGACCGTGGCAAACAAGGCATTCCAAGCAGGGTTTTATTGGCCTATAACATGTGCCGACTCATGAGACCTGGTGGACAAGTGCGTTGGGTGACATCTCATTGCTAAGAAGAGGAATTTACCACCCACAACCTTAAAAAGAATCCCCATCACCTGTACATTCATGGACTGGGGGCTGGACATGGTCGTACCACTCCGTAAAGGAACATCTGGCAAGAAATACTTGCTAGTTATGGTCGATAACTTCACCATGTGGATTGAGGCAAGGCATGTGGCCTTGGCAAAATCAAGATCTATCATAAAATTCATCTCGGATGTAACATACCGTTATGGAATGCCTCACAACATCATCATGAACAATGGGCCAAACTTCACGGCCTACGAGGTGAAGGCATGGTGCACTCCACACAACATTAAGCTTGACTATGTGGCGATCTACCACCCAAAAACCAACGGGTAAGTGGAAAGGGCCAACGGATTGATCTTAAGTGGTATAAAACCATGGTTGGTCCGATCTCACAAAGAAGCTGACAACAAATGGGTCGAAGAACTTGGCTTTGTGTTGTGGAGTTTACGCACAACCCCCAATAGGTCCACAGGTTATACGCCCTTCTTTATGGTCTACAGAGCTAAAGCCATCTTACGAAATGACATCATACATGACATACCTCGAGTATGACATACCTCAGGACGACATTGATGCCTTGGACGAGGAGTGGGATGTGGATAAATCATGATCCGCCTTCTATCAATAGCAACTACGAAGATACTGGCATCATGACGTCCGAACAAAGGCCTTTAACATTGGTGATTTGGTTTTACGCCAACATCCCGACAAAATCTGTAAGCACAAAATGTCAGCACCTTGGTATGGACAATTCATTATTGACAACTCGAAGGGGATTATCGGATCCGAGATGCCAAGGACAAGCGACTGGAGCCAAACCAATGAAATGCTGCCCTCCTGCAACATTTTTACGGCTAGCCTATACTCCCTATTATTTTCTTTAGTTTTTTATGATTAGATCTAAGTTAGGCTTTATATAAATGAAGTTTGGATTGATATTGTTCTAGTTGTTAACCTTTGTTCTTTCTTATAACCTTGTTCAAAAGTGCTAAGTACCGATATGGTTCATGACCATACATCACTTACCCTTTGATGTCTACTACACAACCTTCTTCTTGTAGATGTTGTTGGGCCTCCAAGTGCAGAGATTTGTAGGACAGTAGAAAATTTCCCTCAAGTGGATGACCTATCTATTCAAGAGTCCATAGTAAAACAACATGAAGTTATTCTTTCCGTTCGATCTATCATAGAGTTCATACTAGAATAACACCTTAAGACACAAATCAACCAAAACCCTAATGTCACCTAGATACTCCATTGTCACCTCAAGTATCTGTGGGCATGCTTATACAATATGCATCACACAATCTCAGATTCATCTATTCAACCAACACAAAGTACTTCAAAGAGTGCCCCAAAGTTTCTACCAGAGAGTCAAGATGAAAACGTGTGCCAACCCCTATGCATAAGTTCACAAGGTCACTGAACCCGCAAATTGATCACCAAAACATACATCAAGTGAATCACGTGAATATCCCATTGTCACCACAGATAAGCACGACAAGACATACATCAAGTGTTCTCAAATCCTTAAAGACTCAATCCGATAAGATAAATTCAAAGGGAAAACTCAATCCATTACAAGAGAGTAGAGGGGGAGAAACATCATAAGATCCAACTATAATAGCAAAGCTCGCGATACATCAAGATCATGCCAAATCAAGAACACGAGAGAGAGAGAGAGAGATCAAACACATAGCTACTGGTACATACCCTCAGCCCCGAGGGTGAACTACTCCCTCCTCATCATGGAGATCGCCGGGATGATGAAGATGGCCACCGGTGAGGGATCCCCCCTCCGACAGGGTGCCGGAACAGGGTCCCGATTGTTTTTTGGTGGCTACAGAGGCTTGCGGCGGCGGAACTCCCGATCTATTCTGTTCCTCGGAGGTTTCAGTATTTATAGGATTTTTTGGCGTAGGTTTCACGTCAGGGGGGTCTCTAGGCTGTCCACAAGGCAGGGGGCGCACCCTAGGGGAGTGGGCATGGCCCCCACCCTCGTGGGCAGCCTGGGACTCTTCTGGCCCAACTCTTGCACTCCTGGGGCTTCTTTTGGTCCATAAAAATTCGTCAAAAAATTGGCATGTCAATTGGACTCCGTTTGGTATTCCTTTTCTGTAAAACTCAAAACCAAGGGAAAAAACAGAAACTAGCACTGGGCTCTAGGTTAATAGGTTAGTCCCAAAAATCATATAAAATATCATATAAATGCATATAAAACATCCTAGATGGACAATATAATAGCATGAATACTTCATAAATTTTAGATACGTTGGAGACGTATCACCCTTCCTCACCGTGGGCTCCTAAGCACCCCATAATTCAAAACTTGAGCACTATTAAAGTACTCTATTTGATCATTGTACGATGACCCTTCTACAATTTGTTCTTAGCCACTATATATGCACCAATTTTTACTTGCAGCTTTTTGCCAAGCTAGGTTTTCCTGGCTCCTATGTGCACCCTTACATTTTCGTGTGTTCGGCTAAGGGTGTAACATGAGCACCTCTGTGATAATTACTTCTAGGGTTAATCTAATCAAGTACTTATGGTGGGAGAAGCCAAAAGCTAGCAGTCACAAAACACATAATAGGTCAGCATGAAGGAAGTGAAAATTAAAAGTACCCTTGAGGTTACATGTGGTTGGAAGCATGAAAATATTCTCATGGTTGTAGGAACCATTGGAGGGTCTCCTACAACAAAACTATTCATACCTTGGTTCACTTATGTTTAGACTAAAAGGCTGGGTTCCTTGCACCAACTAAAGAACCCCCCAGACTGGGGTCGATACTAGGTGCACTCCTTGATGAGGAGGTAGAAGTTGGCGGCTGGTTAACATAAGTATCAACATACATATGTCGAGAAAATCCAAATTACTGGAGGATTCTCCATGCCATCAAGAAGTTTTTCAAACGACGTCCCCGCTCTGTCGCTCGAGCAAAAGGTAAGATCTTCTCGAACATAGCGTCGAATTTGATCTCTTCACAGTCATCGCCTTTTAGCCCCACGAGGGAACTATCCTTGAGCTCTATGAGGAAATGTGTCAGGCGCATGTCTGATGCTTGCCGAGCACCTTCTTCATAGGCCGAGGTCTTGCATGTCCTGATCTGCCGACGAGCTTCTTGAAGTCGTTGGGTAAGTTCAACTTGGTCATCAGGTAGCTTTCCCTATGGCCATAGATCTCGGATTACGATCAACCTGGATGACCCGACAAGCTGGTGGAAAGCACCTCTAGCTGTGTTAAGCCATCCTTTAAGGATAATGCATTGCCCAAAGATGACACGTCGAGAGGCATACCTGCAACAAACCCACATTCCATGGTACACTCAGAATGCGCAATGTATCACACATAGGGCATTATAACACAAAATGATAGACACTTATGAGCCAACAACTCGATAGCCTATTTAGTCTCCCGCTCGGGTGCAGCCAGTTGAGACTTGAGTTGTTCTATCTCGAGCGCTTGTTGTTTCTTCTCCTCGGCTCACTTAGCGCAAGCTTGTTGAAACTCACCGGCCTCGACGGGGCTATTTTCACAAGATCAGCCTCTTTTCTCTTTTGTTCCAGCTCGGCCTTGACCACCACCAACTCATCCGATAACTGTTGGTTTTCCTTACCGATTTCTGTAAAAGTAATCATCAGTATGAAAGGTGGGGAAATCAATCCTTAGATTGGTCGCTTGCGCTCGAGCTAAGTATTGGGGGCTAGTGGGCTCCATGCCCATTGAATGCATGGACAAAAACAAACCATCGATCCTCAGGACTAATGCAGGCACTCAACCAAAGTCTCGGGGGCTACTGCACTTTGAGGTTAAAGCATCAGGCGAGTTGGAACTCTTTTTTGGTATTTCCACTATAGCGCAAATCCTTGGGCATATAGCAAACTCTCTCCGGAGGATGTTCATGTTTTGTCAGGACCGTCCTGGTTTGGGATGCACCTAGAAGGCTACTAAGGACTCATATGACTTGTATTGACATGTCTTACCTCTAAACCTCTGGCGAATGCCTTAGCAATGTTCTTAAGGCCCAAGCCAATGGCATCGACATGCACTCCCACCATCGTGACACCTTCCCGCTACTGAGTTGTAAAAACTCGATTATTTATAGAGATATTTTTGTTCCTATGGTACAACACACTCTCAATCTTGGATTCAGTGGCAGCAAACACTGAGGGATCTAGTTCAGCGGCATAACAGATACAATCTGAGGTCACCGGCGGAGGAGGAAATACTGGTTGTTTGGACAATGGAGGTACAAATATTGCCCGTAGCTACGTGATTAGGCATGCGAAATAAAGAAAATCTTTGAGTATCATGGTGTTTATTTTGAAGAGAGCTATAGACCAACCAAGAAAGCTGCTCTTACCGAGAAGAAGGGGAAGGCCTTTGAGGTATCATTTCCTCGACGCTCATACTTCTCACCCTTGATGGATCAGCATCACTCAAAGGAATCATAGCCTGGGCGATAGTTGTCCCCGAGGTTCGCCTTTGTCATTTGGGCCATCGACCATCTTCGGATGAGGGAGTAGAGGTACACCAACCCGAGCAGCCCGAGCACTAGCAGCACTAGTTCTTCAAGGAGAAGGTGCTCCGTCTACCATGGCGCCTTGGGACAAGGCTGTTCCAGGGTTGTAAAAAACAACGATGACTTCATCGCCATTAATGCCCTCTTGATAAAACATACCATCCTGAAAGATGAGGTCAAGGTGTGAGTGTTCGGATAGACCACGCATGCACTCGCATCCCGAGGAATGTCAGGTTGAGGAGTCAGACACCAGCTGCTGATAGAGCGAGTCGAGTCATTGGCGCCATTAAACTTCCACAAGGGGTGGTAGCGTTACAGAAGAAGTTGGACTCCTTGGAGAAGCGGTATTGCCATAACATTTTGCAAGGTCAGGCCACAATTGTGAAGAAGGAAAATATGGTGTGCAAGACAGGTCACCTCTTGTATTCCCTCCAATGCTCAAGTCCTTAGCCGCAAGTTGTACCTTTTCTGAGGAAGCGAATGTGAAAAAGGTGGAAGCCCTTCCCGAGAAGGATCGTTGAGGGGAATGTCAGGGTTATAAAACCACTCCTCGGTCCAATGATCCCTTGATTCCACGGGGGTGCCATCCAAATATCGAGAGCTGGCCACCTTGCCGATCTCAACACTTCCACACTCCCACAAGCTACATCCTTGGCGGCACGACACTATGCAAAAGTAATGCCACCATAGATCAAAATATGGTTGGCACCCAAGGAAGGTCTCGTAGAGTTCGATGAAGCAATCTATGTGCAAAATATAGTTGGGAGAAAGGTGGTGGATCTAGAGGCCATAAAAGTGAATAAACCCCTTAGAAAAGGGTGAATTGGGAAGCCCAAACCCCATTGTAAAAAGGGTACGAAACACACTCGCTCGTGTTTTTCAGGCTTGGGGCGAGGATCCTGAGTGAAATTGCTATTAACGGCTACCAACACCTAATGAGAAAAGTCAACCTCCGGAGAAGGCAAATAACCTAACTCCGCTAGTCGATCTAGTCGGTTGTGTGAAATAGTATAACTTTTCCACACCCCACCCCCTTTAGGAGATCGATAGAGCGCGAGGATGATGCCGTGGTGGGAGCCATTAGAGACGGACTCTTGGTGCGGCAAGTTGCTAGTTCAATCGAAGGCAGGAGGCAGTCTGGCGGAAGGATAAGTAAAACCGCTCCTTTGGGTTGTGCGGCCCTATTATGAGGACAATTTGGAAAACTCACAAGGGGCATTTGAGTCTCCAATTGTAACTCACGCACGCCCAGGCGACATGCGCGTAATGGACGCGAGGATCAAGGGAACCGCCTATTATGGCGCTCCATGTGCATTGGGGTCTATAAAAGATGCCTAGCGGTGGGCCCCCGAGTAGCATGAGCGCACCCCAAGAGTCCCAGATATGACAACATGAAGATGAAATGGTTAATGGCATCAATAGTGGGCCCTGGATGCTTGGGCCTAATACGTCTCCAATGTATCTATAATTTTTTATTGTTCCATGCCATTATAGTATCAATCTTGCATGTTTTATATGCATCTGTATGCAATTTTATATCATTTTTTGGGACTAACCTATTAACCTAGGGCCCATTGCCAGTTGCTGTTTTTTGCTTGTTTTTGGCTTTTAAGAAAATCAATATCAAACAAAGTCCAAATGGAGAGAAATCTTTTAATTAATTTTTTCTAGGCCAGAAGGGAGCCATGAAGATTTGGGAGAAGACCAGAAGAGTCGCAAGGAGCTACAAGCTCAGAGGGTCCACCCCCAGGCTTCTGGGTCTCTCGTGGCACCTCTTGACCTAATTCTGCCTCTATAAATTCCCAATCGTTCCCAATATACTAGAGAGGAACCTGAAACACTTTTTCCGCCCTCGCAACTCTCTGTTCTTCCGCGGTCCCATCTGGAGGCCTTTTCTGGTACTCTACCGGAGAGCTTCTACATCAACCTTGTTGCCCTACCGATGATGCATGAGTAGTTTACCACATACCTATAGGTCCATAGCTGGTAGCTAGATGACTCTTCTCTCTCTTTGTTCTTCAATACCATGTTCTCGTCGATCTTCTTGGAGTTCTATTTGATGTAATCTTCTATTGTGGTATGTTTGTTGGGATCCGATGAATTGTGGTTTTATGATTTGAATATTCATGAGAAATACTTGAGTGTTTTCTGAACTAATTTATGCATGATTGCTATAGCTTTGTATTTCTCTCTGATCTATCTGTTTGGTTTGGCCAACTAGACTGATTTATCTTCAGTTGGAGAGGTGCTTTTGTGATGGGTTCAATCTTGGGATGCTCTATCCCAGTGATAGAAAGGGACAAGACACATATTTTTATTGTTGCCATTAAGGATAAAATGATGAGGTTTATTCATATTAGTTGAGTTTACTTTGTTTACATCATGTCATCTTGCTTAGGGCATTACTCTGTTTTTATTAACTTAATACCCAAGATGCATGCTGGAGAGCGGTCGATGGGTAGAGTAATAGTAGTAGACGCAGGCAAGAGTCGATCTACTTGCCTCAGACCTGATGCCTATATGCATGACCATTGCCTTGAATATAGTCATAATTATGCGCTCTTCTATCAATTGACTAACAATAATTTGTTCACCCACCGTATGCTATGTCACTACTGCAGGATGCTGCTAACGCGGCACTACGATCAGAAACTGTTCGAGAAACTGTGTGCGATGCAATAATCGCAAACGGTGGTGTCAGAGAACCGTCAAAATTGTCCAAAACGTTTGCGATGACTGATGCATCAAGCACGGTTCCGATTTTAGTTGCGTGTGTGATGCAGGGCATACGGTTGATCCAGCAGAACTGTTTGCGATGAGGAAGAACAACAGAAACGGGCAGCCATATCAATGTGTGTGCGATATACGACATACAGTTCCCTTTGATGAACTGTGTGCTATTAGGGAATGCAACAGAAACGGTCAGCCAGATCAAGGTCTGTGTGATATACGACATACGGTTCACTCGGACAAACTGTTTTCGAGTAGGCAAGAGAACGAAAACGGTTCATCTTAACAAGATGTGTGTGATATGCGGCATTTGCGATCAGCCAAAAGAACACAAATGATTCGTGTAAACCAGATGTGTGTGTGATACGCAGCCAACAGCCCACTCAGATGAACAGTTTGCGATGAGAAATTATAACACAAACGGTTTCTATAGTAAGTTCGTGCGCGATTCTATTTGTACAAAGAACTTTGAAAAATGCAAACTAGTTGCTTGCGTATAAACAATTATCTAGAAGTAACGAGATATACCTTCTTCAAGCCAATCAACGTGTGTTCAGAAAACAAAAAATGTCAAAAATTACAAAACAAAGACCTCGATATTAAATAGATGGGATGGGTCAGTACAAAGGTTTATAATACAAAGGTGTATAATAAACCTTTGCAGTTGCCCATCCAACTAGTTAATATTGAGTCCACTTCCCATCCGATCGCCCATCTCATGACTACTCCAACCTCAGCATACTTAACTTGGGAGTTCTGTTAGATGAGCTATCGATAGGGATGCTGGTCCTTGCTGCTGTAGATCCTTCTTTGCAGCCTTTATTGCACAACACAATGGAAACGGTTAATATGTGTGTGATACGCGGCAAACAGGTCCGTATCAGAAATGTGTGCGAAGACCAATAATAACACACATGATTGCTGCTAATAAGCCGTGTGATTTGCTCTGTCTACAGAAGAATAACATGTGTATATATATATATATATATATATATAACTAACTGAAATAAACATCCAATTACATAAGTGACTATACAGATCATTCGCACACACCTCAATAAAAAAATGCATGCATTCTAAAGTAGGAGAAACGATCGTCTAGTCATCTACTTCTTGTGACGCTCCCGCCACTGCTCTGTGGCTTGATCCCTCGGCTGGGTCATGAACAAGACACTTCCTCATGTCAACGATCCACCTGTACATCTCATAGCTTGTGTATGCGTCATTGGCCGCGTACTTGACGTGTTCTTTATCCAGTCTCTGATGCCAAACACTGTGCCAGGTGTCCTTGTCCTTCTTGCTCTCATCCTTCATCTTCATGTAGTAGGGGTCGATGATGGATGAGGCAAGGTCAACCAAGGAGTTCAGTTTGTTCTTCGCGCTGCCCCATACCTTATAGTGGTCCTGGATGTTGACAAGATTTAGGCATTTCAGCCTGAAACCTTGAGCGCTTTTAGATCGTTAGTGGTGTCCACCGTAGCGAACTTGTAGTCGGAGCTATTGATAAAATTGGAGAAACGCTTGCAGGGCCTTGTGGCCAGGTGGTAGTGGTAGACGAGGACGTCATGTCGCACGCACAATTGGGCAACGACAACCTTCTAATCGTGCCCGGCATGACCGATGGTGTACTCGAGGTCGAAGTCGACCACTTGGTACTTGTCCTCGGCAAGGAACTGCTCCATAGTTTGGATGGAGCTCTCCATAAACACCGGATCATTCATGTACACCACCGAGAGGGCCTTCCCCCTCACGTGGGTGTCCATTACGTGATGCATGGTGAAGTGCCAGCCTTGTCGTCGTTGGCCGCTGGGAGCGCCATTGGAGCCACGGGGATCGCAATTGGAACTATTGGATGTCCTCTCTGTATGTGTCATCGCGGAGGTGCTTATTGTGTCATGTGACGCGAGAGATGAAGGTAAATGGCCGCAGGAATAAATGGGGGCCAGGCGGCCTGGATTCTCGGTGCGTCCACATGGCAGTTTTTGCATCGGGTAACTGCATTGTAGGGCTGCGCCTGACACAACCGCATGCACATGAACATGCGTGATCGTGCGCCGGCCCCAAACACTGGCAGCGCGCATGGAGGGACGAGGGCAGAGCACCTGGAGGGACGCGAGAGGGCAGAGCGCGTGCGGCGGGACGCGAGCGTAGCGCGCCGCGGCCGCCTCAACCGCAAGCAACCACACACATACATCAGTTGAACACACAGGAAATGGTCGCCTACAAGCCGGCCGACACTTGCATCGCTGCGTAGAGAGCGGTCGTGTGCTACTACCTCTGTCTTGGTCTATAGTCCCCTTTATATTTTGTGCCATATTTTCCCCTCAAATTTAACCAACAAAATGTGAATGCATGTTATAAAAATTATATAATTGGAATCTATGTTCAAATACAAATCCCACTATATAATCTTTGGCGATATGCATTCGTATTTTATTAGTTAAATCCTACTTATAAACCAGGATGGGTGTATAGTAGGTAATTCATTCACAAACATTTTTAACCGTGTGTGTATGTGGCCTTTTGTCCTCCTCTCGCACCTCTTGTCACCCCGCTGCCGCAGACGGCTTACGGCGCAAGCTTGCACAGCGCGCGGGGGCGTTCTTTTGGCCAAACGGTGGCGCCAATGAATCGTCGGTGAGCCCGTTCCCGCGAAACCTCACAGGTTCCAGCGCAAGCTTCCCGCTCGACTCGGTGCAATCCCCCAAAATCCCAATGCTTACCGGCCTGCTATAAAAACCCTCACGGCCGGTGAGTCCCGCATTGCATTTTCCCCTCCCTCCCTGTAGCTTAACTTGTATGCTTCTCCCACAATCGCCAATGGCACCGGTCTGTCATGGTTGCTCAGCCACTCCACCATCATCAGACGACAGCTCTAGCTGGGAGGCTACACGACGGTGGTGGCACAGTCCCCGGTGTAGTGTAGTGCGTGTGGCGTCCATGTTGGGTTTTCACGGAACGCCCACCACACGCTCCACCGCCGGTGCCCGTCGGCAGCTGTTGCCGGCCGCCGTTGCCGCAACACCACTATCGAAAGCCAGGGCCATCGCCCGCTCCACCGCCGCGACCCGAAGGCGGGAGGTGGCCGTCCTGGCCACCATCCCACTGTCGGCCACCATGACCATCACCCGCTCCGCCACCGCGGCCCGAAGGCGGGAGGTGGTGGATGTGGCCACCACCCCATCATTGGCCGC
Organism: Triticum dicoccoides; assembly: GCF_002162155.2. Classification (NCBI taxonomy): domain Eukaryota; kingdom Viridiplantae; phylum Streptophyta; class Magnoliopsida; order Poales; family Poaceae; genus Triticum; species Triticum dicoccoides. Next base: position 510,463,950 of record NC_041383.1, read on the forward strand.
CCTGGCCGCCAGGCCACAGTCGACCGCCGGGGTCATCATCCGCTCCGCCACCGCCGCCCGAAGGCGGGAGGCAGAGGTGGATGCCAGCACGTGCGTCAGCTACCTTGCACGCTACACCGAGTTCCTGCGGGAGGAGGAGGAGCACCTTGTGGAGCATGCAAAGAGCCTTACCGCCACTGTGGCCGCGGCACACGCTGCCTCAAAGGCGAGGAATCAGGAGATCTATGAGGAGAACCACCACTTTGAGAGGGGTCATGTGGAGCGGCAGACGACGTTCGAGGTGAGCGTCGCTGAAGGTGTAGCAGCCAGCTCGTCGGTAGACTCCTCCTCCTCTGCCTCTTACTGAGCGTGCTCGATAGAGGAGAGGCTTCCAAAAGTAGTACAAAGCCCCTCCGTAGTAGTAGTAGTATTTACTATTTAGGGGCTATTTTGTTCAGTTCATCTGACTATAGATGTGGTGGAACTGTACAACGTACTTAAAATTAGCTAGTATATAAAGTAGAACTAGCTATTTCAGTACGTGGTTGGCAACAATTGGGGAAAAGTTTGGTCGGTTCAGATGTCGAGTTGAACTGATTGTATAAATTAAGCACGACTGCTTAATCTATGAATGAAATCTATGCTTAATTACTGAATTTTAGATGCAAAAATTATATAGTGCTAGTGATTTTTAGCTGCATATTTTGACAAATTGCAGTGTTACAAGGTTGACAAATGGCAATGTTACTAGATCAACAAATGTCAATCTTTCAAGTTTGACAAATGGCAACATACCCAATATGACAGATGCAAATCTTACCAATTTGTTTGTAAGTGGTTGCACACGGGTCATCCAAAACAACCGTTTGCGTTGAAGAGATGCACAAATCCTGCTCTCGCTTTGCATGCGAGTGTTCTATCTAAAACGTTTACGATCAACAACTGCACAAATCCTGCTCGACACATTTCCCCTTGGCTTCCTGGGGAAGCTTTCGGTTTGCATACGGGTGTTCTAACTAAAACGTTTGCGATCGAGATACAATATTAAACCCAAGAAAAAAAACTATTTCCGGCGGTGGCGGAGGCGGCGTGTCGTGTCGTCCTTGTCGTTGTCGTCCTCCGGGACGCTATTGTTGAAGTTTTCAAGGAAGCCCAAAATGTTCTTCACTTGTAAATTAAACATCATATCGTCGCACGATCGACGGGCGGGGCATCGGAGGACGGCAGCTGGCGGCGCTAAGAGGTAGCGGTCGAAGGCGGCGTCCCATGCCGCTGAGGGGGCGCGCACACTAGCACGGGCGCGACGGGTGCAGCCAAACAAATGGGGACCGGCGCCGCGGCGAGTGTAGGGGCGTGCATGCACACGGGCACGGGCACGGGCGCCAGCGCTGGCACTGGCATGTACACAAGCTCGCGCGGGTCCATGGAGACCTTGGTGACGCTCGCGACATCCAGCTCTGCGATAGTGTTGGGTGACCAGCCCGTCAATGCTACAGGGATGGTCGCTGGCGCGGGCGCGGGGATGGGAGCTGGGACGGGAGCGGGGGCAGCAACAGTCACGGCCAACTCATTCTGGGCCATGTCCATGAGGCCCCATTCCTCCTTATTTTCTATCTCCTCCGGCTCAGAGTCGACTTCATCAAACTTGAAGACTAGTGGCAGATGATCCTTTTGTGCCATGGCATTGGTGGAGGTCTACGGGACGAAGGGGAATGGGAGGCGAACAGTAAGGCCGCCCGTATTAAGCAGCGGCTCGGGCGTCATTAATGGAGAGTAAGGTATGTGGCCATGGAAGTCAAAGGGCTCGATTCCCAGTGAGCATGTGCAGCATACAGCTTGCATGCTTCCCGGTGAGCCTATGCATTGGAGGACATCTTGCACGCCTCTCGGTCAGCCTGCGCACCAGACTGCGCTCGCACGCCTCCCGTTTAGTCATGCAACTATCCGCACGACACCTCCTATAGCCATTAGAACAAAGACACGTGGCGTCACGTGAATGGTTAACATAACGCACACAATTTGAATTATACAAACGTTTGCGAGGTTAGAGTAGCAGCTTTTTGTATGAAATTGCCTTTGTTGGCTGTTATTCGAGTGCTTCTTCTCTCAAAATGGACACTAAAAATATCACGGCATGTCGGGTGCCATTCTATAATAGCATGCCAAGTTTCATGGATTTCAGACGAGTTTTGGATTTGCTAGAATTTAAAAACTAAGTATCTCAATGTTTTGCCGGCAATCAACAGTGCCCTAGTGTTTGAAATTCATTCCCATTTCTTGCATGGGACCTAAGCATGCACCCAAGGACAAAGATTTGATTTTTCAACCAATTTATATGCACTGGAGCATGTGCATGCAGTTCAAATTTGAATTATGCACATAAAATGCCTAGAAAACCCAGTTAATGTATAAAAATGTCCAAACGAACCCCGAAAAATTGTAAAATTTAACACAACACTCCTGTTGTTCTATGTTGACACTAGAAAATTTTTGAAAGCAATAAGAGGCAGTGGATATCATTTTGTCCCCGAAGGTGGGACATTCCTACTGAAATCATCAGTTTTGTTGTGAGAAGCTCTGGTTTGTGAGAAGCTTATACCCAAACCCGCCCCAAATGGGACAAAAAAATTACCACGCCATGTCGATGCCGCTCCATGATAGCATGCCAACTTTCATGAATTTTAGACGAGTTTTGGATATACTAGAATTTAAAAACCAAGAATCTCAATGTTTGCGGCCGAGTGACGATGGCAGGGTGTTTGACATTCATTCCCATTTCTTGCATGGGACTTAAACATGCAACCAAGGATAAAGATTTGTTTTTTCAACCAATTTATATGCATTAGAGCATGTGCATGTAGTTCAAATTTTAAATATGCACATAAATGCATTGAAAACTCAATTAATGCATAAAAATGTCCAAACGAACCCCGAAAAATCCCAAAAATTGACACAAGACTCCTATTGTTCTATGTTGACACTAGAAATTTATTGAAAGCAATAAGAGGCAGCGGATATCGTTTCGTCCGCAAAGGTCGGACAGTCCTTACCGAAACCATCGGGCTTGTTGTGAGAACTTTGGTTTGTGAGAAGCATATCCCCAAACCTGCCCCAAATGGGACAATATTTTTACCACGGCATGTTGATGCCGCTCCATGATAGCATGCCAAGTTTCATGAATTTCAGAGGAGTTTTGGATTTACTAGAATTTAAAAACCAGGAATCTCAATGTGTGCAACCGAGTGACGGTGGCAGGGTGTTTGACATTCATTCCCATTCCTTGCATGGGACCTAAGCATGCAACCAAGGACACATATTTGAATTTTCAACCAATTTATATGCATTAGAGCATGTGCACGCAGTATAAATTTGAATTGTGCTCATAAATGCATTGAAAATGAAATTGATGCATAAAAATGTCCAAACGAACCCTGAAAAATCCCAAAAATTGACACGACACTCCTATTGTTCTATGTTGACACTAGAAAATTTTTGAAAGCAATAAGAGGCAGCGGGTATCGTTTCATCCCCAAAGGTGGGACGTTCCCTATCGAAAACATCAGGCTTGTTGTGAGAGCCTTTGGTTTGTGAGAAGCATATCCCCAAACCTGCCCCAAATGGGAGAATATTTTTACCACGACACCATGATAGCATGCCAAGTTTCATGAATTTCAGACGAGTTTTGGATTTACTAGAATTTAAAGACCAGGAATCTCAATATTTGTGGCCGAGTGACGGTGGTAGGGTGTTTGACATTCATTCCTATTTCTTGCATGTGACCTAAGCATGCAACCAAGGACACAGATTTGAATCTTCAACCAATTTATATGCATTAGAGCATGTGCATGTAGTTCAGATTTGAATTGTGCTCATAAATGCATTGGAAACGCAATTAGTGCATAAAAATGTCCAAAGAACCCCAAAAAATCCCAAAAATTGACACACCATATTGTTCTATGTTGACACTAGAATTTTTTTGAAAGCAATAAGAGGCAGCGGATATCGTTTCATCCCCAAAGGTGGTATGTACCCTACCGAAACCACCAGGCTTGTTGTGAGAGCGTTTGGTTTGTGAGAAGCATATCCCCAAACCTGCCCCAAGTGGGACAATATTTTTACCACGGCATGTTGATGCTGCTCCACAATAGCATGCCAAGTTTCATGAATTTCAGACGAGTTTTGGATCTACTAGAATTTAAAAACCAGGAATCTCAATGTTTGCGGCCGAGTGATGGTGGCAGGGTGTTTAACATTCATTCCCATTTCTTGCATGAGACCTAAGCATGCAACCAAGGACACATATTTGAATTTTCAACCAATTTATATGCATTAAAGCTTGTGCATGTAGTTCAAATTTGAATTATGCTCATAAATGCATTGAAAATGCAATTAATGCATAAAAATGTCCAAACGAACCCCAAAAAATCCCGAAAATTGACACGACATATTGTTCTATGTTGACACTAGATTTTTTTTGAAAGCAATAAGAGGCAGCGGATATCGTTTCGTCCCCAAAGGTTGGACGTACCCTACCGAAACCATCAGGCTTGTTGTGAGAGCCTTTGGTTTGTGAGAAGCATATCCCCAAACCTGCCCCAAATGGGACAATATTTTTACCACGACATGTTGATGCTGCTCCATGATAGCATGCCAAGTTTCATGAATTTTAGACGAGTTTTGGATTTACTAGAATTTAATAACCAGGAATCTCAATGTTTGCGGCCGAGTGACGGTGGCAGGGTGTTTGACATTCATTCCCATTTCTTGCATGGGACCTAAGCATGCAACCAAGGACACAAATTTGAAATTTCAACCAATTTATATGCATTAGAGCATGTGCATGTAGTTTAAATTTGAATTGTGCTCATAAATGCATTGAAACACAATTAATGCATGAAAACTGTCAAAACGAACCCCGAAAATCCCAAAAATTGACAAAACACTTGTGGTTGTTCTATGTTGACACAAGAAACATTTTAAAAGTAAGAAGAGGCAACATATATCGTTTCGTCCCCCAAGGTGGGATGTACCCTACTGAAACCATCAGGATTGTTGCGAGAGAAGCTCTGGTTTGCGAGAAGCTTATACCCCACACCTGCCCAAATGGGAAAATATGTTTACCACGGCATGTCGCTGCCATTCCATGATATCATGTCAAGTTTCATGAATTTCAGATGAGTTTTTGATTTACTAGAATGTTAAAAGCATGTATCTCAACGTTAGCGGCTGAGCGAGAGTGTCAAGGTGTTTGGCATTCATTCTCATTTATTGCATGTGACCTAAGCTTGCAACCAAGGACAAACATTTGATTTTCCAACCCGTTTTTATGGACTGGAGCATGTGGTTTAATTTTGAATTGTGCACCTGAAATGCCTAGAAAACCAAGTTACCGTATAAAAATGTCCAAAGGAACCCTGACCAATTCCAATTTTTTTACGACACACATATAGGTGCATGTTCACTACAGATAAACGGTAGCAATTCAAACACCGTCCATTGCCACTGTGACCCCATTCTGTAATTCAAATCAAAATTAAAAATCAAGTTGATCCCACACAGTTTATTATCATCAACCATGTGAGATGCAGTACAAAATATCCTGGAGCACCGTCGGTGTATAGTACGCCTATGGCTTACTCGAGAAGGCTCGTCGGCTACAGTCCATAGCCCGCTCTGAATAAGGGACCGTGTCTGATGACCCTTTGCGCGCCAGTTTTTTCGCTGAAGCGATTCCAAATTTTTGGCTTCCGCGGAAATATCTACCTCCCCGCCCCTCCCCCTTACCAGAAGCCACATTTCCCCTGTTTCCCCTTCCTTTCCAAGTTGAAACCTTCACTCCTTGTTTGCAACGCCGCCTCCTCGTCGGTGAACCTCCTTCATGCTGCTCGGCCTCACCTATCCAGGCAGGTAATCCACACCCAAACCCCGTCCTCCTCCTTCCACACACTACAAAAAAAAGACACATCTGTGACATTTTGGGTCGAACTAAATTTTTTCTGTCATACTTATGACACTTCTATGACGATAATTGTGACAAAACCCGGTACCATCATAGATGTGGTGGGCTCCTACTTATATGACAAAAAACCATGACAGAAAATGGGCTTTTCGTCCTGGGCGGGCCGGAGACGCAGCTGCATGACATTCATTGGGCCGTCCATGATGGAAAAAACTGTGGTAGAAGCGAGGGCGAGGAAAATTTCGGGGAGTTCCCGGTTACGGTGGGTGGTCGGGGGTCGAGCGATGCGCGTTTCTCTTTTACTCGTACGCGCGTGGGTGTGAGGCGTTGGGCTCTAACTGAACCCGGGCGAGGGGTCGCCTAACTGAACCCGAGCGATTGCACTGCAGGCTACGCGTTACTGAACACGAGTGATCGTCGATGGCTGTTAACTGAACCCAAGTGAGCGATTCCTTCGCTACTGCTGCTAACTGAAGCCGATCGATGCTGCCTCTGGATGAATAGTGAGGGTTGTGGGGGTGGGGGGTTGATGAACAGTGAGTAGTGGGGGTGGATGAACAGGACCCCGTGGTGTTGCCTCTGGATGAACAGGACCCCGATCGATCGAGCCGGTTGGGGCTGGATGAACAGGACCCCATGGAGGGTTGGATGAATAGGACGACCCCATGGAGGGCTAGATGAATAGTAGAAGGTGGATGGGTGGATGAACAGTAGCCCATGGAGGGGTGGTTGAACAGGAGCCCGTGGAGAGGGGTGGTTGAATAGTGGTCGGTGGAGTAGCGCGCGATGGAGGCTGGATGAACAGGAGCCCGTGGATGAACATTCGCATGTGGAGGCTGAAGGAGGTCAACTGTGAATGAACAGTAGCCCGTGGAGGCTGGAGGAGGTCGATGGTGGAGATGAACAGTATCCTTTGGAGTCCCGTTTTGCAGTACGCCACACCCCTCCCGATGAACAGGACCCCTGTTTCGACTGTAGCACTCCAACACAATTCCGTTTCCTCCGTTTTGCGGTACGCAACACCCCTCCCAATCAACAGGACCCCGTTTCGACCGTAGGAGGTCCAACACAAGTCCGTTTCCTCCGTTTTGCGGTACACCAGACCCCTCCCGATGAACATGATCCCGTTTCGAACGTGGCCGGTGGAACACAAGGCCGTTTCCTCCTTTATGCGGTACGCCAGGCCTCGTTTCCATCGCATGTTCTGTCCAAGCCAGTTGGCTCCCACGCGTTATGTTGCCTCCCGATGAACATGACGCATTTCGTTGCCTCCCGATGAGCACGACACATTCTGTTGCCTCCCCATGAACACAATAATGATGCAGTTTCTCCGTTCTGACCCAGCCATGTACACGAGCCCTGGCCATACATATGTGCGAGTAGGCGTTCGAGACCCTGCCCGTATGTACGTATGTGGCCGTATTTTCTTTTTTGCACCCTGTCAAATGTACTTATGTGTACATGCTACGTGTGCGCCTCTACTATGACACGTGCGTGCCTCTACATCGACAAGTATGTACATACACATTCGCGACCAGAATGACAATGCTACGTACGCTTTGACCAGGTGGGTCCCGACTGTCAGGCACTTCCTTGCGTGCGAAGATGTAGCTGGTGGGTCCCAGCAGTCAGGGGGGCGAATCGTTTTTTTGCCCGGACGCACTTCCTTGTGTGCGAAGATGTAGCTGGTGGGTCCCAACAGTTAGGGGGAAACATTTTTTTCGCGAAATACAGTGGCCCGTCTGGTTGGTCCCTGCTGTCAGGTGGAGGAATAATTATTTGCGCGTAGTAAGGATCCAATTCCTTGCGGCTGCCCTGGACCCAGCTGTCAGCCCATCAACGTATAGTACTCTTCCAATGGAAGTCATTCCTTGACCACGTTGACCACGCCATGCCGAGAGCACCAGGACGATGGACGACGGCGAGGCCTGGGAAGGGGACGACGCGGAGCCAGGAAGATGCGGCAGTGGATGCCCACGCGGAGAGGAGTACGAGGGTTCACTGGTTCGGCTGCGGTGTGAGGCTGTCGTCGCTGCAGGGCCTGGCTAGCGGTGGGAATAGTAGGGGGCGGTGAGGCCTCTGCGGCAGCACAGCCGGCCACGGGAGGCAGGAGCATGCAGCACGACCAGCGTTGGTTTGGGCGGCTAGAGCAAGAAGACCAGAGGTTGAAGAAGCACTACGGCCGCTGGATGGATATCGTACATTCACTGGAGCTAGAATCGTTCAAATTGACTAAGTAGACAAAGCCCTCCGTCCCCGTCAACTTAGTAGGACCACAAGTCAGCCTCCCACCAAGGTGGGTCCCATCTAGTAGGGGAGTATTCATTTTCTTGTGCGTAATAAGGAGGCACTTCCGGTGGGTCCGAGCTGATAGCGGGGGGAACATTTTTTTTCGTGAAATACGGTGGCCCGTCCGGTGGGTCCCAGCTGTCAGGTGGAGGAATCATTATTTTGCGTGTAATAAGGAGGCACTTCCTTGCGGCTGCCATGGACCCAGTTGTCAGCCTCTCCATGTACAATACTCTTTCGATGGAAGTCGGTCGTTGACCACATTGACCACGCCGTCCCGAGAGCACTACGGCGGTAGACGATGGCGAGGCCTAGGAAGGGGACGACGCAGAGCCTGGGAAGACGCGGCAGAGGAAGCCACGCGGAGAGGAGTACGAGGGTTCACTGGTTTGACTGCGGTGTGAGGCTGCCGTTGCCGCAAAATAACAGGGGGTGTAGGCGAGTAGAGGATGCCCTGGCCAGCGGTGGGAGTAGTAGGGGGCGGTGAGGCCTCCGCGGCATCACAGTCGACCACGGGAGGCAGCAGCACACGGCACGACCGACGCTGCTTAGGGCGGCTGGAGCAAGAAGACCAGAGGTTGAAGAAGCACTACGGCCGTTGGATGGACATCGTACGGTCACTATAGCTAGAATCGTTTATATTGACTAAGTTGACAATGCCCTTGGTATGCATCAACTTAGTAGGCCCACAGGTCAGCCTTCGAAACGGTGCACCCCAGATGTCAGGGGGAGGAATCATTTTTTGGGCGGCTGAAGCAAGAATATCCGTGATTGAAGAAGAAGCACTACATCTGTTGGATGGACATCCAATGGCCACAGCTGCTAGAACCGTGTGTTGTTGACAAAGCCTTGCATATGCGTCAACTTAATTTTTTTAGGGGACGCGTCAACTTAGAAGGCCCACAAGTGTGTGGCAGAGAACATATAGCCCATTTGCGATTTGTAAGAATGTACAAGCCATTTTTTTGTTCTAATGGAATTTACTACAACCCATTTACAACTTGTTAAAAGTACAACCCAACTTCTAGCTAGGACAACGATTAATAATTTCAACCAACCACTCAAAACAGAATTCAAAAAAAATTCCCACATTTTGATGGGATCCGAAATATTTTTATCCAAAATTTCTAGTCAGATTAAATATAATTTCAAAATAAAGTTGTATTATGTTAAAATCCAACAAAATATTGCGAGCGCAACAAGTAATGAAATTAAATTTTCAAATTCCAATAATAATATATATTTTAAACTAATTACGCGTTTGGTGCATTTTTTTGTAGTTACTGTCGAGTTATTATAATTACATCCCATTTATTATTTCTTAAAGTCCATTTTCTTTTTAAGCCTAATGCATACCTCCTAGGAAAGTTTGCAACCCAGCGGGATGGAGAATAACAAGTTGGCCTGGATATTGTGTACAACTGTCGGCCCAGTTGCATTGCTGATGTCGATAAAAAGGCATGTGTAGTACAGTACAACCTAACAGGGCTACTCTGCCCAAATTCAGCGACGCCGGAAAGGCCCAAACAAGGCCTCTGTACAACTTTTTGAAGTCACTGAGCTCAATTAATAACTTAAGAAAAAAGTTAGATTACAGTGGAACCTAATTAAAAGGTGTCACGAGCAAATAAATAATTCAACGGGTCCCACTTGTACGTGTGTGCGTGTGTGCATGTGTGCATGTGTGTGTGTGTGTGAGAGAGAGAGAGACCCATCGGTCGATGCTCGTAAATACATCTTTCAGCCATTTACATTGCTGATGCTCGGTAAAAACTTATATAGTTGACACGATCATATAGAACATCATAGCACACGGAACTTGCATACAAAAATTTCACGCAGGCGGCACAATCAGGATGGAAGCAGTGGATCGCTACGGGTAGGGCTATGTTGAAACCAACAAACTCGTACATAACGGTTCATCGTCTTTATCAATGACGGGGAAATATCTTGAATGATGTGCAAAGAAAATAGACAGACACCACAATAAGTTTTGCTAGCACATTAAGTTGACGTATAGCCCTTTCTAAAAAAGTTCAGGTACAAAATTAGAACATGTCACAATCAAATATACTGGCAGATCAGTGCTTCGCACCCATAGCTCGGATTTAACTAGTATTTGACAAGATTCAGTTATTACCTCAAATTAGAGCACATCCAGGCAGCCAGCCCTGCCTCTTCTCCCAAAGAAGCAGTGGCCTCCGTCGCGCGATGGAGTAGGCCCTGTGCCATCCATCGTTCCGAGCAACACCGGGAAAGTCTAACGTTGACTCCAGTAATGGACGTCATTGACGTACCCTGGCACAAGCGGCGGTGGCAGGACTTCAATTGATGGATTGACCACTTCTTCGACATGCACGAACATTCGATACAGGTACATCCCTAACATGGTCTGTGGCGGACTTGGTGGTGCCGAATAGTACAACCCCGGTTCTTGCACCGGTATCTCAACACCAATCACATTCGGTATGGTGGACGACTTCTTCATCCATCCCATAACCGTCAGAGCTCAGCTGTCTGGAGGAACAAACATACTTACGAGCTCACCTCCAAGGTCGTTGATAAGCTCATTCATGGACTCGCTGTTCCAAGCACGTCGAGGCATGCGGTGGAAGGTAAGCTTTGTTAAAAAATCAAGCTCAGAGGGCATCGAGCCCCATCCTGGGTGCCACCAATCAAAGCTCACCAGCGCGCCATCGCAAAACAAACGCCGGGAAGATTAGAACACACAATTGCAGTCGAAAGTTGTCCGGAACCTGACGAAGAAATCAGCCGGTGGCGAACAGACTTCGACGAGCAAGTCACTTATTTGGATGCCGTGTGCAATGCCAAGAGCTTTGACAAGGTCGTCCGGCGAGACGGGAGGCCGGTCGCCGTTGATGGTTACCATCAGCACTTTGCTGGCAAACTGGTCGTCAAGCGCCACCATGCCACTGTTGAGCGACAACACGCAGCGAACGAAGGTAGGACGGACCTTAGGATCTCCGGCTCGGAGATCCGCGTTGACCGGTGACATGATAGTGTGCTTGAGTGCAGGGAGTACAAGAGGGGGATTTGGGGGAACTGGAGTAGGAATCGAGATTCCAGAGGTGGGGGAGGGGCGGGAGATTAGGGATGAAAAGGTAGCATGAATTTCGAACATGCGCCAATATGCTCTCGGCGCACAAGCGCACGAAAACACTTGTGGCGCCCACATGTCGGCCTTAGAGTCCTTATTCTTTCTTTTTTGGAGAGCCCGGCCTTTTTTGAGGATCTTTTGAGAGACCGGTCTGAGAGTCATAATTGACCTGTTTGGCATTGCGTTACTACTCGGCCCATATTCAACGACACCTCAGTGGCCCAAACAAGTGTACATCATCGAAAAGACAATGAGCTCAAATTATATAACTTGAAAAAGGAGATATACTCTAAACACTAGAGAATGGTGATGCCCTCATTTAGCCCACCAGTAGTTCAAGACAATAAACAGTTAGAAACAACGATATATACAACATTCAAACACTTACTAGTGACTACTACTGACATAAACAGCAAGACATGATAGTTCATAAGAAGTCTTGCTACACCACCAAAATGCACCCATCTGCAGCACTAAGACTCTCGTGATCCAGACGAGAATGACATTCTAAATAGAGGCAACTATTACATAGTAAGAGTGACATAGATGAGGATGACCAAATGACAAGGAATATGCATAACAAAAGAAAGAACTACCTATCCAGAACAAGCAGCAAAGACAACAAAGTCATTTGAAGAGATGATCCAACACCATCATAATTTGCAGCCCCGCTTCAGCGACCAGTGATCCGGAGACACCAGTACTCCACCCATTCGACGGAACAACCCAATTACCTATCAACCTGAAGGCTTGAACCACATCACTGCCTGTCGTAATCGATACATCCCAGGATCAAAATTAATCTGGATGCCTTTGTCATTCTCACCCTCTTTTGGCTGCAGGCTGTATCGTTGACAATCAGGGGAGTTTGCTCCCGAAATCCTAGGGCTCGTCGTGTAGACACAATTTTCCATAGCAAACAGACCCTCTTTGCCATCAAGGTCCTTGCCAACGGTGATCTCCTGGTTAATCGGATAATTGAGTCCGAGAAACAGAGAGTGTGAACCAAGGCTGTTTACCCGCCTCCAACTAAAAAATCCCGAAGGCCCCAACAAGCTGGTATCCTGCTCATAGACGTAACAACCATTGTCCGGATACTCACGTATTTCACGGTGCTTGTATACAATGGGGTTTTTGCAATATAACTTTCCGGCTCATGTGTCCGAATGATCATCAGTCTTTTGCCGTCGTCTGATCAAGCGAGGAACCAGTTGTGCTTCCCTGTTTTTGGCAAAGGTGGTGTGATTACGAAGGGCAGTAACTGTAGGGACACTGCATCGTATCAAAAAGGAGAGACATTGTTAATGTAAGATCAGCATTGTTCAGAGTATGAGTAGGATAATGCAAGAAATAGCATTGATATGTCCCTGTTGGAACTGGGAGGAAAATACAGGGAAATGTATACTGGGTTTAAAAATATAGAAGTTCCATGCATGGTTATACTCATGTTATCTCGCAATCGATTCTTCACAGGAAACTACCATGTCATGCATGTTATGTAATCATGTTCTGTCCTCACAAACAAATTATTCAAGGTAACTAACAGACCATGCATTGTTATATACTCGTGTTCCGTGGGAAAAAATTTTGTGAGGATATTATTCTAGCCATTGATTGCTGAAGGGTGAATATAGGTATGTACACATGGTAAGCATTACAGGATTTCACTACTTCCAAATATAGAGTTCTCCATATGCACATTTACTTCCCTAATGTATGGTTAGATGAAACCAACAGTGTGGTGCATGTTTCTACATCGTGAAAATGAGGACACTAACATGGCCATTGATATGTAGTAGTGTATAGGTTACTGTAAAATAAGGAGAATATCCATATATTCCTAACCGTTTGATTATTCAGGGGTACAAATTGGTTGTAATGACATGGTCACAATTGCATGAATTAACTCATTCCAAATATAGCTGATTTACGGCGTCTCTAATACATTGCCATAGTTCTATTCAAATTCTGCTCAAACAGGGATATGCCAATCATCACAAAAAGTTCAAACAGTGTCATGGCATCATCATTAACATGAGACTGAAACAACTTACACGCATCGTCCCAGCAATACGTGGTGCCATCTGCTTTGTCGATCGCATAGATGATGCCATTGTGTTCAATAGCATCACAGAAGTGTGTATCAGCTTTGACGATGATCCACTGTGAGCTGAGTTGTCTCCAGCTAAAGAAGGCACCGGCGTAAAGATAGGCGAGTCCGCGGTCGAACAAGGCAATTAGCTTGAAGTCTACGTAATTCGCATGTCGTGTGGGCACTTGGAAGATTACAATCTTCTGCAAAACAAGGTCCGTCCAACTGACGTGGTAATCTAGATGACTTGGAACGCGATGGTAAAACTCTATATAGTCCAACGGAGGAAGGATAATCTCATGGGAGGTCTGGAAGTTCATGAGCACCAACTTTTTACCGTCTTCTCTGAAGGCAGCCATCCAGTGGGAGTTCATGCCGACCCAGTACATACCTGCCAAGAACTTTCGGGCGATGGTAATCGGATCGAAGTCGAGGGAAATGATGTATGGCGACCCACTACATACCTGCAAAGAAGTTTCGGCTAATGGAGATCGGATTGAAGTCGAGGGGCATCATGTACGCCTCCGTATCAAGGTGAGCCAATCTCGCAAGACCAGATAGTAGCAGGCAGGGTGTCTTGAAAAGCTTAGGCCTCGCTTCGGTGATGGCCGTGTGCATGTCCCACGAGCATGCAACCAGCCGCAGGGTGCTCAATATATCCATACACGAACAACAAAGGTCAAGGATGTCACTAGGGAGAATGCTCCAATCGCGGCTCATATGGATGCTGCGCGGTTCGTGTTCGGCCATGGTGGAGTTTGGAAGGTGGGGGGTTTTGGGGGGCTTGATTTATAGGGGAGAAGGCTATCGGTGCTGGAGCGGCTAGCGAGGGAATAGTGGTACTGGGGGAGGCGAGCGAGGCGACGGTACACGGGGGCACAGTGATATGGAGACGGAGATGGAGATGGAGATGGAGATGGAGTGGTGCTATGGGAGGGGAGAGGGAGACGAGGCGAGGCATGCTAATGTGTTGTACAACGGCAGTCACAGACTGCACAGTGCACAGGGTGAGGCTGACTTTGGTAACCCGAACACGCCGGCTGGACTAGTGTCAGGCGCAGGGTGTTGTCACTTCATTGTGAGGACTGGATGAATAGTACATTGACCATCAAGTGTACCACAGCTGTACTACTAATACTACTAGTAGGAACATGAGTACTCCAGTACTGTATAGAGGAAATAGGTCTCCCGTGCTAGCATGCCTGTTCACTTCGTCCTCCAACTATCATCCATATTGCGAGCAGAACCAAATTCTCGTGCATGCGGAAGCGCGAAGATGGGCCTTTTCTTTTTTGATGAGGACAACCGTGTATTCCTTAACCAGAGAATGTTGTGTCTCGCACACACGCGCCAATATCCATCTGAACCAGCTACGACACATTTTTTATCTGTTTGCATAGGTCCCACCTATCAGGAAGGATGGGCACATACACGAATAGGTACGACTCCTCAGTCTACCTGCTTAGCCTTTTCGTTTAGTCTACCTAGTCGTCTAATCAACTACCTGCACGCCACTTCTTCCATATAATTCTCCATCGGGAACCGATTTTCCTTGGCTTCTTCACCTCCCCTTCATCTTCATTTCCATCCAAACCCCACTGCGTTCACATTGTTTTAACCTCTTTAAATAATCCTCTACTACTTCAGTTAGACTAGCCATCTAATCCTAATTCTCCAAACAATAGCCCTCTGTACCAGCGGTTCCAAACGGTGAAAGAAATTGAGATGCAGGTTTTTAGCGTCCAACATGTCCTCGTCGAAGGCTCGTTGAGCATAGTTGGCACCGTCACCGTACACCCAAGGGTCATTCGGAAGTGGATCAACAATGTATCCAACTCCCTCAAAAAGGTAGAGACGAGGGTCATCGGTCTCGACGCAGAGTACATGAAGCATGCCACTGAGAAGATCCAACGCGCCGCCGTCCTTCAGTTGTGCCTCGAAGATGATGTTTTGGTGTACCACATCATACACACACCCTCCATACCAGGTGAGCTTCACGCTTTCTTATCTCGGGAGGACATATACTTCTGTGGGGCAGCCATCGAAGGGGACAAACATAAGCTGGAGCCGTACAACCTTGATTTGAAAAGCATCGCTGACCTACAAACCAGAATCAAAATTCTTGTAGAAGATTGTGATAAACAGACACCATCCCTATTCGATGTAGCAAATTTTGTGCTCGGTACAAATCTTCAGAAGGGTGACGAGACGGTGGCATTAAGGTCGTCCAGATGGGAGAATTATCCCTTGACGTATGAGCGGATAAAATATGCTGCCCTCGATGCCCGTGTGAGTTTCATATAGCTGCAAGGTCCAAAGAGCTTGTTGCGAAGCCGTCTCCCACAGAAAATGATAACAACAACAACAACAACAACAACAACAACAACAACAACAACAACAACAACAACAACAAGAAGAAGAAGAAGAAGAAGAAGAAGAAGAAGAAGAAGAAGAAGAAGAAGAAGAAGAAAAGGCTGCACCAGCAGGAGGGCATTATGGATAGATGAACTATTTCTTCTCTTGTAAAAAAACTATTCCCTCTCGGTGTATATTGATATAGATGGACTATTTCGATGGTGTGCATGTCTTTGGAACAAAGTAGTTGCGTGGGTCCGCTTGACTATAAGGAACTATTTATCTTCCTAGCTTTCTCTACTACTCCTTCCAGTAATCGGTATGCAATGCATGTGTCCGTAGACATGACAGCTTGTCCATGGACGTTCAACTACGGCAACCATCATGTTTCATCCACTACCACTCGCGATTCCCACAACGCTGCTCCAACCCACGGCACCATGTCCCCCGATGTGCGCCTCACCCCTCTTGGCCGCACCGCCCCTCTCCCTTTGTGTGCATGACATGTGGGCCACCTTAAATGCAGCGAGCATCAAGTTTCTACCATAGCCACACGCGATTCCCACGACGCCGCTCGAACCCATGACACAACACGTCCCCCGACCTGCGGCTCACCCCTCTCGGCCCCACTGCCCCTCTGCCTTCGGAAGCATTACATGTGGACCAGTCACCTATCGGGTCGACATGTTATTGACTCAAAGGCAGGTGTAGGAAGGCGCTGAAGCTCAGTCCCGAGGGCCCTAAGAGGGAAATATAACTCCTGCACCGGGCCTTGTGGTGCTACAGCTGCACGAACTCGTGCCAAACTCGAGATTTGTTTCTTTACTATACATGCACGCAACGGTTTAATGGACATTGTAATCTCAACATGTGATGGGGAGCTCTAAATTTGAATTTGAAACTTATAAAACGAAAATATTCAAAACAAATAAACTGGGAGAGAGGGAGTATATCGTAGGATGTGTCCCATATGAAACAAGTCCCCTGTTTTTTCACCATGAAGATGCGGCTGGAAAGGAGCACATCATCTTCGTACTCGTACGACAACAAATCTACCGCAGACAGCATGGTCCACCTTTGACCGCCATGTGCAAGGTTCGTGCTATCTTATTCAATCTCACCATGGTTCCATCGTACCAATTCATGTGGTGGGTCGTTGGATGGCTGATCCCAATGTTGGACAAAGGTTCTACAGGAATGGTGTCACCGTTGTAAATGTTGGGCAAATTGATATTGGTACCCTCCCGTACATATGCAAGCCAATATCCACTCGCACCGAGCCTAACCTGTGAAATAGTGGGCAGGGGGAGAATTAGGAAATGGACACGGAAGTAGTATTTAGAATGCATTTACTACGTGATCAAACTCATCTTACCTTCTCATCGGAGGAAATCCGAGTGCCCCTCAACGTCGGCATCTCAAGGGGCGTCAACTTGCAACTACGGCCACGCCGCGCTGGAGAGACCCCCAAGGAAACATCCTCATGCGTTCCACGAAACATCAAGATGCATTTGTCTATACCCCTATATAGTGTGTGAATAAGTTTGAAAGTTGGTCGTTGGATGAAGCCAATCCGACGGTACAAAGATGGCAAATACGAGCACTACTGGCTGTTGGATATGATCTACATTCCATCAGATTTCGCCACATGTAGAATCTAGAAGACTCCACATGTAGAAGCATAATGCACAAACCAACAGAATCTCATGCGTGCAATGCACGTGTACCTTACTAGTATGAGTAGTTTATATTGTGAGAGAAAAGGATGAACGAGGGAAGGCCTCTAGAGATAGAGATAGACACTACTACTACCAATGTGCTGGCCCGTGCGTTGCAATGGATCCAAAGTAGTAGAATAATACTTGTTCACGTGCTTTAAATATAAACACTGTAGTTTTGATATACATGTGTCAGCAGACATGACAGCTTGTCCATGGAAGTTGAACCACGGCGACCATCACGTTTCTTGTTTCTACCACTACCACACGCACACACGATTCCCACGATGCCGCTCCAACCCACGCCACGACGTCCCCCGACGTGGACATGGATCCTCTCACATGGCTATCACTGCCTTTCCTTCGCTCACAGGTGGCACCCACGCTTTGAGGTCCCACATGTCAGTGACAGAGTGGTAGGATTGTTCACGTCAGGGGATCCTCATCCCCTCGACGTGCACCTCATCCCTCTCGGCCCCACCCCTCATCTTCCTTTGTGTGCATGACATGGGGCCAACTGAACTGCGGCGACCATCAACTTTCTACCACAGCCACACCCGATTGGACGCGGTTTGCCTGCTCCGCTGCTGTGCTCCAATCGGTACTCCCGCACCATCGAATTTTCATTCAGCGGCTGTGACACACTTCGTCCCGGGCATCAATCCTCAGCTAGAGTACTTCTGTACTACAGGTAGTACCCGCCGGTGTGGCCATCTACGCCTCGTAACGCCCCGACGCCCAGCTGTGGCACCCTCGCCACAGCCACGCCACCACCGGCCGGTTCATCTCGAACGAGTGAGTCGTGAACCACGCCACCACCATGAGAATGACATGTGGGCCATCCGCATTTAAGGTCTGCATGTCATTGACTCATAGGCCGGGCACTAAGCCACTGAAGTTCGGTCCCGTGGGCCCCGAGAGGGAAATGTAACTCCTGCGGACCTTAAATATCTTAGGCATGTGTTTGGTTCATTGCTACACTTGTGGCTTGCCACACTTTTCTGGCTACATGGTCCACATGTCATAGACTCAACTTCTTGCCAAATCTTGCCACACTTGTGGTGGCCATTTTGTTAGCCACATTTTTTGTGGCAGACACATGGGTTGTTTGGTTTTAGGTCTAGCAACGCCACACTATCATACAATGTTGCCAAACTTGCCTAAGGTTAGGGGTTGTTTGGTTTGCGACTAACTTTGCCAAATGTTGCCACACCTAAAGGTAGGCAAATTTGACTAACTTAGGTGAGTGTTTGGCTCAAGCCACGCCTTAGGCAAGCCACACTTGGACCCCACATGGCATACACACAAAAAATGTGGCAAGATTCCCTTAGGCTTGCCAACTTGTGGCTTTCATTTTTGATGAACTAACCTTAAGCGAGCTTGAAAAAAATATGTGGCGAAGTGTGGCAATGCTAGGCCTAGAACCAAAAAGCCCCTTAGTTCTTGCAAATGAGAGCCACAAGTTGGCAAGCCTAAGGGAATCTTGCCACATTTTTTGTGTGTATGTCAGGCTTGCCTAAGGTGTGGCTTGAACCAAACACTCACCTAAGTTAGTCAAACTTGCCTAACCTTACATGTGGCAATCTTTGGCAATCTTAGTCACAAACCAAAAAGCCCCACACTTTGCCTAAGCTTAGTTGTGACAAAGTTAGGGGCTGTTTGTTTCTAGGCCTAGGAGTGCCACACTTTGCCATACAATGTTGCCAAACTTGCCTAAGGTTAGTTCTTCAAAATGAGAGCCACAAGTTGGCAAGCCTAAGGGAATCTTGCCGCACTTTTTGTGTGTATGTGATGTGCGACCATAGTGTGGCTTGCCTAAAATGTGGCTTGAACCAAACACACACCTAAGTTGGTCAAACTTGCCTAACCTTAGATGTGGCAAGCTTTGGCAAACTTAGTCTCAAACCAAACAACCCCTAGTCATGAATTAATAAGTTTAACCATGGAGTCTTCTAGATTCTACATGTGGCAGAATCTGGTGGAATGTAGATGATATCAAACGACCAGTAGTGCTCAGATTTGCCATCTTTGTACCGTCAGATTGGCTTCATCCAACGACCAACTTTTAAAGTTTTTCACACACTATATAGGGGGTATAGATATAGATGTGTCGGCTCGTTGCAATGGATCCAAAGTATATCTATTTAGTGGAGTGCACTCTAAACGCATTATCTATTTATTTTCCTCTAACCTTTCGTTGCCATGCAACCAAGCCACATAAGCTTCATGGGTGCCCCCCACATCATATTATTCATACTACGTTGACTGAAAAAAAGATAAATCACCCAAAACAAGATCTTCCCATTTTTTGTTCCTACGATGTTGTGCGATGCACGTACCTACTAGTTGCATAGTGGTAGTACTAGTTGTATAGTACAGACTTGGTACTAGTAGGACTAGTACTAGTACGGAATGCTCCTACTCTATCATCGAGCCCCATCTGACACCAAAATTCTTGGCTTCCGTGCTACAGCTAGATCTTCCCCTCATTTCTGTTTTCCAACCCGGCGGCGCGCGGGGTGCGGTTTCCCAGTAGTCGGTTTGCTCAACGGCGGTCCCACATGAAAGTGAAAATGCTAGGCAACATGCCTTCCCTAAGCTATGTGTCGTGCCAGACGGGCCGTGGAGTGATCCCGATTCCCGGGCGTGTGGGGTTGCGACTCGAATGCGGCAGGCCTTTTCCTTTTACTAGCAATGTGCCCGTGCGTTGCGACGGATCCAAAGTAGTAGAATAGTAGTACTTGTTCACAAACTTGAAAGAACTCACTTGTTTTGATATACTCGTAATATATTACTCCCTCCATTCCTAAATATTTGTCTTTTTAGATATTTCAAATGGACTATCACATACGGAATATATAGACATATTTTGAAGTGTAGATTCACTCATTTTGCTCCCAATGTAGTCACTTATTAAAATCTCTAGAAAGACAAATATTTAGGAACGGGGGGAGTACTTTTCACTGAAAATATATTTGTCAGGCTGTTTTGATGAGGTGAGGGAGGGATGTGGTTGCTTTCAAGATAATAAGGGGTTTTCTGCAAATTGTAGCAGATAAGTGGGCTATTGTTGCAAAAAATGCCACAACTTACCTCACAACCATTAGATGCAGATCTAATGGTCAGAAACGACGGATGTGAGACACACCACCATCACCAAAGGTAAGCACAATTTATACATTGATGAATGGAGTACTAGTTACAGTGATGCATATAATTAAGCAAAGGGATCACACATGTCGGGATTGACTGGAACGAGAATGCAATAGCACAATAAGAATTAAGGCCACGATGATGCGATCGCAGTGGTGGTTACAGAAGGCAAGAAGAAGAGCTGCTTGCCTTCGCCAGGCAGGCAGGCAGGTGCTCGACGGCGACGCCAGCGTGCGCCACGCAGCTGCCCGCCGCCCTGCTTCACCCCCTCGCCTCGCTGCTGGCCTGGATGAGCTCCACGTCGAGCCCCGCACCCCGTGGACACACCCATTCACCCCCAGCTCCTCTCCCTCGCTCTCCCACGCCATGGCCGACGCCACCGCAGCTGCACCGTTGCCGTAGTCGCGCTCTCCGTCGTCCCCACGCCGCGCCACCGTGTCCAGGAGCTCTGCCGCCCTCCTCTCCTTCGAGCTAGTCGAGCCCCGAGCGCTTGCGTGCCCCGAAGCCACTGCACCGACCTCGCCGACTCCACCGTCACCGGAGATCCCCTTCGTCGTCGCCGCCGCACCAGCTCGTCCCTGAGCGCGCCGTCTGGTTCCTCGAGATCGCCGTGAGCCCAGCTACCTCTCCCCCTTTCCTCTCTCGTTCTCGTGCACCACAACAAGCGCACGAAGCTTCACCGCACGCACCGCCGCTGAGCTCGTCGCCGACGTGTCTCCGGCCAACCACTGGTCACACCACCGTGTCCAACGCACTCACCGCACCCGCAGGAACCCGTAGCACCACTCCACGCGCCTCGCCGTGCCCCCTAGCGTCGAGTTCGACCTCACCCGAACTCCGGCGACCGCCAAAGTCATCGCCGGCGACGTTTCCGGCCACCCCGAGCTCAACCACCACCACCAAGAGCTGCGGCTTGCTCCCAGCTACCCGTAGATGCCCTCCGCCGCTCATTTAGCCGCCGGAACACACAAAAGCACTCTGGCCGCCGCGTTCGGCCTCGCCGGCGGCTAAACACCGGTGAGTTGACCCCGCTGACCCCTCGTTTAACCACGGGTGGGCCCAGTTTGACCCCCTTGGGTCAATGACAGGTGGGACCCTGCCCTGTTAACCAATCAGGATTAGATGCATCCATCAACGTGCGACCTCCTCCTCCTCAACTTAGTGCGTCAGGCCACCGACCGGCGGCTAAGGAGCGGAAGCTTTTGTGGCGAGGTCGAGGTACTTCTCAGCAAAGGCATCCAAGGCTTCCAGCCGGTTGAGGAAGTCCAACGTCGTAGCCTCCTCACTGGCCTTGTAGATACCTATGTACACGATTTGCTCGCACACATGGATGTGTAGGTCGACGAATTCATGCAGGGCGAGGCACCTTGCGGCGAGCGCGACCTCCAGGTGGACATTCTTCATGGCGTCGGCGGGCAGTCGTAGGGCCACCAGTGCTTGAAAGAGGTTCCGGCCATGGAGGCCGATTAGGGTGGCAGGTAATGAGGAGCCCGGGCGTGCTGGCTGGAGGAGTACGACGATGTCGTCCGCGAGCTTCTTGAGGACGGTGAACTTGTTGGTGGTGGCAATGATCATCTCTTCCAACTAAGAGTCGTAGTAGGCATCGACGGTGGCCATCCACCAGCCGGTCTCCAACACCGTCCGGAGATGATCGTCGGCACCATGCCGCAGGCCGGCGTTGTGGACAATCTCGCACAGCCGCTGGCCACTCGCGCGCATCACCGCCACGGGTCTGGAGTGAGCTCTTTTATCCTTAGTGTAGGTGCTTAGGCAAATGATTAGGTGCGTACAATGTGGTAGATGCATTGGAATGGAGGGGCTCCTTCATATGAGGGCAAAATGTGTTGCATTCACATCGTGCAGCCTCTTTTCCAGGTCCTCCTCCCATTACTCCCCTCATGCATTAATTGAAGGAGGATGCATTGGCCGTTCAACATTTCAGGAACCGCTACTCCCTCCCTCGTCTGCATTAAAGCCGTATCGGGAACTGCACCGCCCGCTGTCAAATTGAATAGTACTGCGCCTCCTGCTGCACGCCCAGCTGAACACGCCTCCTCGCCTCCATCAAACCCCTCCGTTAAACCCGCATGCAAACCGAGAAACCTACTCCGGCCACACGCCCAGCTGAGGTTTCATGATCATGCTTAGCATGACAACCCAAACAAAGTAACCGATAGCGGGACTATTTTCTTTGGTAGACATTTCTTCTGTTAAACAGTAACATAACATATCTCTCCGCGTACCTTTGTTTATAAAACCGTATGGCCAGATTGCCTTGTTTGTTGTAAATCTTTGCTCTCATAAAGGCTTTATAAAGTAGGACAAACACTCCTCGGCTATTTTCCGAGGAGGTGGAAGCCGATGGTCAGTCAACAAAGTTTTGTACAATGCGGATCCGAGCATTAATGACGTAAAGTACTTGGATACATAGAGTCATTACACATAATTTGTGATTTTACTATGGATATCGATCCTTAACTCGGCCTCCCGTGCCCGCATTAAGGCTCAGGGGCTACTGGGCTTCGGGCTTATTATTTACAAATATTAAAGGGGCACATCGATCCCCTGATCTAGTGTTGCCACCCGACCAGTGTCTTGGGGGCTACTGCATTGCATGTTCGATGCAGAAAATTTTAAGTGGAATACAGTTTCCGAGGAGATTTTGATCCTCAGGTTGGTTGGCCGCACCCAACCTGAGTCTCGAGGACTGAGCATGCCGCTTTTTGTGTCCCGAAGTATTCTGACGGTCTAGGACTTGATCCTCAGACCGATTTTGCAAATCAACCTGAGTCTCAGCAGCTACGGGGATCAGCGGTCTTATGTCATCCTTCATGTGCATCTCGGGTTTTAGACCGATACCCACCTTGAGGGCTACTGGCTATGTATCTCGACAGTGAATAAATTGCACCAATCAAAAATATTGACAAAAATCGGCCCACATTCGGGGTGGTGCACCACCTCGGAAGCAGTCCGCCATAAAGCTCGGGCGCTAGTGGTGGCTCCATAGAGGGCATTTCCGGCATTAAGCTCGGCTAAACTCCGCCAAACTTCTTTGAACCAAGGTGATTTACGACATCTCGGATACAGTCCGACGTTGGAGCTCAGATACATAGTCCGGCGTTGGAGCTCGGATACATAGTCCGGCGTTAGAGCTGGGAAGCAGTCCGGCATTGGTGCTCGGCTGCAAAAGATACCTCGAATGCAGTCCGGCGTTGGAGCTCGGACGCAAGAGGACACTGCCTCCCGGGAACAACTTCAAACCCGAGGTGTGGCATAACAAGGCATTGATAAAGGCCAGAAACTTAAAGGGACTCCTCGGATACCCGACGTGTAAACTCGTCGAATGCATTTCGGCGATCCTCGAGATAGAAGATGAGCAGATTTGTTGAACCAGTTTTCAAGACCGGCAACCAAAGATGAAGAACAGTTCTGTGGAGGATATAGCTACTGAGTATAAATCGGCCAGGAGGGTCCGGTTCAGCCTTGACTATGTTAAAGCCTAAGAAGATCTGGAAGATGGCGCTTTACTAAAAGAAGCATAGAAGCCCGAAGCCCAAAGGCGGATTAGGGCCCATAGTGGTAAACCGCCATGACTATGTAAACTTGTAGTATAAGTTAGGAAAGGAGAGACCGAGCCAGACACTTTGTATGAGTCGGCCTCAGGGCTCTGTAAACCAGCCGGGCGTCAACCTGTGTATATAAAGGGATGACCCAGCGGCGGTTTAGGGACAACAAACAACAACTCGAGACTCAGGCAAGCGTATTCCGCTCCCTGATCATCGAAACCCAATCAATCCCATCACAAACTAGACGTAGGCTTTTACCTTCATCGAAGGGGCCGAACTAGTATAACTCCCGTGTCCCTTGTCCGGTTTAACCCCTTCAAGCTAACCCGTTGCGATGGCTCCATGACTAAGTCCTTTCACGAGGACATCTGACGTGATAATTCCACGACAGTTGGCGCCCACCGTGGGGCTATCGAACGATGGTGTCGAGTTCTTGAAGGGCTGCTCTGAAAGGCTTAAGGGGTACGTGATCGGCCGGATGACCAAAAGTTGTCGCGGCAAGCTTTACATTGACGACAAAGGATGGGGCCCTGAGGCCGGCTTAATCGAGTATGGGTACCGGGCCCCCTTCGGCGGAATTCATGTCTTCATTGGCAAGATCGGCGAACCAGGCCCTGAGCCGGACATCTACACCGACCTCGTCGAGACGTCTCAGCATGCGAGTCCAGCTCGGGTTATGCCCGCCGTGAAGCGTGCGTTCGTAGGATGTGTCCATGGGATCGGATCTGAACCGGTGTCTGAGGGCGACACGGCGGTTTATTCCGACGGCGAGTCATCCACTGGCGAAACCGAGTCCTTGTACCAGATTCATGACGGTATGCCCGAGGGATATTCCGATGGCAACAGTATTCCGGACCTCCCTAAAGCGCCGAGCCGGGTTGCTATTTACATGGCCGGCACGCAACCTGTGATACAGTCTTCATCGACCGTAGCAATGACTACCGGATCAGCGGCCGCGTCAGGTACCTCGGCGCGCCGGCCAGCGCAGGTTCTCTCCGGTTTAATGGACGCTTGGGCGACCTTGTTAACCGCGATAGTCACCCCGGATATGCAGGATCAGCACAATGCGGAAGTTGCGAGGTCGAAGGAGCAGATTGCGCAGGCTAAGGCGGACCTGGTGGCTGAGGATAATAGGATGGCTGAGGAACCGGCCGCTTTGAATGCTCAAGCACAGCAGATACAAGCACAGAATTACCAGTTCATGCTGGACCGGACCGCATCAGAGGAGGTGTTACGAAGGAAGTATCGGTCGCGCCTGCCGCCGGTTTACGAAGGGTTAAATCTCTTTCAGACCCCAGGCGCTGGGCCAAGCAATCTGGAAGCTGCAAACCGAGCTGAAGCGCCGAGGATCGCCCTGGATCAGCCACGGGCAACGGAGCTACCCCGACGGACAGTTAACCCGCCACAGTATGTGTCTACGCCACCGGGTCACTTTTTGAGCCCCCTAGATAACATGATTGCTGCGGCTTCACGCTTGGCAGCCATTCCAATCGAAGGAGATTCAATAGAGGCAGTTGAGACACAGCGGTCGAGAGATCTTCTTCAAACCGCCGTAGTGCACAAACAAGCTTATTCAAATAGCCGGGACATGATCCATTCAACCCCCCGTCCGAGCCCAAGTTATAGCAGGCGGATGGACAAACCAGAGGTGTCTAGCAGCGCGCGGCGTCGCAATGCTCAGGAGGTAGTGGACCATGGCAGGGCTCGAAGGGATGGCGCTTTGGATCGTTATCAACCCGCCCCGGTTCAGCCAACACTGTCGGTTGACAGAGGCACCGGGCTTGCTTTCAGTTCCTGGGGAGTACCGTGCCTTATTCCGGCTCTCCGTAACGTGCGTCTGCCCAAGGATTTCAAGGGACCGCGCAAGGTGCCTAACTATACGGCGGATCAGCCGCCTGAGGCGTGGGTCAAGACTTATGAGATGGCAATGGAGATGATGGATGTGGGTGAAGCAGCTTGTGCAAAGTACTTCACGATGATGTTGGAAGGACCAGCCCGCACTTGGTTGAAAAATCAGCCAGCTAATTCCATCGAGTCATGGGATCAGTTGAAGGCCCGGTTTATAGCCAATTTTAAGGATACGTGCAAACAGCCCATGTCCATTGTAGATCTGGATGCTTGTGTTCAGGGTTAGAACGAGTCCACAACTCATTGGGTGCGCCGGGTCTCAGAAGTTTTGCACTCGTCCGGCCGGATTAACGCTGGCCAAGCAATTATCACACTGGAACGTAATTGCCGGTTTAAGTCACTGAAGGAGAAGTTGGGACGGCTCAAGCGCCACTGCAACGACCTGGGAACCCTCATGGCAGCCTTGGTAAAATATGCCGATTCTGATAATACCAAGGATCCCGATTCTGATAATGAGAAACCGGAGAAGGGAAAGAGGAACGGCAGTGCGAAGGGACAGCAACACAACCAGGGAGGCCATGGGAATAATGGTAAGCGTAAAGCGGATTCAGATTTTGTGACTAATGCTAATGTGCAGCGTCGTAGGGGTAAACCGCCCCAGCGTGGTGGGACGATGAATCTGGAGCGTTTGTTGAATCAGCCTTGTCCAAAGCATGGAACCAAAGAGGTCCCTGCAACACATCTCTGGAAGGATTGTAACATCATGAAGGAGTTCAAAAATTCTGATCTCTTCTGGTATGATCAGGGCTCGTCGGGCGGTTCTGGTCCAGGTTTTCATGGTGGCGGCGGTTCAGGCTCTGGGTTTCAGAATAATCATAGTAACCAGAACAACCAAGGTGGTAATAACCAACAGAGTGGTCAAGGGAATCAGCAGCAGTCGGGTTACCAGAGTCACCCGAAGCAGCTGAATGGTGGACAATATCATGTATTCACCACTAGTCTGTGCAAGCGTGATCTGAAGCTGCATAAGAGGGCAGTCAATGCGGTTGAACCGGCAGTTCCATGCTATTTGTGCTAGTCGGAACAACCTATCGTGTGGTAGGGAAGATCATCCGCCCCGGGTTGACAATCCGGGTCAGCTAGCTCTGGTGGTGGCACCTCAGGTGGGAGGTTACAAGTTCACCAAAGTACTTATGGATGGAGGAAGCAACATTAATATTCTGTATTATGAGACATTCCGCCGAATGGGGTTGACAGATAAAAATCTTAAACAGTCCAATACTGTTTTCCATGGCGTGGTACCAGGAAAGTCGGCATATCCAGTGGGCAAGATTGCCTTGGAAGTTGTGTTTGGGGACGAACATGATTCCCGGTCTGAGACATTGACTTTTGAGGTGGTGAGAATCCAGAGCCCGTATCACGCACTGTTCGGACGACCGGCTTATGCAAAATTCATGACCAGGCCTTGTTATATTTACTTGTAGCTCAAGATGCCGGGTCACAAAGGAACCATCACGGTTCATGGAAGTCGGAAAATCGCTTTGGATTGCAAAGAGAGTGATGCGGCTTACGCTGAGTCGGTTTGTGCTACAGAGGAGTTAAAGTTTTACAAGGAGAATGTTGATCCGGCAGATATGACCCCTCTGAAGAAGCCCACCACTGAGCATGACCCAACCCTACACTTCAAACCGGCTGACGAGTCGAAGCTTATTGACTTTGTACCTGGCGATTCATCCAAGCAGTTTAGCATCAGCACCAATCTGGATCCAAAATAGGAAAGCGCGCTCATTGAGTTCATCCGTGAGAACCGGGACATCTTTGCATGGAAGCTTTCTGACATGCCAGGTGTACCGAGGGAACTCGCTGAGCACACTCTTAATATTGATCCGAAGTTTAAACCGGTCAAGCAATTTCTTTGTCGCTTTAATGAAGAGAGACGCAAGGCAATTGGGGAGGAGGTAGCCCGGCTGTTGGCTGCTAGATTTATCGTTGAAGTGTTTCATCCTGAATGGTTGGCTAATCCGGTGCTGGTTCTTAAGAAAAACAGGACTTGGCGTATGTGTGTGGACTACAAGGACTTAAATAAGGCTTGCCCGGCCGATCCTTTTGCTCTCCCGCGTATTGATCAGATCATTGATGCGACGGCGGGTTGTGAGCGCCTGAGTTTTTTGGATGCTTACTCAGGGTACCATCAGATCAAAATGACAGTTAAGGACCAGGAGAAGACAGCTTTCATCACTCCCTTTGGAGCCTTCTGCTATGTTTCTATGCCCTTTGGGCTCAAGAGTGCTCAGGCAACTTATCAGCATTGTGTGCAAAATTGTCTTCACACGCAGATTGGGCGTAATGTTCATGCCTATGTGGATGACATTGTGGTGAAATCCAGGGAAAAGGAGATATTGATAGCTGATCTCAAGGAGACGTTTGACAACCTCCGGGTTTACAAGATGATGCTTAACCCGGATAAGTGTGTCTTTGGTGTTCCGGCAGGCAAGCTGCTCGGTTTTCTTATGTTTAACAAGGGCATTGAGGCTAATCCGGAAAAGATCAAGGCAATCACATCCTTGGCTAAACCGACATGTATCAATGATGTTCAGCATCTCGCAGGCCGGATTGCAGCCCTCAGCCGGTTTATCAGTCGTCTGGGTGAGAAGGCCATTCCCTTGTATCAGATGCTGAAGAAGACGGATGATTTCGTCTAGAGTGATGCGGCCAATGTGGCCTTTGAGGAGTTAAAACGGTAGTTGATTGAACCGCCAGTTCTCGCAGCCCCAGTTGATCATGAGCCTTTACTATTATATGTGGTTGCTAATGCCCAAGCAGTCAGTGTGGCAATTGTGGTAGAGCGTAAAGAGGCTGGGAAGGAGTATCCGGTTCAACGACCAGTATACTACATCAGTGAAGTTCTGATCGAATCAAAGCAACGCTATCCGCATTGGCAGAAGTTGGTGTATGGGGTTTTTATGGCCAGCCGAAAGCTCAAGCAATATTTTCAAGGTCACCCCATCACAGTGGTTAGTTCTGCTCCCTTGGGCGATATCATCCAAAACAGAGAAGCAACTGGCCGGGTTGCCAAGTGGCCAATTGAGCTTGGTCCACATGGTTTGAAATATGTACCTCGAACAACCATCAAGTCTCAGGCTCTTGTGGACTTTATCAATGATTGGACCGAGTTGCAAGCATCGGAAGAGAAGCCAGATAATACGTACTGGACTATTCATTTCGATGGATCAAGGCAGTTGGAAGGCTCGGGGGCTGGAGTTGTCCTAACTTCCCCTCGCGGTGATAAAATTTGCCATGTCCTCTGTTTGATGTTTCCTTGTACTAACAATGCAGCTGAGTATGAAGCTCTACTTCATGGTCTCCGTGTGGCTAAAGAGATGAACTTAACTCGAGTTCGTTGTTTCGGAGATTCTGATCTAGTGGCTCAGCAAGTTTCTGGTACTTGGGATTCTAAGGATCCACTCATGGCGGCTTACAGGCATGAGGTAGATATTGTGGCGGGTCACTTCAAAGGTTACCAGGTGGAGCATATTGATCAGCGCAAAAACGGAGCGGCAGACGCTTTGAGCCGACTTGGATCTCAGTGTAAAACGGTACCCTCTAACACCTTTTTAGATATCTTGCATAACCCGTCTGTTAAATTGCCAACAGAAGAGGATCTGGCTGTTCCTGATCCGGAGGCGCAGCTGGTGGCCGCTTTACACGTCGTGCCGGATTGGACGGTTCCATATCTGGCATATATGAGCCGGGGTGAGCTACCAAATGATCAAGTCCTGGCCCAACAGATAGTCCGACTCTCTAAGTCCATGGTTATTCACAATGGCGAGTTGCACCGCTGTAGCGTTTCAGGCGTATTTCAGCGTTGTGTTTCTCCGGAGGAAGGCCAAGCGATCCTCCGGGAAATTCATGAAGGGGATTGTGGTCATCATGCCAGTTCAAAGTCCCTGGTTGCAAAATCTTTTCGTCACGGGTTTTACTGGTTGACAGCTCATGCTGATGTGGAGGATCTGGTAAAGCGATGTGATGCTTGTCAAAAAAATTCATGCAGAGCTCATGTTCCGGCTCAGGAGCTATGGATGATTCCCATCACTTGGCCTTTTGCTACTTGGGGGCTTGATATGGTGGGACCCTTTAAACGTTCCCGGGACAAGAAGACCCACCTGTTGGTGGCAGTTGATAAATTCACCAAGTGGGTTGAAGCGGAGCCTGTTAGCAACTGTGATGCAGCTACGGCGGTTCAATTTCTCAAAAAGATTATTTTTTGTTTTGGCTGCCCACACAGCATTATCACGGATAATGGTACTAACCTCTCCAAAGGTGAGATGGAGGATTTCTATCAGAGAGAGCACATCCGGCTTGACCTAGCATCTGTGGCGCACCCTCAATCCAACGGTCAAGCAGAGCGAGCTAATCAAGAAATTTTAAAGGGTCTTAAACCCCGGCTCATGATTCCCTTGAAGCGGACGCCGGGTTGTTGGGTGGAAGAATTACCTTATGTGTTGTGGAGCATCAACACCACCCCCAATCGATCAACAGGATACACGCCTTTCTTTATGGTCTATGGGGCAGAGGCGGTTCTCCCAAGTGATATACATCATGATTCGCCCCGGGTTGCTAATTACGTTGAAGCGGACAACGAGCAAGCCCGCCAAGAGGCACTGGATTTGCTAGATGAGAAGCGAGATATGGCTTTGGCACGCTCGGCGGTTTATCAACAAGACCTGCGGCATTATCACAGCCGCCGGGTTAGGACAAGAGCCTTTCAAGAAGGTGACTTGGTGCTCCGGCTTATCCAGGATCTGACCGGCATACACAAATTATCCCCGCCTTGGGAAGGACCCTTTGTGATCAGCAAGAATCTGCACAACGGATCATACTACCTCATTGACATTCGAGATGACTCACGCAAATCTGAGGAGGAGACCCGACGGCCCTGGAACATAGCTCTCCTCCGGTCTTACTACACTTGAGCCACAAGCTCTTTCTTATGTACATATTTTGACAATGTATATATTATCATCAATAAATAAATCAGCACCCTTGCTTTAAAGCGGGGCCTCTGCTATTTTTTCTCAAATATTCTTTGAGCTACATGGGGGCTGCAGCTGACAAAGCAGAGTACTACCCGTTAAACCGGCTATCACGCCACAAAGCTTGGGAGCTTCACACCCAAAGGGCCAAAGAGAGTTTCGATGCTATGCACAACTCAAACATAGGCACCTAATGAGCACAGCTCATCACGTTACTTGGGGGCTCCTTGGTCCAATACCAAGAAGTCTGAATGGACCCTTGTAGCTGGGTATCGACCCACGGCTTGGAAGCCTGGTACATTTACCTAAAACCCCGGGTTAACCTGCCTTCATCAAGTAAGACACTCCTATCCAGGTCATCCTGGCACGGCCCTCCGAACGTTTGACAGTTACTCTCCTTGAGACTCTGCACTTGTCAAAGTTAAAACGGTGATTGGTTAGTTGGAGGTCCATCTTAAAAGGCTTTGTTAAATGGTTCAACTCAGTGGCCTGGCAGCCCACTAAAAGCCTCGCATTTGAGCCTGGCAGCCCCCAAAAAGCCTCGACTACACGGTTTTCATTTGAGTTTTGGCTGCATTTTATGTTAAACCGATTTTTCTTGGCTTGATCAGTCATCTTCTTCGCCCGGTATTCCTTAAACCGGCTTGGTTTGCAACTACACGTTGACAGATCTTCATTTTAAACCGGAGTTTCTTAACCCGGCTTGGCATTGACTTCCTGTCAACAGCCCGGATCATCTGGCGTGAATCATCACCCGGTATGACTTAATCTACGACATCAGAAAATGATGGAGATACAAATAATTCAGATTTGGGTTTTTTCACCCTTATCGCAATCCAAGTTGGCCAGCCAACTAACCAGGGATCTTATATTACCGGTATGTATAATTTCATATTTTTATGATTTGATTATCAATCCGGCCTATTTTGGGTATTATGACCCGTCCGGAGGTAAACCGTCAGGACCCTTTGTCTTTTTATGAATACAGGAATTGCATATTATGATACTTGGAACAAAATTGACATTGATATGGCGGATCCACGCAAAATATCTCTTGCACGATGGCAGCAGATCATCATAAGTTTTTTGCTATCCTATTACACGGCACTCCAAGGTTCAAAATATGAAATTATTCATGGATCATTCCTGATATATCAACCGCCTTGACGGATTAAGCTTCATCACCGGGTTGACATGAGGTAGATGGGTCATCTGGCGTCGGTTCAGCCTCCTCCTCATCCAATGGCTGGAAGTCATTGGTGGTCCAGTCAATCCGGGTCAAGGCCTGAAAGACAGCCTCTTCACTTATAAGCTCAGCCGGATCAATGTCAGGGGCGTAAGTGTGCTTACGGATTGGTGGAATGAGGTTCTACACTTCAGGAATCACAGCTTCAACCCGTTTGTTGTTTGCATCATAGAAAGATCGGTGAACCGTCAGGTTCGCCTCTTCTGCTAGTTGACTCGCCAAAGGACGCATCTCCCTTGTTATCCGTTTGAGGGCGTCATTGTCAAATTCTTCGCCATTTTCTTGTGCACTGGGGAAGCCTTTGGATATATCAGCCGGATCAAGATCAGCTATCCATGCCTTGGCTCGAGTCAGCGCCAGAAAAGTGCCTGCCCGAGCAGCGAATCGCTTCAGCTCTTCTATTTGCGTTGGCATCATTGAGAGACGATCCAGCGTATCTTTCATAAGTGTTGGTGCTGCATTATCATATGAAGTTGCGCATATAACCCGTTGAGCGCTGGTATACAGCTGTTCAATCAGTGTATATGCCGCTTTAAGCTTCTTCCGCATGTCAGAACCTAGGTGAGCGATGCGACTCCCTATATCGGTTCAGGAAATACATGTTAAAACGATGAAATTTCAAAGGGATACAACTTTTGGCAACCACTACTTACCAAATATGGCAGAGGTCATGGCATTGATTTGGCGCTTCAGTCCAGACAATTCTTCTGCCACCGGTTCAAGAGCCGCTTCAGCAGTCTCCGCCCGCTTCACCAGTCCGGCCTTCTCGGTGTCCCAGTTGGCCCGTTCAGACTTAAACCATTCTTTAAGCTGCTCCATGGTGGTCAAGGCGGTTTTCAGCTCCTCCTTGGCCTTGGTGGATTCTGTTTGTTGGGTTTGAAGATTTGCTCGAAGATCAGCAATTTGCGAGATTTGTTGATTTATTTCACTCTGCAACAGTAAGAGAGCATGTTAATATCTTTTCAAAGTCCCAAGCATATAACCAGTTATACACTCGGCACTTGGGGGCTAATGCGGATCATTTTTTATGCGGGTATTTGAAGTCCCAAGGATTAATACAAGTTTTAATCCTGGCACTTGGGGGCTAATGTGTGTTTGATTAGACATAAAGAAAATTTCACAAGTTACTGCATGAAGTATATGAAGTCCCGGTTTGACTTTTTCAAGACAAACCGGCCCTTGGGGGCTACAATGCACTGAAGTTATAGAACAAGAATCAATAATGTTTACCTCATAGCGCTCCTTCATCAGATTTACTAAACCGGCTTCAAAGTTGCGGCTTGTATACAGCCGGTTCAGAAAGCCGGAATGAAGATCTTGAGCAGTGAGATCGGTATAAGCAGACAAATTAGTCTTCCCTTTCCCCTTGTTCATGGCAGCAAATTCATCCTTAGCAGTGTGCTTTGACAGAACAACCGGATTACCAGGGGCGTTATATGAGTGCCTATAACAACAACGTCATCATCCTTGGCCGGGCTGGAAGAATCAATATTCTGAACAGGACTTGGTACTTTCGTGGAAGGGCTTGGCGGTTTGATAATTGGACTTGGCGGATCAGCAATTGAGTCCCGTTGTTCCATTGCTGGGCTTGGTGGAGCAGGAGGATGTGAAGTGTCAGCTTCTGCAGTCGGTTCAACTTCTGGCAGATTAGCATTACCATCTTGATTTGGCCCAGTAGAGCTATCCATGGCAACTTCTGGGTGTTCGTCCTGATGCTCGGGCGTCTTTTCCGGATCAACTTCAACAGTAGGGTCGCTGGTCTTGGCCTTCTTGCTTAATCGAGCTTTGGTGCTATAACATCAAAGGTTAGAGTATGCTAAACCAACAAATAAAGTTATAAATCAGGTAACACTTACCCACCGACAACTTTGAGAGGAGGCAATTGGGTGGTTGACGAACCGCCAGACGAGCTGGAAGAAGCCTGGTAATTTGGGTCAGACGGATTGAGAGGGCATCGGAAGAAACCTTTTAAAGGATATTGTTTTTCAGGAGAACAAATCACCTCTGGACGGCATTTCCGGGAGGGTGTATCAGCTAAACCGGACGAAGCGATTTGTTGACCACTATGCCGGGTTGTGCGACGTTCTTCCGCTTGCCGTTTCTTCAAAGAAAATTTTGGATCCAAATGAGCAAGGGGGTGAGATTGTTTTACTTTTCGGACTGTACGGCGAATTCTTTGAACCGGCACAGGATCTGAGTCGGAAGAAAGAAGAATTACCTCAACATGATCTGCATGGCTGGCCTCAGCGTCATCCTGAAGAGGGTCATTGTCAATAAGATATACGAAAAAGGAGCCAAGTGAGTCAAGTTCTACCTCAGCATATGATTCTTCCTCCTCCGGCGGATCAAAAGATTCGGCGGTTTTCTTCTTTCCAGGTTTCTTGGCAGCCTTGGTTTTTACACGAGGAGCACGTGCCGGTTTAGTCCGTTTCTAGAAAGAGCTGTTGGCCTGAGATTAAGGCAGAGAAAGGTTAGTAGACAGTCAATACGGAAGTAAATCAGTGAAGTATGTACATGAACTTACCGACGGCGGTTTATTGGAGACGTAAAACGGAGCCAAACCGGTTTGGCTACATGCAGAGACCGGTTCATCAAGCATCTTCTTTACACATTCGGTGATTTCAAGGTCGGTCATTACTACTTCATGATATCGTTGAGGGTCTTTTACATTGCCGGTATACTCATGCATCAATCCGGGGCGGCGGCTCAAAGGCAGAATGCCCCAAGAAACCCAGCAGCGGACAAGATCAATGCCAGTTAAATTGTTGGCCATTAGAGCCCGGAGCTTGCCGAGTTGAGGAGCAAAATTCTTCCGTTCTGCGGCGATTAAACGTGGAGGCAGTGGGTGGCCATTGCTAAGCCGATGAGGGCGGTAGCCCGGCAAGGGATTTTCTCCATCAGGAGCAGTGTTCCGGCAGTAAAACCAGGTCTGGTTCCAATCTTTAGGATAGCTATGATGTTTGGCATGAGGGAAATCAACTTCTTTCCTTTTTTGAATTGACACGCCACTAAGCTCTGTGTTGGGGCCATCTAAGAATTCTGTGCGGCGGTTCAGATGAAAGAAGTCCCGGAATAACTCCACGGTTGGCTCTTCTTGAAGATAGACTTCGCAGAATACTTGAAAGTTGCATATATTTGACACGGAGTTCCGACCAATATCTTGCGGATGGAGTTGGAAGCTTACGAGGACATCCCGGAAAAAATTTGATCCGGGCGGACTGAATCCCCGGTCTAAGTATTGCATAAAAACAATCACCTGTCCTTCTTGAGGTTCAGGTGGACATTCCGATTCCGGAACTCGCCAGTGGAGAGCTCTCTTTGAGGCTAAGGCACCAGTGGTGACATAACCATTGATCTGTGTCTCTGTAATCCGGGATGGAACCCAATTGCAAGCAGAAAATTGCTTCGACATTCCGGAAAGAGAAACTGAAAATAAAAGTGCCGGTTTAAGGTATCTAATTTAGTGTTAAACCGGAGAAGAATATTGTGGAAGTTTAGTTGGCGGTTTAAGAGAGGGATAATGCTATATGGCGGATTGACTATTAAAGGGTTAAACCGCCTGTAGGCAGAATGGCCAGAATTCGAAATTTCTGCTAAGTATTGACAGAAACAGGTTTCACACAATGGTCAAATTTATTTGGATCTACCACACATTTGTAAAGCAGTTTTTATCAGAGTTCTAAAGGAGCTAAATAGGGCAGGGAAGGCCATGTACTCTACAGAGGTAAAAGAACGATCTGCTAGCATTAAAAATGGACGAAGGGTACCTACCGCATGAGATCTACACTATTACTGGGTCAAAAATTGTCGCGGCAGGTGGAAGAACAAAGAAGGATGAAGAACTGTGCGGAAGAACTCGGGAACCCTAGAAACAGATCTAAAGATGGAGAAGAAAGGAAGTTTACCACTGCAGATCTACTGCGGAAGAAGGATGACGAAAGTTTGGTCCGTTTCAGGTTGATGCAGCGGCCTTTGTTGATGCAGATCTCGAAGGTCGTGGACGGCGGCGGAGCTCCAGAGCTTGGGCGTCGCGGGGAAGAAGACGGCAAAAGGGGAAAAGAGAGAAGGGTCGTCGGACCTTATTTATAGAGGAGAGAGTAAAACGGCAGGCACGGGAATCAAGGAGCCTGAAACGGCAGAATAAGTGCGCCTGTCGCCTCGATTTTCGGGATAACCATTAAGTAAGGGAATCTTTTTTAATTATTGTTTACAGAGATGATGTCATGATGGACCGTTGCTGCGTTCAGAGGATGACGTCAGGGCGGTTTACAAAGTTTCAGGAGAAGACAATATGGTGGTTTACGAAAGTACAAGAAGATGCCTGCAAGGGATATTTGAAGTATTAAAGATTGACATGAACAAATTCAAATCAATCTGGGGCCTAATGTGGAGGATATAGCTACCGAGTATAAACCGGCCAGGAGGGTCCGGTTCACCCTTGACTATGTTAAAGCCCATGAAGATCCGGAAGATGGCGCTTTACTAAAAGAAGCATAGAAGCCCGAAGCCCAAAGGCAGATTAGGGCCCATAGTGGTAAACCGCCATGACTATGTAAACTTGTAGTATAAGTTAGGAAAGGAGAGACCGAGCCAGACACTTTGTATGAGTCGGCCTCGGGGCTCTATAAACCGGCCGGGCGTCAACCTGTGTATATAAAGGGACGACCCGGCGGCGGTTTAGGGACAACAAACAACAACTCGAGACTCAGGCAAGCGTATTCCGCTCCCTGATCATCGAAACCCAATCAATCCCATCACAAACTAGACGTAGGCTTTTACCTTCATCAAAGGGGCCGAACTAGTATAACTCCCGTGTCCCTTGTCCGGTTTAACCCCTTCAAGCTAACCCGTTGCGATGGCTCCACGACTAAGTCCTTTCACGAGGACATCTGACGTGATAATTCCACGACAAGTTTGGAAGAATCGTGGAGTTTCCCTAACTTGAAGACATGTTCAGGGGGCTACTGACGGTGTCCTGGACTACGGGGTACTCAAGCGTCATCTCCCGATCTGTTAGATTGGGCCGAGGACCCCCATGGCCGTATACTCATGGGCCAGTCCGGACGGCTGCCGCATACAAGGAAGAATCCACAAGACTTGGCGATCAAGATAAGGACTCCTCACCCACCGGCGTATTCGGCTAGGACTCTTGTTATCCTAGGTCTCTGGTGCATTATATAAACCGGGGCCAGGCTAGTCGATAGAGATACAACAACAATCATACAATAGGCTAGCATCTAGGGTTTAGCCTCTCTGATCTCGTGGTAGATCAACTCTTGTACTACCCGTATCATCAATATTAATCAAGCAGGAGTAGGGTTTTACCTCCATCGAGAGGGCCCGAACCTAGGTAAACATTGTGTCCCTTGCCTCCTGTTACCATTGATCCTAAGACGCACTGCTTGGGACCCCCTACCCGAGATCCGCCAGTTTTGACACCGACATGGGCGAGGCCGCTCGGTGCTTCACCAACCTCGCTTGGCCCGACGGAGCTAGTTGCCACCCCAAGCAGGCGTGTGGTTCAGCAACTCGCCGCTCCAGTTCAGCATGATGAGGAGTGGCGAGGTGCTCCACGCCGACACGGTGGCGAGCATGCCAATACGGGCATCATCGATGCCGCGTCGTACCGCGCCACCGGTGTGCGGTAGCCACGCCTCCCGTGTCTGTGGCCGCGCTTCCCGTGCCTGCGGTCGTGCCTCCCATGCCCGCGGCAGCGCCATGCATCCAACGACAAAAGCCGGGTGCATGGAGAGCGATGAGTCTGTGGCCAGCTTCTCCATGTCCGCCGCCATCATCGAGGAGAAGTAGAACACGGGAGGCCGCCGCCACTTGGGTCCCATGAAGGCCACCCCGAGGCGATGACTGCGCATTCAGGTGGTTTGTTTGCTGCTTCGTCCCTTCCGAGGACCTTTGTCGACCCCGCAGGCGGCCATTTAGATTATGTACTCCCTCTCCAGCTGGCGGGAAATATTTGTTCTAAGAATGGATAAATTGTATGTATCTATAACTAAAATAAGTCTAGATACATCCATTTCTAGGACAAGTATTTCCGGACGGATGGATATTAATTATACCAAGAGAGCCGGATTGGCACCGCTTAGTTCATGTAAATGTAATGAAATCCATCATGTTTATATGAAGATCCAGCTTTTTTATACAAAATCCTTCATGCTTATAAGAAATCAGTCTGTATTTGCACGAATTTCATCTGGTTGGTTAGAGTTGTGAAAATGCATGCCGCTGGCGTTTGATGTCGTCCTCCGCGGAAGGAAGCAGGAGGAAATTTACCGGCTATCATTGGAGATGCTCTTATGCTGGAAATAATAGAGTGACATCCAATCCATTTGAGTTAATTGCGTGTATGATTGTCCCTCTATAAAAAATTAATTGCATGTATAGTGTACACGTGACTTGCAGGGTGGCTACAACTTCGTACGGAAAGTTAAAAAGAAACAAGTCCATCCTTAATCTTGTATTCTAAGTACTCTATGGGTTCCACTGTCAGTACAGTAGCGAAAGAAGTATATATTAAATAAGTACTATATAAATAAAAAATCTAAAGTTAAAGTCTGAATTCGAACTCATGTCATCGTGCTGCGAGCATCCGGTGCTAACCAGTCCAACACATTTTTGTTGTAGACCATGCTTAAGATATATCTCCATGTCTACTCTTATACCCCATCCGTTCCTAAATATTCCCTCCATTCCAAAATAAGTGTCTCAACTTTGTACTAGCTCTAGTACAAATTTGCACTAAGCTCAAGACACTTATTTTGGGACTGAGGAAGTATTTGTATTTTTCAGATTTCAAATGAACTACCACATACGGATGTGTATGTAGACATATTTTAGAGTGTAGATTCACTCATTTTGCTCCGTATGTAGTCACTTGTTGAAATCTCTAAAAAGACAAATATTTAGGAACGGAGGGAGTAGAAAACAGAGTTGGTGATGATGGTGTGCGTGCCATCCTGCAATATAGGCCGTCGGATTTATATCTAACGGATAGCAAGGAAGCTATGGCAATTTTGCAAAAATATACCCACACCCCTCTCCACGTTCACAAATAAGGCCTTCCCTCATTCATCCTTTTCTCTCACAAGATAAACTACTCATACAAATGCATCTTGATGTTCCGTGCAACGCACGGGCATCTAGCTAGTTTCTTTTAAAATAGTTATTGCAATAATTGGTTGAAGTGATATATTTTATGTCTGCCCCGAAAGATTTCAGATTCACTAGTAGTAACAAAGAAAAGGTTGCCTTCTTAATTAACAAAAAACAGGGTGAAAACTATCACATGAGGCCGGTAAAAATGAGGCACACTGGGTTCAGCGTCATCATCACTACAGTTGTGCACACGCAAGAAGTCTACATATCGAGGGGGCTACTGAGCGAGGCACAGAGACACAATGTTTGAGAGAGAAACCAATTGACAGATTATGATCAGATCGAGTTGTCACCCTTCTGTTGTCGTTGTTGGGGGGGGGAGAGAAATACGTATCGAGAGTGTGCACGGTAGGCACAGAGGCACAACTAGCGAGTGTGTGTGTATGTTTGTGTGTTTGAAAGAGGAGTAGATAGATTACTATCAAGATCGAGGTGCCACCCTACTCCTTCGGTGTCGGGTAGTGTGTGTGTGTGTGTGTGTGTGTGTGTGTGTGTGTTTGAGAGAGAAGCCAGTCGATAGATTAGTATCAACATCGAGGTGTCACCCTACTCCTTCGGTGTTGGGGTGTGTGTGGGGGGGTGGGGGGCAGTGACACTTACATATATCTACTCTTATAAAAATAGAGTTGGTGATGATGTTGTTCCTACCATCCTGCAATATAGGCCATCCGATTTATATCCGACAGATAGGAAGGAAACTATGGCAATTTTGCATAAAGATACCCACACCCCTCTCCGCATTTGCAAATAAGGCATTCCCTCGTTCATCCTTTTCTCCCACAAGATAAACTACTCATACAAATGCATCTTGATATTCCGTGCAACACATGGG
The DNA here is from genome assembly GCF_002162155.2 of Triticum dicoccoides. NCBI lineage: Eukaryota > Viridiplantae > Streptophyta > Magnoliopsida > Poales > Poaceae > Triticum > Triticum dicoccoides. The sequence goes on from NC_041383.1 coordinate 510,504,308, forward strand.
CATCTTGCTAGTAGGGAGAAGGAGTTTGTGTGACACATATCTAGCTATATTAAGGGATAGGTAGATAGCATTTGTGTGAGGCATACTTAAAGCATCACGAAGATAAACAAACGGTGTGCATGCAAGTGCCGGAAAAAATGAAGCGAGAAACAATGTGTGAGCACGCGCGCGTGCATGTGTGTGTGTGTGTGTGTGAGAGAGAGAGAGAGAGAGAGAGAGAGAGAGAGAGAGAAATCTCAAAACAAAAGGTGCTCTGCTGGAATCCCATTGTATGTATTCATATGGTTCTGGAACTCGAGTTAACCTTAGGCATATGTGTGAGAGACATTATTATACTTTGAGATATTAGCGGCTGTGGGTGGGCGGAATTAAAGGGGTGGGTGTGTTAGACAGAGAGAGCGTGTGTGTTTCTGTGTGAGAGACTTGTAGGACGGGGTAGAAAGACGAATTCTAACCTTGATGGAGGGATAGAGATACATGTAGTGCACGTGTGTGATTCCGATGCCCACAGGGAAATGAGATATGTATGCGTGTGAGGGAGATTGCACAATTCATTCATGTATCACTATCTAGCAATCGTGGACGTGCATGCATCGCTTGAACATAAATCAATATCTACTTCGTATCATGGCAAAGGTACAATATCGATTCAACGCTATAAAGATTGAACACTCACATATCACATTTTTTCTATTCAAATAAACATTTTCAGTTGTGCATGCCAAAGTTAGAGTGATGTTTCTTCAAACAACCAATGTAGCTATCATGTACATGCACCATTGTTACTCTTGCATTCAAATACATTAGTCTTGGATGATTTAAGGTTCTATTATGAAGTAATATATGTAATATTCATATATGAATTCAACGGGTACGCAATTTATGAAATGGAGGCTATGTAATCATGTGAGGTAACACTTTTAAGTAGCGTACTACTATATCCATTTCTTTTTGTGCGCCTCTACACTAACACGTAACTGCATTATGTTTAAAGTAAATAACCAATGGCACTAAATTATCTATTTACACGAGAAATATATAGGCTGAGCGTTTGATCCCTTTTTTGTGAACGCGCCACTACACCTGTACGATTGGTCGCGCCCATGTGAACGTCCAAGTTATTGGCACATCATCCCGAGTTATTGTCTTTTTTTCTGGGGTGGACTTCACACCAATTATTAACTGCTGACGCATGCCCCGTGTAGTCTAGCATGACCTTCCCGCTAGCAGTCCAAAATTAGTTGAAACTGGATACGAACAATCCCGCGGGCGGCAAAATCTCCCGACTCCTTCTAAAATTTCCGCCACCTTAGTCTTTAGCATGCGAAATTCCCCTTTTGTCCTTGGTGCACGGGGACCAACAGTTACAATACTGCCCTCATTTACATAAAAGGTCGGGGCTGCTTTCGTAACTTCTGGTTCCCCCCACTACACGGCACCCCCATTTCCTCTCATCCTCCCACAAAAACGACTAACTCCACAGCACCAGAGCATCTTACATCACGTCATCCGTACTTCATCGGCCTTTCTCCCCTCCCCTCTCGAAACCATAGGATGCTCATCCACCGGCGTAACAGATCTCATTCACTGCCAGCGGCGTCCACCTTGCCGGATCTGCTTCTACGGCCTCATCTACCCCTCCCACCTCCCCTAGAAACAAGTAGACTGCTCACTATACCATAGCCCATTCAGTGTCGGCCTTGTCCACGGTGCCGGATCTGCTTCGCCGGTACTCTCATCAACCGCCGCGCATCTGCAGCGGCTCATTCATACTCCCCACCGGAGACACTTCGTCCACACCCCTCGGAGCCGCCCCACTGACGCCCCCGTCGGCGGCCGCGGACACCTTCCTCAACCCTACCGGAGCCGCCTCGCCGACACCATCGTCAACCCTACCGGAGTAGCTTCTCCTATACCATTATCAAACCTACCAGGGCCGCTTTGCCAACTCACAAGTCCACGGCCTCAGATCCGCTTCCTCGCACCCTCATCCAACCTACCGGAGTAGCTTCTGACGCCCCGTCCAGGGCCACAAATCCGCATCATCGACACCATCCTTAACCCAACCACCGGAGCAGCTTCACCTACGCCCTTGTCCACGGCCACATATCTGCTTCGCCCACACCATAGTCCACTCTACCGGAGCCGCTCCACAAACACCCTACTCGACGGTTCTAGATCTCCTTACCGGACCCCGACAGCCAGTGCAGCATCATCACCCTTAATGTTTCTAACCTAATTTCCACCATCTAGCAAGATGTCAAGCACCCGCCACGGCCTAGGTACTTGTCACCTTTAAAACCGTCCAGCATCACCTGCCCGATGTACTTCAAATATACTAACTGGTCGTTGTTACCTATTATGCAGCTGGCAAAAACTACAAGGACGATGTTTCTTCTGGATCTAACAGCTTGGCCAACCAAGATCCTGGACTGAGGCATTGCTATGATCTTGTAAGTGCGTCTCTCTCTATTGTATTGTTCTATGCCTGCCTGCGTGCTTTGCTAGGATTTTGACCAGTAATCCCTTTGTGCAGACAATGATTTCTACTACTGGCTACTAAATTACATATGTAGATGTCATACATGATACTACCTCATACCTTCGTTCCTAAATATAAGTCTTTCTAGAGATTCCACTATAGGCTACATACGGAGCAAAATTAGTGAATCTACACTCGGAAATGCATCTATATACATCTGTATGTGGTGTACTTGAATCTCTACAAAGATATATATTTAGGAACAGAGGCAGTACATTACACAAAATCGTAGGTGGCATGTAGGAATTCTAGTGCACCACATTAGGCTCCCTTAGAGTGCCTGCTAGTCCAGCACACAGAGTCATGGCTAGTTTATGCTACGCACACTATCATTAATTGGTTGTTTAAATATGTGCAAGGGATATGTAATGTATTATCATGTAGAGATGTCTGAAATTAGCCGTGTGAACTTGCAGATAGGGTTACACAATGAAAAAGTACAAGATGTATATGGCAATTTCATGGAACACCGCAAAAAAAGGAGAGGCAACAGTGAGCCTATACAGTGTGCTATGGTACGTCACTCCTCCATTGCAATCATCGTGACATGTTATTTGTATGTCAGTTCTATTGGCCAAGTTTCTTAGGGATAGTTATTACGAGTTATCCTAAGAAAATAAGCACCTCTGAATATAAGCTCCATGTAATAAGCCAACCAGTTCTTTTCATTGCGTTTTCAGCTTATCTTTGGTATGATCAGTGAAAAGTCTAGATTGTATTATATTTTTTCATTTTTCTGCCCATATGAAAATTAATTTGACTTGCAAGCATCACAAATTGAACCCAGTGTCGTAATTAATATGATAGGAAAACATACCATCACTATTTGCTCAAAATGTAAATACAAAGATACCATCTACTTGGCACAATCTACTTTGGCTAATGTTTTCCATAGAGATCCCATTGCCTAATTTAAACGAAGAACGCATGACCCACATTTAAATGAAGAACAATTATTTATTGAAATTCGATGGTCCAAGTGGCTGGTTATTATCATATAGCAGCACCACCTAAAAGCATCATATAGCAGCAACAGCAGGTCATAGCAACTCATCATACAGCAGCAGCAGTGTGCAATTCGTCATATACCAACAACAGCTCATAGCAATTCATCATATAGCAGCAGCAGGAGCAGCTCATAATAATTCATCATATAGCATCAGCAGGAGCAACTCATAGCAATTCATCATACAGCAGCAGCAGTAGCAGCTTATAGCAACTCATCATATAGCAGCAGCAGCAGCTCATAGCAATTCATCATATAGCAGCAGTAGCTCATAGCAATTCATCATATAGCAGCAGCAGCTCATAGGAATTCATCATATAGCAACAGCAGCTCATAGCAATTCATCATATAGCAGCAGCAAGAGCAGCTCATAGCAATGCATCATATAGCAGCAGCAGAAGCAGCTCATAGCAATTCATCGTATGATGGATCAGAATGAAAATTTGGCAAAAAATCAGAGGAGATCCTCAGCTTGTTGGATGAGCTCATCCTTTAACAACACCTCAAGGCCACGGCCTGGGAGGAGGAGAGGGGGAATAAGGTGCCTTCTGGCGCAGTGTGGCATCAGCCGTAGTGCGTTGGACGAACCAGTGGAGTAACTGCTGGAGACCATGAGAATGAGGGGCAGCTCTAGAGGGAGGAGCAGCCAGGGAGATTTGCCCCTACCCGCCGGCCATGTAGCCTAGCTGGACAGAGCATCATTGAGGACCAGGCCAGATGGGACCAGTGGCGACGGCTCGCTCGAGGAACCCTAGTGTTGCAGGCAGGGGATCGAGGTAGAGGGAAAGGGGAGAGGAGATGCAAGCGGGCAGGGCAATGAACGCTTGCGTGTTTGTTTTTACTTGAGGGTCAGGTGTGACACGGGTGTCAGCAGTTGCATTTTGAGTGTAATATAGGCAGACAACAGAGTCATTTTACTATTCTCCTTCCCTTCAATTTTTAGTGAGGTTCTACCCGAAACACCCCCTCCAAAGTGAAATTAGTTAAGCCCAAGCCCATAACTCAAAAATGACTTCTTTACATCTTTTATGGCTTATTTTGACAAGAAGCCTTGAAAAGGTGGAATCGGACTGGCCCTTAACCTGCAATTCAATTCTGCGTGCAATGATGAATCCCTCATGCCTGCTATTGTGTACATTTAGGCATCATCATACATGGCATAACCTAATACATGTGCATTCCATTGTAGAATCTGGAATATGCAATGTTTATGTTAGTTCATACGTTGCACTTGATGTTTAAATGCCCCTTAAATCTGGTCAGTCAAGTGATGGTCTTTAAGCCTCCTTCTTTGCTTCTTTTCTTGATATGTAAGATTTGCTCACACATCTGTTCAATAGCTTGTTTGCATCAGCCAGCCATACTAGGACTGTTTGCTTTGATTACTTGTTGTTCTTGACCTAACACTCTAACAGAGCTTGTCAACGATTTAAACACTAAGGGCTGCTGTAGTGGGGCCTTGTCTAACTCATAGGTGACATAAAGGTTTGGCTGTACACTAAAGTAGGCTCTCCAAGAGTACCTTGAGATCCAGTTCGAAGGTATGCCTAGTTTTTACATAGTCCAGACATAGTAAATGCTCATTTCATTGTTTGCAAGTGCAAGAAATGCGGCATGTTTCATTATGTGGTGTTGTTTTGTTATAATCTCATCCTTTTGTGTTCACAGACTGGAAAGTATGCATATTTATCTTCCAAGGAGACGAGTAACTAGTTTGTGTCACCTTGCAGAGGCGGTGCAATGAAGATAAGATTGAGGATTTCCAAGTCAAGATGTTAGGAAGGAGCCTTGCAAGAGAAGTAGGAGCTGCGGTAAGCCTCTCCAACCTGTTAAGGTAAGTCACTGTATCCAACTCAATAGTTCAATTCCTTGTTTGTTTCAGGCATAGTTAATTTTCTCTTTTCAATTGTTGTATTTGTCCTCAGTTAATGAGATGCCCAAAGAATGACGCTTGATGTTGGTTACTTGTATAACTATTAGTTGACATAATCAAAGGCCTTACCATCTAATTACTCTGCCGAAGTGTGCCTGAAGCTTTGAAGTCTATTAACCAACTATTATTGCATGAGGCTCACAATCTAGTTTATACTAGGCTAATGATGGCATAGTTTTGCTTGTTGTAGTATGTTTGTATGAAACCCTGTGCTGTTCATTATGCTCCCTAAGACTTTAATTGACCTACAGAATGGTCAACTGTTTGCTTACTTATACACAATGTGCTATCTAAATTTGTACCTTGTATGTGTTTTGGACTGGGCCCCAACATCATGCTCCTATGGTGAGCTAAGAGAGATTTCTGTATGCGGGCTGCACTGACTAGCTTTTTTATAATTTTTAAAATATCACCTGCTTATGCTTCATGACGTGTAACATTATTGTTCATCCTGTTTTACCATGTACAAAATAGTCTGTCTTGCTCGCTTCACTGCTGTAACTAGTGTTTTGGTGATCAACTTGCGGGTTCAATGAACTTATGCATAGGGGTTGGCACACGTTTTCGTCTTGACTCTTCGGTAGAAACTTTGGGGCACTCTTTGAAGTACTTTGTGTTGGTTGAATGGATGAATCTGAGATTATGTGATGCATATCGTATAATCATCCCCACAGATGCTTGAGGTGACAATGGAGTATCTAGGTGACATTAGGGTTTTGGTTGATTTGTGTCTTAAGGTGTTATTCTAGTATGGACTCTATGATAGATCGAACGGAAAGAATAGCTTTGTGTTATTTTACTATGGACTCTTGAATAGATCGATTAGAAAGGATAACTTTGAGGTGGTTTCATACCCTACAATAATCTCTTTGTTTGTTCTCCGCTATTAGTGACTTTGGAGTGACTCTCTGTTGCATGTTGAGGGATAGTTATATGATCTAGTTATGTTATTATTGTTGAGAGAACTTGCACTAGTGAAAGTATGAACCTTAGGCCTTGTTTCCTACCATTGCAATACCGTTTACGCTCACTTTTATCACTTGTTACCTTGCTGTTTTTATAATTTCAGATTACAAATACTCATATCTACCATCCATATTGCACTTGTATCACCATCTCTTCGCCGAACTAGTGCACCTATACAATTTACCATTGTATTGGGTGTGTTGGGGACACAAGAGACTCTTTGTTATTTTGTTGCAGGGTTGCTTGAGAGAGACCATCTTCATCCTACGCCTCCCACGGATTGATAAACCTTAGGTCATCCACTTGAGGGAAATTTTCTACTGTCCTACAAACCTCTGCACTTGGAGGCCCAACAACGTCTACAAGAAGAAGGTTGTGTAGTAGACATTAAGCTCTTTTGTGGCACCATTGCCGGGGAGGTGAGTGCTTGAAGGTATATCTTTAGATCTTGCAATCGAATATTTTTGTTTCTTGTTTTATCACTAGTTTAGTCTATAAAAGAAAACTACAAAAAAACAGAATTGAGTTTGCCTCATACGCTTCATCTTTTTAATATCTTTCATGAGAATGATGGAAAGGAAAATTGTGCTCAAGTGCTAGAAGAAGAAGTCTATAAAATGTTTGGCACTAAATCTTTGAATGATGAGCATGATTGCAATGTTGTTAGTATGAATTCTTTGAATACCCATGATGCTAATGATATGCAAAGCCATAAGCTTGGGGATGCTTTGTTTGATGAATACGATATTTTTTGTCCCCCAAGTTTTGATGAGAATATTTATTATGATGAAAGCATGCCTCCTATTTATGATGATTATATTGATGAAAGTGGATTTGGAGAGGTCATGACTTTATTTAGTGATGAATCCACTATTTTGGAAGATGTTCCAATTGATTATGAGAACAAAGTTGCTATCTATGATGATTACTGTGATGACTCATATGCTATTAAGAATAATGATAGCCATGAAACTTGTCATCATGATTTTAGTTTTCAATTGGATTATGCCTCACATGATAATTATTTTGTTGAGTTTGCTCCCCCTATTATTCATGAGAAAAAATTTGCTTATGTGGAGAGTAGTAAAATTTCTATGCAGGTAGATCATGAAAAGAAAGCTTTATGTGATGGTTATATTGTTGAATTCATTCATGATGCTACTGAAAATTATTATGAGAGAGGATCATATGCTTCTACATATTTCAATAATATCAAGTTTCCTCTCTATGTGTTGAAAATCTTAAAGATTTGCTTGTTTTACCTTCCTATGCTAGTTGATTATTGTTCCCATAAGTTGTTTGCTCACAAAATCCCTATGCATAGGAAGTGGGTTAGACTTAAATGTGCTAGTCATATTCTTCATGATGCTCTCTTTATGTTTTAATTCTTATCTTTTATGTGAGCATCATTGAAATCATCATGCCTAGCTAGGGGCGTTAAACGATAGCGCTTGTTGGGAGGCAACCCAACTTTATTTTTGTTCTTTACTTTTTTGCTTCTGTTTAGTAATAAATAGTTTATCTAGAATCTGTTTAGATGTGGTTTTATGTTTTAATTAGTGTTTGTGCCAAGTATATCCTTTGGGAAGACTTGGGTGAACTCTATATGATCTTGCTGTAAAAAACAGAAACTTTGCGCTCACGATATTAGCTGCCATTTTTTTACTGAAGAGTCCTTCTAGGTTGATTATTTTTGTTGATGATTAATAGACACATTACTCAGGTCCACCAATTTATTTCAGAATTTTTGGAGTTCCAGAAGTATACGTTTGATACAGATTACTACTGACTGTTCTGTTTTTTGACAGATTCTGTTTTCATTGTGTTGTTTGCTTATTTTGATAATCTATGTGTAGTATCGGAGGGTATGAACCATAGGGAAGTTGGAATACAGTATTTTTAACAACACCAATATAAATAAAGAATGAGTTCATTACAGTACTTAAAGTGGTGGTTTGTTTTCTTGTACTAACGGAGCTCATAAGATTTTCTATTGAGTTTTGTGTTGTGAAGTTTTCAAGTTTTGGGTAAAGATTTGATGGACTATGGAATAAGGAGTGGCAAGAGCCTAAGCTTGGGGATTCCCAATGCACCCCAAGGTAATATCCAAGGACAACCAAGAGCCTAAGCTTGGGGATGCCCCGGAAGGCAACCCCTCTTTCGTCTTTGTTCATCGGTAAATTTACTTGGAGCTATATTTTTATTCACCACATGATATGTGTTTTGCTTGGAGCATAATTTTATTTTGTTAGTATTTGTTTTCTATTATTTATAATAATGTTTTGCATCTATATTTTCAATAAAAATGTCAAGGATAGCCTTTACCATGCTTATTTTGCAAGTATACATGTTGCTGTTTCAAAACAGAAAGTTTACCGCCGTTGCAAAACTTCCCTAGAAAAGTCAGAGAATGATATAATATTTAAATTTTTGCATATTGAGCTCTGATAAATCTTATACAGTTTAGTATTTTTCTCATAATTTTCGGATTTAGGGAAGTATGATGAATCTTGCATTCTTTACAGACTATACTGTTTTGGCAGATTGTTGTTATGTTTGCATTGTATGCATATGTTTGCTTGTTTAATGTTTCTATTTGAGGATAGGAGTATTAAATATGCAGAGACATTTAGTATGCAATGTTGAATAATATTTTTTTTTGATTTGTTACAGTAGAAAATGATAAGGTTTTTGCATTGGTTTATACTAACTTATCTCATGAGTTCTTGTTGAGTTTGGTGTGGATGAAGCTTTTGAGATCTAGGAAAAAACGTGATATGAGAGGAATTAAGGAGACACAAAAGCTCAATCTTGGGGATGCCCAAGGCACCCCAAGATAACATTCCAAGAAGTCTCAAGCATCTAAGCTTGGGGATGCCCCGGTAGGCATCCCGCCTTTGTTCTTCAACAATTATCGGTTAGTATCGGTTGAGCCTAAGTTTTTGCTTCTTCACATAAGTCGTGCTATCCTTGAAATGTCATTTTGTTTTGTTTTGCTTGCAGCTTGAATAAAGTACCAAGATCTGAAATTCTTAAATGAGAGAGAGTCTTCACATAGCTACATAATTATTTAACTACTCATTGATCTTCACTTATATCTTTTTGGAAGTAGTTTGTCATTTACTCGTGTGCTTAACTTATATCTTATGAGTAAATGATTGAATGATTTGAATATCATAATTCTGAAATTATATATGTTTCTTATGCTTATCCCATGGGGAGTAATGAGTTCACATATAAGAAGTAGAGGTTGTAAATTTATTGAAGGTTAGCAAACATTGTATTGGTCACTTGAACAATTCATGAAAGAATATTGAAGGAAGAGAGATTTCACATATAAATATACTATCATGGACATATTTTCTAATTGTGAGCACTGATTGAAATATGACATGCTAAAAGGTTGATGTTGGACAAGGAAGACAACATAATGGGTTATGTTTTCCTATATCTGAAAAGTTATATTGTCTTGGATCATCCAACATGTTGAGCTTGCCTTTCTACCTCATGCTAGCCAAATTCTTTGCACTAAGTAGAGATACTATTGTGCTTTGAATATCCCTTAAACCAGTTTTGCCATGAGAGTCCACCATACCTACCTTTGGATTGAGTAAGATCCTTCAAGTAAGTTGTCATCGGTGCATGCAAAAAAAATTGCTCTCTAAATATGTATGATCTATTAGTGCGAAGGAAATAAGCTTTATACGAACTTGTGATAGGGAAGAAATAAAAGCGACGGACTGCATAATAAAGGTCTTTATCACAAGCGGCAATATAAAGTGACGTTCTTTTGCATTAAGATTTTGTGCATCCAACCATAAAAGCAGATGACAACCTCTGCTTCCCTCTGCGAAGGGCCTATCTTTTACTATTATCTTCTACCCTTGTACAAGAGTCATGGTGATCATCACCTTTCCTTTTTACACTTTTTCCTTTGGCAAGCACTTTCTGTTGGGGTGATCCGGATATATATATCCACTTGGACGTAGGCGTTAATAAATTATTATTGTTGACATTACCCTTGAGGTTAAAGGTTGGGAGGAGAAACTATAAGCCCCTATCTTTCTCTGTGTTTGATTAAGACATTGAACCCATAAATATCACGTGAGTGTTAGCAATTGTGAAAGACTAAAAGATAGTTGAGTATGTGGAGTTTTCTAAATCAAAGCTCTGACATAGACCCTTCCTGAAAATAAGATGAATTGCAATTGTTTGATGACTGAGAATGAAGTTTGCTAGTTTTCAAGAAAGTTTATGGTCTATGCTTTAACATGTGAATAGCTTGTTACTTGATCATGAAAAGTTTTATGAGATGAGCTACTGTTATGACATATAATGATGCTAGAAAAGGTGATTGAAATTATCATTGATCAAACTTGTGCACCTGCTAGCATTCACACTTCATAAATTCTTTCTTTTCTCATTTACCTACTCGAGGACGAGCAGGAATTAAGCTTGGGGATGTTGATACGTCTCCAATGTATCTATCATTTATGAAGTACTCATGCTATTATATTATCTGTTTTAGATGTTTAATAGGCTTTATTATACACTTGTATATTATTTTTGGAACTAACCTATTAACCGGAGGCCCAACCCATATTGCTGTTTTTTTGCCTATTTCAGTGTTTCGCAGAAAAGGAATATCAAACAGAGTCCAAACGGAATGAAACCTTGGGGAGAGTTATTTTTGGAAGGGAAGCAATCTAGGAGACTTGGAGTAGACGTTAGGGAAGCTTCGAGGTGGCCATGAGGCAGGGAGGCGCGCCCTACCCCCTGGGCGCGCCCCCCACCCTCGTGGGCCCTGACCGACTTCTTTCGCCTATATATGTCCATATACCCTAAAAACATTGAGGAGCACAATAGATTGGGAGTTCCTCCGCCGCAAGCCTCTATAGGCACGAAAAACCAATCGGGACCCTGTTCCGGCACCCTGCCAGAGGGGGGGCTCTCACCGGTGGCCATCTTCATCATCCCGGTGCTCTCCATGACGAGGAGGGAGTAGTTCACCCTCGGGGCTGAGGGTATGTACCAGTAGCTATGTGTTTGATCTCTCTCTCTCTCTCTCGTGTTCTTGATTTGGCACGATCTTGATGTATCACGAGATTTGCTATTATAGTTGGATCTTATGATGTTTCTCCCCCTCTACTCTCTTGTAATGGATTGGGTTTTCCCTTTGAAGTTATCTTATCGGATTGAGTCTTTAAGGATTTGAGAACACTTGATGTATGTCTTGCCGTGCTTATCTTTGGTGACAATGGGATATTCACGTGATTCACTTGATGTATGTTTTGGTGATCAACTTGTGGGTTCAATGAACTTATGCATAGGGGTTGGCACACGTTTTTGTCTTGACTCTTCGGTAGAAACTTTGGGGCACTCTTTGAAGTACTTTGTGTTGGTTGAATAGATGAATCTGAGATTGTGTGATGCATATCGTATAATCATGCCCACGGATACTTGAGGTGACAATGGAGTATCTAGGTGACATTAGGGTTTTGGTTGATTTGTGTCTTAAGGTGTAATTCTAGTACGAACTCTATGATAGATCTAACGGAAAGAATAGCTTTGTGTTATTTTACTACGGACTCTTGAATAGATCGATCAGAAAGGATAACTTTGAGGTGGTTTCTTACCCTACAATAATCTCTTCATTTGTTCTCCGCTATTAGTGACTTTGGAGTGACTCTTTGTTGCATGTTAAGGGATAGTTATATGATCCAGTTATGTTATTATTGTTGAGAGAACTTTAGGCCTTGTTTCCAACCATTGCAATACCGTTTACGCTCACTTTTATCACTTGTTACCTTGCTGTTTTTATAATTTCAGATTACAAATACTCATATCTACCATCCATATTGCACTTGTATCACCATCTCTTCGCCGAACTAGTGCACCTATACAATTTACCATTGTATTGGATGTGTTGGGGACACAAGAGACTCTTTGTTATTTGGTTGCGGGGTTGCTTGAGAGAGACCATCTTCATCCTACGCCGCCCACGGATTGATAAACCTTAGGTCATCCACTTGAGGGAAATTTGCTACTATCCTACAAACCTCTGCACTTGGATGCCCAACAACGTCTACAAGAAGAAGGTTGTGTAGTAGACATCACTGTCACACCAAGAGGCCTCTAAGAATATCTCTCCATCGCCGGAGGAGCAAATTCCACTCTCGAGTTATCTAGTCCCTTGTCAAACTTTTTGATGAACTTGTAAGTTGTTGTCATGATCACCTAATAACAGATGACGTTTGAGCAACCCCGAAGTCATATGGTAAGATGTGACTGCGATACTCTCATGGTCTAAGGAACTAAATCACACATTAACACTTCGTGTTATATGAATTGACTTCTGATGATTGCATCTCAAAGTATAACAAACAAGTTTGGGTTGATTCAATATGTTTGTTCTTCCAATGTCATATTCTCGTTGTTTTAGGACTATTGTTACACTTAAGGATATCCTAAGATTCGAAAAATGTGACCACCGACAACACTTGAGCTAGTCTTAGAGGCGAGACTAGGAATCATATTTTTTCCGTTTATCATTCCACACATGCATATGAGTTTTCCACCGAATCACGTATTACAGGATCATAACATTTATAACATAGAACATAAACTCTTTAATTATAAACATGGAAATATAATAATACAATACTATTGCCTCTAGGGCATATTTCCAACACATACACTAGTAGAAAACAGGGCTTTGGTCTAGGCTAGATAAGGGCATTAATCCTGGTTCTATTACGAACCGGGACCAAAAGATGCATCAGTCCCGGTTCATGAGGCCAGGGCGCCGGCCGGGCCTCGGGAGCCATTGGTCCCAGTTCGTCTGACCCCTTTGGTCCGGGTTCTAGCCACGAACTAGGACCAATGGGCCTCGCTCCTGGTGCAACACCTTTAGTCCTGGTTGGTTGCTGGAATTGGGACTAAATGGTCGATCTTCTGTCCAGGTTCTGGCCACCAACTGGGACTAAAGAGATACCTATATATACCCTTGGCCCTGCCCACCCTCTCCTCTATTTTTTGGCCGTGTGGGAGGTGTGCAAGCACTGCTTTGTTCTCCCTTCTATGCATGCACATGAGGTGTTCGATGAAATGCCCGAGTCACACTTAAGCTTTCTCCTCTCCAAGGTCGACCTCCAAGCTCCATTTTCCTCAAGATTTGTCTAGGTTTGGCGGGCCGTCCCGTCCCATCCTCGTCCTCACCGCCGTTGATCGCCCGCGCCGACCTCGTCGTCGGCACCACCATGGTGAGCCTCTTGTTCTTATCTTCTTTCTAAAAGAAAAAAATTCTTACTTGTATGATTTAGATAGATACTTTTATAATTTTCTTACCTTTATTATAGTTTGTTATTATATAGTGCCATGGTTTTGGTATCCACCCCCGTCGGCCGTCGTCCTGTCTATGATTCAGATGTGGTCTATTATCATTTATAACTATTTGTTTCATTTAGTGTTTATGACAATTATGCTGACCAATGTGACATAGATGAACCGGCAATGGATGTGTGGTGCTAGACGCACCTCTGAGTACATTGAGGGCCTGCATAATTTTCTCAAAGTGGCTGAGGCAAACAAGCAGAATGGTTTTATGTATTGTCCATGCCTGTCTGTGGGAATAAGAAGGATTACTCTGACTCAAAAACCCTTCACGTCCATCTGCTTGAGAAGGGTTTCATGCCACACTATAATGTTTGGACCAAGCACGGAGAAAGATGAGTTATGACGGAATACAACAAAGAAGAAGAGGATGATGACAACTATCCCCCTGAATATGGTGATACTGCAATGCGGGGAGCTAAAGATCAAGAGGAACCAGACGATGTGCCTGATGATGATCTTCGCCGGGTCATAGTTGATGCAAAGAGAGAATGCCAAAGTGAAAGGGAGAAGTTGGAGTTCGATCGCATGTTAGAGGATCACAAAAAGGGTTGTACCCAAATATCGAAGATGACAACACAAAGCTCCATACCACACTAGAATTCCTACAATGGAAGGCAGACAATGGTGTATCTGACAACGGATTTTGGAAGCTACTAAAAATAATGAAGAAGAAGCTTCCAAAGGATAACAAATTGCCTGATAGTACGTATAAAGCAAAGAAGGTTCTATGCCCTCTAGGATTGGAGGTGCAGAAGATACATGCATGCCCTAATGACTGCATCCTCTACTGCGAAGAGTACGAGGATTTGAATGCATGCCCGGCATGCGGTGCATTTTGGTATAAGATCATACGAGATGACCTTGGTGATGTTGAGGGCGAGCGCCCCAGGAAGAGGGTTCCTGCCAAGGTGATGTGGTATGCTCCTATAATACCAGGGTTGAAACGTCTATTTAAAAACAAAGAGCATGCCAAGTTGATGTGATGGCACAAAGAGGACCACAAGAAAGACGGGAAGTTGAGAGCACCCGCTGACGGGTCGCAGTGGAGAAAGGAGGAAATTGACCTACATGTGTTGATGTTTGTAACCATCAATGATTGGCCTACTCTCAGTAACCTTTCAGGACAGACAAACAAGGGATACCACACATGCACGCACTGTTTAGATGACACCGAAAATATATATTTGGAGAAATGCATGACGAATGTGTACCTGGGACATCGTCGATTTCTTCCGACCAACCATCGATGTCGAAAGAAAGGCAAGCATTTCAAAGGTGAGGCAGGTCACCGGAAGAAGCCCACCCTCCATACTGGTGATCACATACTTGCTATGGTCAAGGATTTACAAGTAATCTTTGGGAAGGGTCCTGGTGGACAATCTGTTCCGAATAACGCTAAGGGAAACGCACCCATGTGGAAGAAGAAATCTATATTTTGGGATCTACCCGATTGGGAAGACCTAGAGGTCTGCTCCACAATCGACGTGATGCACGTGATGAAGAATCTTTGCGTGAACCTGCTAGGATTCTTGGGCATGTATGGGAAGACAAAAGATACACCGAAGGCACGGGAGGACCAGCAACTTGTGCACGAAAAAGACGACATGGATCCAAAGCACGAAAAAGATACACGCTCTTACCAAAGAAGAGAAGGAATTCTTCTTTGAATGCCTGCTCAGTATCAAGGTCTCGTCTGACTTCTCATCCAATATAAAGGGAATAATAAAATATCCCAGAGAAAAAGTTCCAAAACCTAAAGTCTCATGACTACCATGTGATTATGATGCAACTGCTTCCAGTTGCATTGAGGGGGCTTCTACTGGAAAACGTTCGATTAGCCATTTTGAAGCTATGTGCATTCCTCAATGCAATCTATGAGAAGGTAATCGATCTAGAAATCATGCCAAGGTTAAAGAATGATTTGGTGCAATGTCTTGTCAGTTTCGAGCTGGTGTTCCCACCATCCTTCTTCAGTATCATGACGCACGTCCTAGTTCATCTAGTCGACGAGATTGCCATTCTCGGTCCTGTATTTCTACACAATATGTTCCCCTTTAAGAGGTTCATGAGAGTCTTAAAGAAATATGTTCATAACCATGCTAGGCCAGAAGGAAGCATCTCCATGGGCCGGCAAATGGAGGAGGTCATTGGGTTTTGTGTTGACTTGATTCCTGACCTTAAGCCATTTGGTGTCCCTCAATCGCGGTATGAGGGGAGACTGGCTAGAAAAGGCACGCTAGGAGTGGACTCAATAATATGTAGGGATGGGAATTCTTGGGCTCAAGCACACTACACAGTTCTACACAATTCTACCTTGGTGACCCCGTATGTCAATGAACACAAGAATATTCTATGTTCCAAACACTGGAATAGTGTGACGAGTGGATTAGACGTGAACACATTAATACTTTCGGCAATGGTTGCAAACACATCTCATGGGTAACACCACTATTCGAGATGAGTTGTACTCATTGGCAAGGACACCATCTTCGACTGTATTGACTTACAAAGGGTACGAGATAAATGGGAATACATTTTACACTATCGTCCAAGATCAAAAGTGCACCAACCAAAATAGTGGTGTCCACTTTGATGCAGCAACCAACAAGGGAAAGCACACATATTATGGTTACATATTGGACATATGGGAACTTGACTATGGACATGATTTTAACGTCCCTTTGTTTCGGTGCAAATGGGTCAATCTGTCAGGAGGCGGGGTACAGGTAGACCCACAGTACAGAATGACAACAGTGGATCTGAACAATCTTGGGTACACAGACGAACCATTCGTCCTAGCCAATGATGTGGCATAGGTTTTCTATGTGAAGGACATGTCTACAAAACCGAGAAAAGGAAAAGATAAGTAAGCGAATACATCATACGATGAGCCAAAGCGCAACATAGTTCTTTCAGGGAAAAGAGACATCATGGGAGTGGAGGGAAAGACAGATACGTTTGAAGATTATGAAAAGTTTCATGACATTCCTCCCTTCAAAGTGAAGGCTGACCCAAGCACCCTGTTAAACGGTGAAGATTATCCATGGTTACGGCGCAATAAGCAAGGGACACACGTGAAAAAAAGGTGAAGACTTTCCCTCCACAACTATTCTGATGATGGCTCAGATGATGGATTTGATTACGCGAAGAAAAAATGAAACCCCTTTGTAGTAGATGAGTTTTCGTCCGAAACCCTAATACTTTGAAATAGATTGTCCAGTTTGTACATGATACATCTCCAACGTATCTATAATTTTTGATTGTTCCATGCTATTATATTACCTGTTTTGGATGTTTATGGGCTTTACTTTACACTTTTATATCATTTTTAGGACTAACCTACTAACCAGAGGCCCAACCCGTATTGCTGTCTTTTTTTGCCTATTTTAGTATTTCGAAGAAAAGGAATATCGAACGGAGTCAAAACGGAATGAAACCTTCGGGAGCGTTATTTTTGGCAAACATGATCCAGAGGACTTGGAGTGCAAGACAAGAAGCTCCCGAGGCGGCCATGAGGGTGGAGGGTGCCCCCCCCCCCTACAGGGCGCACCCCCCTATCTCATGGGCCCCTCGGGCGTCCACCGACGTACTTCTTCCTCCTATATATACCCATATAACCGAAACCATCAGGGGAGCCACCGAAAAACTATTTCCGCCACCGTAACCTTCTGTATCCGCGAGATCCCATCTTGGAGCCGTTGCCGGCGCTCTTCCAGAGGGGGAATCCACCACGGAGGGCCTCTACATCAACTCCAAGGCCTCTCTGATGAGTTGTGAGTAGTTTACCACAGACCTTCGGGTCCATAGTTTTTAGCTAGACGGCTTCTTCTCTATTTTTGGATCTCAATACCATGTTCTCCTCCTCTCTTCTGGAGATCTATTCGATGTAACTCTTTTTGCGATGTGTTTGTCGAGATCCGATGAATTGTAGGTTTATGATCAAGTTTATCTATGAGAAATATTTGCATCTTTACTTTTCCAATCTATATTATAAAATACCAAAAATATATTTATCTTATCATATTATCTCTATCAGATCTCACTTTCGCAAGTGGCCGTGAAGGGATTGACAACCACTTTATCGTGTTGGTTGCGAGTTCTTTATTTGTTTGTGTAGGTGTGTGGGACTTGTGAGGAACCTCCTACTGGATTGATACCTTGGTTCTCAAAAACTGAGGGAAATACTTACGCTACTGTGCTGCATCACCCTTTCCTCTTCAAGTAAAACCAACGCAAGCTCAAGACGTAGCAAGAAGGATTTCTGGCGCCGTTGCCGGGGAGGTCTTCACCCAAGTCAAGACATACCAAGTACCCATCACAAACTCATCTCCCTCGCATTTACATTAATTGCCATTTGCCTCTCGTTTTCCTCTCCCCCACCTCACCCTTGCCGTTTTATTCGCCCTCTCTTTCCCAATCTCCTCTCTTTTCCGCTTGCCTTCTTCTTCCTCCCTCTTTCGCTTGCCTTTTTATGTTTGCTCGTGTGTTAGATCGTTTACCTTGTCTTATTGGCTAGTCCTCCTATTCTTGTTGTTACTTCCGAACATGAAATTCTTAATTTTAAACAAAGGGAGGGAGAAAATTTAAAAGATGCTTGGCATAGAATTTGCAATGCTCAAAATAAATCTACTAGGAAGCTTTCTACTTCCGTTCTTCTTCGTAATTTTTATGTAGGCATTGCTCCTTGGAATAGATGCATTCTTGATACCATTACCGGAGGGGATTTTTTGAGTAGCCATACGTTTGATGCTTATAATGCTATGTTAGATTTGTTTGGCCCACCACCTCTTTTGGTTAATGGAACTGTTTTAACTTTAGAACATGTGATGCAAAGGCTTGAAATTATTGAAAATAAAATTGCCACTTTTGAGTTAATTGAAAATTTGGATAAAAAGATCCACAACCAAATCACCCAATATGGATCTAAGGTTGGGACTACTTTGAAAAATCTTAAAGAAAAGGAACCTTTAGTTAATGAAAGAATAGAACAAGATTCTACAAGAATTGGTAAACTTGAGCATATAATTACTAATTTAGGGTCTGCCTTTTCATCTATGAAAAATACCCCAACTCCTCAAATTAATTTATGTTCCTAAAAATAAGGGTGATTCTTCTAGTAAGGAAAATGCGGATCTCAAATCCATAAGTGTTCACCCTAGTTTTTCCACTATCATAAAGGAACCTTTTGCTTCAAATGAATGTCTTGATTTCTTGCCTAGGAGCTTAATCATTGCTAAAAATAAAGAAACTCCTAAAAAATTTAAGTGCGCTACTTATGAATCAAGTGCCAAAGATGGCACTACTTAGATCTATCTTCGCTTTTATGCCTAGCTAGGGGCGTTAAATGATAGCGCTAGTTGGGAGGCAACCCAATTTTCTTTGTGTTTTTGTTTTTCTTACTGTTTAGTAATAAAATTTGCATCTACTTTCTGTTTAGATGTGTTTTCATGTTTTATTTAGTGTTTGTGCCAAGTAGAACCTATAGGATAACATATGGTATGAGTTAATTTGATCCTGCTGAAAAACAGCAACTTTGCCCTCACGAGAAAAAAATCAATAAATCACAGAAACATACTTTTGTGTTGATTATTTTTTATGTAGATCAATTGACAAATTTCCTAGGACTTCCTATTTTGGTAGGATTTTTGGAGTTCCATAAGTAACCTAAAGTTATAGATTTCTACAGACTGTTCTGTTTTTGATAGATTCTGCCTTTCGTGTGTTGTTTGTTTATTTTGATGCATCTATGGCTAGTATGTAAGGATATGAACCATAGAGAACTTGGAATACAGTAGGTTTAACACCAATATAAACAAAGAATGAGTTCATTACAGTACCTTATGTGGTGGTTTTTCTTTCTTGCACTAACGGAGCTTATGAGATTTCCTGTTGAATTTTGTGTTGTGAAGTTTTCAAGTTTTGGGTAAAGATTTGATGGACTATGGAATAAGGAGTGGCAAGAGCCTAAAGTTGGGGATGCCCATGGCACCCCAATATATTCAAGAATAGCCAAAAGCCTAAGCTTGGGGATGCCCCGGGAAGGCATCCCCTCTCTCGTCTTCGTTCATTGGTAATTTTACTTGGAGCTATATTTTTATTCGCCACATGATATGTGTTTTGCTTGGAGTGTCGTCTATGATATTATTCTTTGCTTTTTAGTTTACCACAATCATCCTTGCTTTACACACCTTTTGGGAGAATCCCACTTGATTGGAATTTATTAGAATACTCTATGTGCTTCACTTATATCTTTTGAGCTAGATAATTTTTGCTCTAGTGCTTCACTTATATCTTTTAGAGCACGGCGGTGGTTTAATTTTGAAGAAATTGTTGATCTCTCATGCTTCACTTATATTATTTTGAGAGTCTATTAGAACAGCATGGTATTTGCTATGGTTATAAAATTGGTCCTAGAATGGTAGGCATCCAAGTTGGGTATAATAAAAACTATCATAGGAAGTGAATTGGATGCTATGATCAATTTGATATTTGATAATTGTTTTGAGATATGGAGGTAGTGATATTAGAGTCATGCTAGTTGGGTGATTATGAATTTAAAAAATGCTTGTGTTGAAGTTAGCAAGTCCCGTAGCATGCACGTAAGGTTAAAGTTGTGTAACAAATTTGAAACATCAAGTGTTCTTAGATTGTGCATCCTTATGAGTGGCGGTCGGGGACGAGCGATAGTCTTTTCCTACCAATCTATCCCTCTAGGAGCATGCGCATAGTGCTTGGTTTTTGATGACTTGTAGATTTTTGCAATAAGTATATGAGTTCTTTTGACTAATGTTGAGTCCATGGATTATACGCACTTTTACCTTTCCATCATTGCTAGCCTCTTCGGTACCGTGCATTGCCCTTTCTCACCTTGAGAGTTGGTGCAAACTTCGCCAGTGCATCCAAACCCCGTGATACGATACGCTCTTTCACACATAAACCTCCTTATATCTTCCTCAAAATAGCCACCATACCTACCTATTTATGGCATTTCCATAGCCATTCGGAGATATATTGCCATGCAACTTTCCACCGTTCCGTTTTTCATCATGACATGCATTACTATTGTCATATTGCCTTGCATGATCATGTAGTTGACATCGTATTTGTGGCAAAGCCACCATGCATAAATTTTCATACATGTCACTCTTGATTCATTGCCCATCTCGGTACACCGCCGAAGGCATTCATATAGAGTTATATCTTGTTCTATTTTTGAGTTGTAATTCATGAGTTGTAAATATATAAAAGTGTGATGATCATCATTATTAGAGCATTGTCCCTAAAAAAGGGGAAAGGCCAAAGAAAAAAAAAAGAAAGGCCAAAGAAAAAAAGGCCAAAAAGAAAAAAAAGAAAGGCCAAAGAAAAAAAAGAAAAAAGAAAAGAAAAAGGGGGGCAATGTTACTATCTCTTTTCCACACTTGTGCTTCAAAGTAGCACCATGTTCTTCATATGGTGCGCCTCATATGTTGTCACTTTCATATACTAGCGGGAAGTTTTCATTATAGAACTTGGCTTGTATATTCCTACGATGGGCTTCCTCAAATGCCCTAGGTCTTGGTGAGCAAGCAAGTTGGATGCACACCCACTAGTTTCTTTTGTTGAGCTTTCATACATTTATAGCTCTAGTGCATTCGTTGCATGGCAATCCCTACTCCTCATGTTGACATCAATCGATGGGCATCTCCATAGCCCGTTGATTATCCTCGTCAATGTGAGACTTTCTCCTTTTTTGTCTTCTCCACACAATCCCCATCATTATTCCATTCCACCCATAGTGCTATATCCATGGCTCATGCTCATGTATTGCGTGAAAGTTGAAAAAGTTTGAGATTATTTAAGTATGAAACAATTGCTTGGCTTGTCATTGGGGGTGTATAAGATAGGAGCATTTTTATGTGATAAAAATGAAGCATAGCCTAACTATATGATTTTGTAGGGATGAACTTTCTTTAGCCATGTTATTTTGGGAAGACATGATTGCTTTGATTAGTATGCTTAAAGTATTACTATTTCTTATGTCAATATGAACTTTTATTTTGAATCATTTGGATCTAAACATTCATGCCACAATACATTGAGAATTATGCTAGGTAGCATTCCACATCAAAAATTCTGTTTTTATCATTTACCTACTCGAGGACGAGCAGGAATTAAGCTTGGCGATGCTTGATACGTCTCCAACGTATCTATAATTTTTGATTGTTCCATGCTATTATATTACCTGTTTTGGATGTTTATGGGCTTTACTTTACACTTTTATATCATTTTTAGACTAACCTACTAACCAGAGGCCCAACCCGTATTGCTGTTTTTTTCTTGCCTATTTCAGTATTTCGAAGAAAAGGAATATCAAACGGAGTCCAAACGGTATGAAACCTTCGGGAGCGTTATTTTAGGAACAAACGTGATCCAGAGGACTTGGAGTGCAAGTCAAGAAGCTCCCGAGGCGGCCACGAGGGTGGAGGGCGCCCCCCCCTACAGGGCTCATCCCCCTATCTCGTGGGCCCCTCGAGCGTCCACCGACGTACTTCTTCCTCCTATGTATACCCATATAACCGAAACCATCAGGGGAGCCACCGAAAAACTATTTCCGCCACCGTAACCTTCTGTATCCGTGAGATCCCATCTTGGAGCTGTCGCCGGCGCTCTGCTGGAGGGGGAATCCACCACTGAGGGCCTCTACATCAACTCCAAGGCCTCTCTGATGAGTTGTGAGTAGTTTACCACAGGCCTTCGGGTCCATAGTTATTAGCTAGATGGCTTCTTCTCTCTTTTTGGATCTCAATACCATGTTCTCCTCCTCTCTTCTGGAGATCTATTCGATGTAACTCTTTTTGCGGTGTGTTTGTCGAGATCCGATGAATTGTGGGTTTATGATCAAGTTTATCTATGAGAAATATTTGAATATCTTCTGAATTCTTTTATGTATGATTGAGTTATCTTTGCAAGTCTCTTTGAATTATCGGTTTGGTTTGCCCTACTAGATTGATCTTTCTTGCCATGGGAGAAGTGCTTAGCTTTGGGTTCAATCTTGCGGTGTCCTTTCCCAGTGACAGCAGGGGCAGCAAGGCACGTATTGTATTGTTGCCATCGAGGATAAAAAGATGGGGTTTATATCATATTGCATGAGTTTATCCCTCTACATCATGTCATCTTTCTTAAAGCGTTACTCTATTCTTATGAACTTAATACTCTAGATGCATGCTGGATAGCGGTCGATGTGTGGAGTAATAGTAGTAGATGCAGGCATGAGTCGGTCTACTTGTCACAGACGTGATGCCTATATACATGATCATGCCTAGATAATCTCATAATTATTTGCTTTTCTATCAATTGTTCGACAGTAATTTGTTCACCCACCGTAATACTTATGCTATCTTGAGAGAAGCCTCTAGTGAAACATATGGCCCCTGGGTCTATCTTTTATCATATAAGCTTTCAATCTACTTTTATTTGCATCTTTACTTTTCCAATCTATATTATAAAATACCAAAAATATATTTATCTTATCATATTATCTCTATCAGATCTCACTTTCGCAAGTGGCCATGAAGGGATTGACAACCCCTTTATCGCGTTGGTTGTGAGTTCTTTGTTTGTTTGTGTAGGTGCATGGGACTTGTGAGGAGCCTCCTACTGGATTGATACCTTGTTTCTCAAAAACTGAGGGAAATACTTACGCTACTGTGCTGCATCACTCTTTCCTCTTCAAGGAAAACCAACGCAAGCTCAAGATGTAGCAGTACATGAAGTGCATCCAGTTTTTTATGTAACTCTCTCAACTTTTTAGCACATGCTATGTGGTTGAAATGATGATATCATGCCAACTTTCAACCTTTTTAGAGTTCATTTGTAGTGCTTTTCAGTTTCAGGGTCATTTAGCTATAAAAAATCAGTAAATGCATGAAAAATACCAAATGAAGTCAGAAAGGGTTGCAAACTAATGATGTGGCTTTGAATGGTGCATGTTGAACGCACAAAAAGTCTGGAGTTTAAATAAGTTCAAAAAATGAAATCCCTTTGTAATAGATGAGTTTTTGTCCGAAACCATGATACTTCGAAAGAGATTGTCCATTTTGTACATGAAGTGCATCCAGTTTTTGTCGTAACCCTCTCAACTTTTTAGCACATGCTATGTGGGTGAAATTATGATACCATGCCAACTTTCAAACTTTTCAGAGTTCATTTGTAGTGCTTTTCAATTTCAGGGTCATTTAGCTCAAAGAATGAACTAATAGCAAAAAGAATGAACTAAAAAGCTTTTATAAAACTCTAATAGCAAAAAGAATGAACTAAAAAGAATCAATTATATATAATATTCTTCAATAGCAAAAAGAATCAACTGAAAAGAATCAAAATAATATTAACTAAAATTATCAAAGTAGTTATTTGTTAAAAAGAATCAACTAAAATATTCACTAAAAAGAATCAACTAAAAGAATGAACTAAAAATAATCAACTAAAAAGAATCAAAATAATATTAATTGAAATTATCAAAGTATTTATTTGTTAAAAATAATGAACTAAAAAGAATCAACTAAAATATTAACTAAAAAGAATGAACTAAAAAGAATCAACTAAAACATTAACTAAAAAGAATCAATTAAAATATTTTGTTATTATCAACTAAAACAAAAGTATAATATTTTTCAATAGCAAAAAGAATCGACTAAAAAGATTTTATAAACCTCTAGTTATTCTCAAAATAATATTAACTTAAAATTATATAAAATTTATGCAACTAAGATTATCAAAGTCTTTTTGTAAAAAACTTTAATAGCAAAAAGAATTTTCATAATCTTTTTTTGTTAAAATATTTAATAGCAAACTAAAATAACAGAAAATAATGCCCACCTACTAGGCCACAACGGCTTGCATACGACTAGAAACCCAAGTACTAGTTGGGCCAGGATGCAGGCCCGTTGGGCAAGTAGGCCCCACTAGGCAGTAACAGGTTCATTCGGCCCACATAGGCCTGCTTTAGAGAGGTGCTCGAAACCGTAGCCGCGGCGGGGCTTTTAAACAAGTGTGAGCACCTCTCAACTAGCAAGGTGGGACTAAACTTTCGACACCGCTGTGCGAGGCTATTGCTCCCGGTTGGTGGCTCGAACCGAGACGAATGCCTCCCTTTTCCCGATTCGAGCCACTAACCGGGACGAATTCCACCCTTTAGTCCCGGTTCGAGCCACCAACCGAGACCAAAGGTCTCTACTTCCCGCCTTTGGGCTGCTAAAATTGACCTTTAGTCCCGGTTGGTGTCACCAACCGGGACGAAAAGGGGGCCTTTCATCCTGGTTGGTGACACCAACCAGCACCAATGCTTTTTGTATACAAGCAACACTTAGCAGTTTCTCAAAAGATCGGTTCTTTTTTCCCCGACGCCCCTAGGCTGCTCCTCGTTGTTGTCGCTCCCATCGCCGTCGAGCCCTGCCCCGCCGTCGTCGTCGCCGCCCCCGCTGTGAGCCGCCACCGCTCCGGCCTGCCATTTCTAATTATGTCTATGTATATATGTATGTATATGTATGTATGATATGATGATAGATGATAGATGTATGTATGTATATGTTTATTTTTAATTTTTTTGCGGGCATGTATATGTTTATGTTTATGTAGATGCTTAGTGTATATATAATGTAGAGGTATATGTAGATGCTTAGTGTATATATAATGTAGATGTATATGTATGTATGGATGTATGGATGGATGTATATAGAAAATATTGGTAAAACTTTAGAATTCATACAAAATTAACCGTAACTCCGATGAAAATAATTTATATATGGAAAATCGATAAAAAAAATTGAATCTGAATATGCCCTCTGTTCGTTTGTCACGAGCAGCTAGCATAGCGAACCTGGAACCGTCCCCCTCTAATTCATCTGTCCGAAAATGCAGACTTCGGGAAAACATTCCTGGATGTTATCCCCCTTCACCTAGCTATATCGTGTGGTGCCGCATTAGAACATCCCTAACTCTCTCGGGAATTCAACATATCCGTGATAACTTCGACATGAGGGAGGGGGGTCCGCAAGTATCCTTGACGACTCTGAGAGAGGCGGTCCGCAAAGTATCCTCTCTCAAAAGATAGGACGACTCATCAGACATGAGGGAGGAGGAGTCCTCGACGATCATCTGAAACTGACTGTTATAAAACTTGTCAACTTTGCATGATGTTTGCCACTTATCCATTGCTCATATGCATATGATTCCTTATTGTGATTAAGTCCATGTTTGCCACTAATCCATTGCTCATATGCATACGATTCCTTGTTGTGATCAAGTCCATGTTTGCCACTAATCCATCTCTCATTTTTGTATATTGCCATGTTGTAATATTTGCAGAAACTATGGATAGAGACTTAGAAAAAGAAGAGTTGTTAGGGGATATAATCCGCGGCAGAGCTGATATCTCCTTGCCGTTCCTCAACGACACCGATGGTCAGGAAAGACAGGATGACGGCTACGTTGATCCAATGGAGGAGGAAGGAGATCAAGACGGCTCCGGTGATCCAATGGAGGAGGAAGGAGATCATGACGGCTCCGGTGATCCAAAGTCCGGTGAGGTATATATATATATATATATATATATATATATATATATATATATATATATTAAGCCTCTGCTAACTTGATGCATTAATTGTTTTGTATGTACATATCAATGCTTCTTTGTTCTTTTAGCCCTTCGGATTGAGCCAAAGTTCCATAAGGGGTCGAGGCTCGAAGAACAGGTTGCACCAGGATGAAAGGTTCACGATCACAGAAGTCGCTCGAAATGGCCAACCGATTGCTCCCAAGCGGACCAAGGACACATTTGTACATCAGTGCGGATTTGTTGTTAGGGACAATGTCCCGATCAGCATCCAAGAATGGAATAAGAAGAAGGACTCTGAAGTTTCTTGCGTCTAAGATAGACTAAAAGATGATCTTTGGAACTTGCTGATGACAAATTTCAGCCTACCGCCAGAGGAGGATCTGAATAACCTAGTTATAGAGCGAAAGGTTGAGGCGTTTGCTCTTAAGAAGATGGCAGAACTGTTCAAGAACTAGAAGAAAGAGTTGAACTAAAAGTTTGTCAAGAAAGACGAGACTCCAGAATTCATCAGTCAATATGAGAAGATAAGAGATCACTGGCCCACATTTGTGGCCTACAAGAAATGGGACAAGGGTAAGCAAAGGTCACTGACAAACAAGTAAAATGCTGCAAAGAAGAAGTATCACCATACCACGGGGTCAGGTGGCTACAGCAAAGCCCGGCCGTTCTGGGACAAAGATGAACAAGATCTTCTTGCTAAAGGGGTCCAACCAGCAATATTGCACTGGCCAGATCGGGCAAGGACTTGGTTCTTCGGGGTTGGGGGAACTTTGGACCCATAATCAGGGAAGTGTGTTTGGACAAACGATCAACTTGCAATGCGTGTCATGAAGCTTGAGGAAGCAATCAAGGCAGTGCAGGAAGGGGTGTTCATTCCCGACAGAGAGAATGACGAGCTAACAGAGGCCCTCGGGAATCCTGAACACCCTGGACAAACACGAGGCACATCAGGCTCCATTCCGTGGGTGCATGGATTTCTCGACAGCGGTGGTTATAGAAGCTGACAGAGGAAGAAGAAAGAGGAAGCAAGCGAAATGCAGAAGCTCAGTGCAAGATTAGCGAAACTAGAGGAACTTGAGAGCCAGTGAGCTACCGGCCAACCATCTCAGCGGCACGAATATCCTTCCTTCGACACTGCCCCAGAAGCTACCCCACCATCTCGGGGAGAAGTAGCATGGCTTCCATGGAGCTAGTTCAACCTGATTTCATGGCTCCTCGCTACCCCGTGGATAGTATCACAGGGACTGATCATTGTGTGCTAATGACAAAATGCCAGAACCTGACCTTGAAGGCGACAGTCGGCTCTGTTATACCTCCTCGAGCTGAGAGAACTTTCCATTGTCGTCCGATTCCACATGGCTATGCTATTGTCATGGTGGATGAAATAATGGAGGGATTTGAGGGGTTGGAGCTTAACCATTCTACAGGTGAAGGGGATATTTTTCTAGAAAATGTTTTAAGGAGTATCTGTCTATGGAGAAAGGAGAACATCAAGCTTCCAAAATGGACGACGCCTTAGCAGACTCAAGCGGATGAGGCCCCTCAGCAGACTCATCCATATGAGCCCCCTCAGTAGACTCAGCCGGATGAGGCCCCTCAATAGAGTCCTCTTACGCCTTAGTTGTCTCTGATGCATCAGCGGACTCTGCCTCCTCCTCCTCCGCCTCCTCCGGCGCGTCATCGGACTCTGCCTCCTCCGGTGCGTCATCAGACTCCGCCTCCTCCTCCATCTCCTTTGGCGCGTCAGCGGACTCCGCCGCCGCTCTGGTGGCTAGCAGTACAACAAGCGGGAAGAAATTCAAATTTGGTCCAAGCCTCAAGGCTCCTCCAAAGTTAACATATGAGAGGACTGAAGCGGAAAACACGGACATCATGGAAGCCTAAGTGCATGCCCATTTTGAACGGAAACATCCACCTCCGAAGGAAACAATAGATCCAGTGGAAGTGAAGTGCACTATGGATGCCCTTAAGCGACCACCACCGCCTCCGCCGGAATCCAACTATGACCGTTGTATTGAAAAGACATATGATGAAGCATGGCGGTCGGGAAGTAGTGCCAGTGCTGCAAGACAAAGAAGTGGGAAAACAATTCCCCAGCTCGGTGAACAGGAGAGGCAATTGTGCCTCCCCCCCCCCCCATCGCTTAAGGTGTCTTGCGATATCACTTATCATCCGGGGGTACTGCCCGGTACCACTCTTGGTGATTACGTGGGCAATGATGTACAATTTGAAATGACTGAGGTAGTAGAGATCTTTGGATACGAGCACGGGAAGCCTCTCGTCAAACCTGATCATCCTCATCTAAAAAATGATGATGCGAAGATTGCATGACTGGTACTTGGAAAGTTGCATGAAGAATGGGACTGATAGTTTGATGGTCAGAACTAAAGATGAGTGTCGGTATCAAAACCGGCGGATCTCGGGTAGGGGGTCCCGAACTGTGCGTCTAGGAGGATGGTAATAGGAGACAAGGGACACGATGTTTTTACCCAGGTTCAGGCCCTCTCGATGGATGAAAAAACCCTACTCCTGCTTGATTAATATTGATGATATGGGTAGTACAAGAGTTGATCTACCACGAGATCAGAGAGGCTAAACCCTAGAAGCTAGCCTATGGTATGATTGTTGTTCATCCTACGGACTAAAACTCTTCGGTTTATATAGACACGGAAGAGGGCTAGGGTTACACAGAGTCGGTTGCAAGGGGAGGAGATCTACATATCGTATCGCCAAGCTTGCCTTCCACGCCAAGGAAAGTCTTATTCGGACACGGGACGAAGTCTTCAATCTTGTATCTTCATAGTCCGGGAGTCCGGATAAAGGTCATAGTCCGGCCATCCGGACACCCCCTAATCCAGGACGAGTCCGGCACGCAAATTGTCTTCAGCATTGGAAGGCGGGTTCCTCCTCTGAATACTTCATAGAAGATGTTGAACACAAGGATAGTGTCCGGCTCTGCAAAATAGTTTCCACATACCATTGTAGAGAGGATAATATTCGCACAAATATAATCTGTTGACGCATTCCGTAGCGTGACATCATGCCACAGCCAAGCCTTTATTCGAATCGTTTTACTGTCCCACCTCAGCATGTTTAGCGAGGCGGTTTCCTTGGTATGTCTTGTCAAAGTAGAGATCGTGTCCCCTTATTCTGGGATCCTCATCAATACGGGCGTGGGTAACCCAACCGCGCCATTAATCGTGGCGCTTGGGAGATAAGCGAGTTTTACTAGGCTGGTGGGGGCTCATAATTTCGGCCGCCCATATAAGGGGATAAGGATCTACCCTTTCCATCTACGCCTTCTTCCTCCTTCGCTTATCCATTCCTGCGCACTCGAGCTCCAGCGCCCAAGTCCGCACTTCCCACCTCAACCTTCTCCAATCATGTCCGGAGCGGGAGGTAGATGGATGGCCTCCACCGTCACAGAGGGGCACATCAAAAAGTTGAGGAAGGCCGAATACTTGTCTAACGACATCACGCATCGGCTTCCAGATGAGGGGCAACTCATCCCCACCCCTAGGCCCCATGAGAGGGTGGTGTTCCTCACCCATTTCCTCCGCAAACTGGGCTTCCCACTTCACCCATTTGTCCGGGGGCTCATGTTCTACTACGGCCTGGATTTCCATGATCTGGCCCCGAACTTCATCCTCAACATCTCGGCGTTTATCGTCATGTGCGAGGCCTTCCTCCACATCAAGCCTCACTTCGGCCTATGGCTGAAGATCTTCAACGTCAAGCCGAAGTTCGTGGGCGGCCGGCAAGCGGAGTGCGGAGGCGCCATGGTGGGCAAGATGCCCAACATCACATGGCTCGAGGGCTCCTTCGTGGAAATCATCAAGGGGTGGCAATCGGGGTGGTTCTACATCACCGAGCCGCGTGACCCTAAATGGGCAGCGGCCCCCGAATTCCAATCTGGCATCCCCACCCGGCTCACATCCTGGAAAGAGACGGGCCTGTTGTGGGGTAATCCGGAATAGGTGGCCGGACTCGAAACCTGCGTTCAAGACCTGGTGAACAAGAAGGTTAAACTTGTCAACGTAGTCCAGGCCATGCTCTTCCGCCGGATCCTCCCGTGTCAACGACGGGCCTTCAACTTGTGGGAGTTCGACCCGGCCCAGCACCAGGCTTTGTCCAGGCTCTTTGACACAAAGCACGAGGATGCCTGGAAGGTGCTATTCAAGAGCTCCGAGGTTCCTCCTCCCGTCACCGAGGATCGCAGATTCTGCGCCAAGCGCCAAGCCACCGAAGTAAGCTTGTTTGTATCCTTTACAGGACACTTGATTTTCATAGTTTGACTCTATGCAGGATCTAAACTCCCGCTCCTTTGACAGGACTGGAAGAGGACGTCCGAATAGTTTGACTGTCCGGCACCTTTACCCGAAGGCCCAACAGATGCACGCTTAACAAAGCTGCTGGTTCCGGCACCCCACGTGGTGCCAGAGAAGAAGGCCAAGAAGAAGGCCACGGGGACCCGAAAGAGTTCCCGACGCATGGTGGTGTCGGATTCATCGCCCGACGACCCCGAAACGCCCTCCACCTCCGAAGACGAGGAGGAGGAAGAAGAAGCCTCTCCCCCTCCAGCGGGGGGAGGAAAGAAAAGGAAGGTCGCCCCAACTGGGGAGGCCGGAGGGGCCAAGAAGGGGAAGACCCTTCTTCCGGACTACGCCTCCGATGCCGACGACGGCGGAGAAGAATGGCCATCCAGGGTCAAGCCCCTAGCAAAATCGTAAGTATCCGGATACCAGAATAACTTATGGCGTTCCTCTATTGTACAGTACCTTCTGACGCCAAATTCAATTATGCAGTCCGCCCAAGGCTCTGCTCGGCGATTCGTCAAGCGGCTCCCTAGACTCGTCGGATGTGAATAGCGCTTCACTCCTGACGGCTACCTCCCCTCGCCCTACGGACGATGCCGAGGTGGAGTCCCAAAAGGGGCTAAACCAGGAGGAGGTGGTCCTGGAGGCGCCACAAGGCGACCTCCCGGACTCCAGGCCCAAAGGGGACGAAGCCCCCCCCCCTTGCAAGAAGGGCAAGCCTACGACGCCGGTGGCCTCCGTCCAACCGGAGGCGCCGGACAATTTGCTAGAGGTGCTTAACGGAGCCTCCATCAACGAGGAGCACCGCACTGTTATGAGTGCGGTGATGCAGAAGGTTCAGTCCGCCAACAGCGGGCTGACAGAAGCCTGTGCCAGCCTTCTAACAGGCTTTGAGGTATGTATTTAAAACATATGAAAATGGTACCGCATAGACAGTAGCCCCTGATGCTCAGTTTGGTGTTCGGAAGGAAAAGCCGGACTGAGAATCTAAAAAAAAGATATACGCAGGAGTCTAACATAAATATGTCAATATGGGAATGCAGGCTGCGCTGCTGACCTCTGCCGCACTGACTGTGGAGGTCGATGCATTGAAGCAGAGCCTCGAGCGGTCCGAGAACGAGCTCGGTCTTGCCAAGAAGCAGCTCGAGGACAAGGAAGGTATGTAGTACCTTATGTAAGTATATAAAAAATACCTGGTTGCAAAAATGACAGGACCAACATGAATGTTACAGGGGCCACAACCGAGGTGGCGACCTTGAAGGAAGCGCTTTCCAAGGCCGAACACAATGTGGCTGTGGAGTGCACCGAGCGAGAGAAGCAAGAGGCGCAGGTGGCGGAGGTGCGACAAGAGCTCAATGCTCTTGTGAAAAAACATGAGAGTTTAGAGCTTGAATCGAAGACTCGAGAGTCCGAGCTTGCCTCGGCACTTGAAAGCGCCAAATCTGCCAAGGCCGAAGCCCAAAAGGCCCTCCAGGAAATTGAGGCGATGAAGAAGATTGCGGCGGGTAAGGCATTCTTTATGCAAAGCAAGCACGCGAAAGTGAATTACCTGTTACTTACCCGAATCCGGAGCTCTCCAGGAGCATTCACAGATCTGCCCCGCAGTGTATCCGACGCTGCCGCATTCTATCGGGCCGAGGAAGGGAGCTCGACAGAGAAGGTGTTCTGGTCCCAGTATGCTGAGGCCGGACACCCGGTGCCCCTGAGCGACCAGCTGAAGCAGCTGGTCGAGCTTCATAAGGCAGCCAAACAGTCCATGAAGGGCCTGATAGGCCGGCTATGGCCTGGGGAGGCCATGCCTTTGAGCTATTTTGGGCTGGTGCGGCGGCTGGTGGATGCCTGTCCATGGCTTCAAGTCATCAAGTGCTCTGTTTGCATCGAAGGCGCCCGTAGGGCTTTTGCCCGTGCTAAAGTGCACTTGGGCAAGCTGGATGCTGAGAAGCTGGTGACAGAAGGGCCACCGGAGGGGAAGGAGCATCGCCGGCCTGAGATGTATTATGAGGGTGTCCTGAAGGGTGCCCGTCTTGTGGCGAATGAATGTACCAGGGATGTAATTTTTGAGTAAACTCGCTCGTTTTTATCCTGTGCGTTGAAAACTTGTTCATGTGCGCTAAGCAACGCTTTTTGAATTTAAAATATTACCTTCTGTGCGGCCATTTATTAAACCTGAGAGATGCAAGTCGTCTGCTTCTACCCCCATGCCACGAGTGCTGGGGTGTTCGGGATAAACCTGAGAGCTCTTGTTCCCATTCTTGGGTCCTTCGAGGGAGGCGCTCAGCACAACGAATAAGGCGATCGGACTTATAATGCTTTATCACTCTCACTTAGCCATAGAATTCTATAATTTTAAATTTCGGCGAAGCCCCTAGTATTCGGAAGACCGAGTTCGGGGCGCTATCCTGGATAAATCCGGCTCCTCGCTCGAAGCGGCATGAGTCTTTAGGGACTCGAAAAACCTCTCGAATAGCGACCGGTCTCTCGCCCTATCATGAAGGTCAGTTTTAGCTTTCTCTAATGAGGTGTTAACCCAGCTCACCTGGGGCACAATCGCAGTAGTTCTCCCAGCGCTACCTTAGCCGACATAGCGGAACGTAAGGTACCAAAACATGGGAGCCGGGCAAACCCAACTATTGACCCAAGACATGATTCAGAGCCAATGTATATAATGCTACAAGTTTGGAGTGCCGTACTCATAAGAGTGTTCGGTCTTCTCACACCGTATTCTGGGGAACTTAAGCCCCTGGTGTATTGGCCGTACCAAAGTGTACGGTTGCATGATGTCATAACTGAACA
This sequence comes from Triticum dicoccoides, assembly GCF_002162155.2. NCBI lineage: Eukaryota > Viridiplantae > Streptophyta > Magnoliopsida > Poales > Poaceae > Triticum > Triticum dicoccoides. The sequence goes on from NC_041383.1 coordinate 510,537,854, forward strand.
TATTTACATAAAAAATGAATGCAATAATAGACAAGAGCTATGTATTGTTTATTAAAGGGCTGCTATGAAAGCAGAACGATACAAATGGTGCGATAAGCAAGAGATGGGATTATTTGACATGACCCCCTCCAGGGGCAAGCTGCGAGACTTTAAGTAAGACAGGTATTTAGCTTGTTATAGAGACCACCTGGATGTTCGACGTGGCTTGTTGTCCCCCTGGCTGTTGCATCGTGTGTTCGGCGATTGTATTGCCGGACAGGCCTTCCGAAGAGTGGAGTCCTGAAAGTAAGAAAAGAGAAACGACAAAATCGGGAGCCCCTAGTGCGGTTGAGCCGCCTTCTGGGCATGCCGTGGTTGTGCCCCTCCCCTTATGCCCATGGTACTTCCAGAGCGTAATTATGTATGTGTGGTACTGGTTTCGTAATCTCGCGAGGGCTGGGGTTGGGGCCGCACTGCTATGCTTGCTTGGAATGTGCCAGACGGTCTTGTTGTAGGTTACTCCAGGCGCGCTTGACGGTGTCCGGACATTTAATAGCCGGACTGTAGAATTGCCTTGAGAGGCTACTTTGTACTTCCGCCGTGAGGGCCGCCGTGTGCTCCTCTGTATGGAGAGAGTGTTTGGTATTTCCATTGACCGTAATGACTCCGCGAGGGCCTGGCATCTTGAGCTTGAGATATGCGTAGTGCGGCAACGCATTGAACTTTGCAAATGTGGTTCGCCCGAGCAGGGCATGATAGCCACTGCGGAACGGGACTATGTCAAAGATTAACTCCTCGCTTCGGAAATTATCCGGGGATCCGAAGACCACTTCAAGTGTAACTGAGCCTGTACAGCTGGCCTCTACACCTGGTATGACACCTTTAAAGGTCGTCTTTGTGGGTTTGATCCTTGAGGGATCTATGCCCATTTTCTGCACTGTATCCTGGTAAAGCAGGTTCAGGCTACTGCCCCCGTCCATGAGGACCCTAGTGAGGTGAAATCCGTCAATGATTGGGTCTAGAACCAATGCGGCGAATCCGCCATGACGAATGCTAGTGGGGTGGTCCCTTCGATCAAAAGTGATCGGGCAGGAGAACCATGGGTTGAACTTTGGGGCGACTGGCTCCAACGCATATACGTCCCTGAGCGCACGCTTCCATTCCCTTTTGGGGATGTGGGTTGCGTATATCATGTTCACCGTCCGCACTTGTGGGGGGAAGCCCTTCTGTCCTCTGTTGTTCGGTGGCCGGGGCTCCTCCCCGTCATCGCTAAGCAGCCCCTTGTCTCTGTTTTCGGCACTTAACTTGCCTGCCTGCTTGAACACCCAACAATCCTTATTGGTGTGATTGGTTGGTTGTTCGGGGGTGCCGTGTATCTGGCACGAGCGATCGAGTATCCAGTCTAAACTGGATGGGCCCGGAGGATTTCTTTTGAACGGCTTCTTCCGCTGACCGGGTTTAGAGCCTCTGAATCCGGCATTAACTGCCGTATCCTCAGTATTGTTGCCGTTAATGCGGATCTTGTGCTTGTTGCGACGCGACCTGCCATTGTTGTCCTTGCTATATGAATTACCCGGGCTCTTCGTCATGTTATTACTACGAGCTAGCCAGCTGTCTTCTCCCGCGCGCGGGTCATGAGTGTTGTGAGGGCTGCCATGGATTTCGGCTTTTCCTGTCCAAGGTGCCGGGCAAGCCATTCGTCACGGATATTATGTTTGAAGGCTGCGAGAGCCTCTGCGTCCAGACAGTCAACTATTTGATTTTTCTTGGTTAGGAACCGTGTCCAGAATTGTCTGGCCGATTCCTCTGGCTGCTGAATTATGTGGCTTAGGTCATCGGCGTCTGGCGGTCGCACATAAGTGCCCTGGAAGTTGTCGAGGAATGCGGATTCCAGGTCCTCCCAGCAACCAATTGACTCTGCTGGCAAGCTGTTAAGCCAATGCCGAGCTGGTCCTTTAAGCTTGAGTGGGAGGTATTTTATGGCGTGTAGATCATCACCACGGGCCATGTGGATATGGAGGAGATAATCCTCGATCCATACCGCAGGATCTGTTGTGCCATCGTATGATTCGATGTTTACGGGTTTAAAACCTTCGGGGATTTGATGATCCATTACTTTATCTGTGAAGCATAGTGGGTGTGCGGCGCCTCTGTACTGGGCTATATCACGACGTAGCTCATACGAGCCTTGCTTGCCCTGTTCGGCTTGGCCGTATTTGCCATATCCAGCGTGATGGATATCGTCACGTCTCGTGGGGCGCCCACGCGATCCGTAGATCGATCTTGTTTGCCTTGCCTTGTCCTCCAATATGTCTCGCAGGTCTGGCGCGTTTCCCCGTGCCTTGGTACTTTTTGAGCGGCGCCGGGGTGCGGCTTGAGTTGAGGGCCGAAAGGCCTCTCTGTGGCGGCCACGGGGTGGCCGATCGGCCGCATCATACGCTAGTGATGTAGGTTTAGGTGCTTCCTCCTCTAGCTGGGGTAGCAGCCTGCGCTTTGGGTAGCTCTTGGAGGGGCGTTCGAGTTTGTACTCTTCGGCCGCCAGGACTTCAGTCCATCTGCCGGCTAGCAAATCTTGGTCAGCTCTAAGCTGCTGCTGTTTTCTTTTGAGGCTGCTTGCTGTGGCCATAAGCCTGCGTTTGAAACGCTCTTGTTCGACAGGATCCTCAGGCACGACAAATTCGTCGTCTTCGAGGCTTGCCTCGTCTTCGGAGGGAGGCATATAATTGTCGTCCTCGACCTCTCTATCTGCCGCTCTCTCATGAGGGCTGGCTTCCCCATCCTCCTGCGTTAAATCCTGCTGGAGGGGGTTGTCTTCAGCATTGTCCGGGGTGTTATTGTCTCCAGTGCCGGACTCGCCGTTTTTGCTTTGGTGGGATTTAGAGCGGCGCCGCTGACGCCGACGCTTAGGTTGTTTCTTGGAGGGTCATCCTTCGTTTTTCCATCGCCATTCCCTTCTTTTGGGGTGTCCACCATGTATATGTCATATGACGAGATGGCTTTCCAGTGCCCTATAGGTGCTGGTTCTTGGTCGTCTCCTTCATCGGCATCCATACCGTCGATGTCTTCGGAGTCGAAGGTGAGCATGTCGGTTAGATCGTCGACAGTGGCTACAAAGTGGGTGGTGGGTGGGTTTCAAATTTCTTCATCGTCCGCATCCCAACCTTGCTGACCATAGTCCGGCTAGGGCTCTCTTGACAAAGAGAGAGACTTTAGTGAATTTAGGATGTCGCCAAAGGGCGAGTGCTGAAAGATGTCCGCGGCGGTGAACTCCATGATCGAAGCCCAATTGGGTTTGATCGGAAGGGGTGCGGAATATTCGGAGTCCGGAAAGGAGTCCGGCACCTTGGAGTCACGAGCTCCGCGAGGGACAAGATTGGTGTTCGGCTCGATCACCGTAGAGATTGCAGCCCCCGAGGCGGCGTCTAGCCACCCGTCCTCGACCGGCGCAGTCGACTCCGAGCTGAGGGTCGGAGCAGACACCTGAGCGGCTCTCTGGGCACTGTCCGGCGGCAGAGCTAGATGATGCCCATCGTGAGAGCGCGGCGTGCTCGGCTGCGGCTCGAATCTGTCGAAGATCAAGTCTCCACGGATGTCAGTCGTGTAGTTTAAACTTCCAAATCTGACCTGATGGCCAGGGGCGTAGCTTTCGATCTGCTCTAGATGGCCAAGCAAATTGGACCGCAGTGCAAAGCCACCGAATACGAAGATTTGTCCGGGGAGAAAAGTATCACCCTGGACCGCGTCGTGGGTGATGATCGAAGAAGCCATCGGGCCTAAAGGTGACGACACATAGGAACTCTCAATGAAAGCACAAATGTCGGTGTCAAAACCGGCGGATCTCGGGTAGGGGGTCCCGAACTGTGCGTCTAGGCGGATGGTAACAGGAGACAAGGGACACGATGTTTTTACCCAGGTTCAGGCCCTCTTGATGGAGGTAAAACCCTACTCCTGCTTGATTAATATTGATGATATGGGTAGTACAAGAGTTGATCTACCACGAGATCAGAGAGGCTAATCCCTAGAAGCTAGCCTATGGTATGATTGTTGTTCGTCCTACGGACTAAAACTCTTCGGTTTATATAGACACTGGAGAGGGCTAGGGTTACACAGAGTCGGTTGCAAGGGGAGGAGATCTACATATCGTATCGCCAAGCTTGCCTTCCACGCCAAGGAAAGTCCTATCCAGACACGGGACGAAGTCTTCAATCTTGTATCTTCATAGTCCGGGAGTCCGGCCAAAGGTCATAGTCCGGCCATCCGGACACCCCCTAATCCAGGACTCCCTCAATGAGCACGACTTCATTGGAGTTGAGGTGATGCTTGTTGAATTTGTGGAATTATTTCAGTTATTCAATCAAGAGGCCCTCGACAAACAACTCATGACTTGCTATTGTCTGTAAGTATTACTCCTATAATGAAGTCTCTAGCTCAGTATATTTATTGCATGTATATATAATTATCCTCATTATATTATGCAGATTGAAGATCGTCAAATGTACAAGAGGACAAATCTATGATATTGGGTACATTAGCCCAAATACCGTAAATGAATGAACGGTAGAAAACAGAGCCAAAGATACTGAGGAAAACGTGCTAAAAGCATACCTTCGGCATAAAAACAAAAGGGAAATACTCTTTCTTTACAACTTCAAATGAGTGTTACTGTCTTGTGCATATTCGATTTCACTTACTCGAGGTTAAGTACTGTAATTGATGAGTTATGCGTGCGCAGGTTCCTTTTTATTCTACTATCCATTAAGCTTGACGAGGGAGCAGTAACTGTCTTAGACTCGAGACGTAAAGATCCCAAGGATTATGCGGACATGACTGCAATGCTCCAGAAGTAAGTTCAATCATTATCGCACCATATCGGCAACTTTCGTTCATTTCCCGATATCAAGTAATCATTTTCTTTGCCTGGCAGGGTTTGGAAACAATTCACCGGAATGGTTCCGGGTCTAAAGAACGAGCTGCAATTTACACACACCAAAGTAAGTAGTACTAGCTAGTTCCCCACATCTCTCAATGATTCTAGTTTCAGCAATACTATTATCATGCTTGATTATCAGTTTGACTGAACTCTATTCTCGTAAAGTGCTTGTGGCAGGAAGGCAGGAATAATTTATGTTGATACTATGTTTGTGAGTTCATTCGCCACTCGACCTCTAAGCGGGGCTACTCTGACAAACAATATGAAGTACGTAAACAATATTCACAATTTTATTTTATTACAATCAATTGTGTTGAGTTTCATTCATATATGTGTATTGACCCCCTTCTTTAAATTAGATCTGGCAGATGTGGGATGAACTCCTATCACATGATCGCATACGAGCAATTCAAGACGAATTGGCGGGATTCTTTCTTGACCACATCATAAATGAAAAGGGAGAATACCATACACAAACTCAATGGGAGTTTGGCGCTTGATGATGTCAGGGATGTTATATATATATATATATATATATATATATATATATATATATTAGCGTCCGATAGATATACGAAAACTTGTTGTTCGACCAACCACGGAGAAAGAGAGGTCACTTCTCTCTATATATGTTCTTGATGATCTTGTGTAATTAATGGTTTCCTTCATTTGCTTACTAGCTAGCATCGAGTTCTCTCTATATGTATAGTAGCTAGCGTCGACCAAGCACAGAGAAAGAGAGGTCACTTCTCTCTATTAGCTAGCTAACACTATATGAGACCCCTAAACCCTCCAAAACCTCTAACAAAACCTTAAAAAACAAAAAAAACAGCGTCTGCGAGCTCCTGACGTGTGGCTGCCTTTTAGTCCCGGTTGGTGTTACCAACAGGGACTAAAGGTCCTCCTTCCTGGGCGCCCCCAGCGGCCACGTGGAGCTCCTTTAGTCCCAGTTCGTAAGCCAACCGGGACTAAAAGGTTGTGGGCATTAGTCCTGACCGTTTTGTCCCGGTTGCAGAACCGGGACTAAAGGCCCTCTGGAACCGGGACTAGTGCCCTATTCTCTACTAGTGATACAACCTCCCACTTAGACACGACCTCCTTCTTGGCCATCGTTCTTTGGATCGGGGCCCAGGTCCTTCACCTCGCTTTCATGCACAATTTCACAGACCTGGGCTCACCTGGCTCGAGCGTGTGCCTGACTTGGCGTGCAACACACAAGCTGAGAAGGCAAAAGAGAATTTCCACCACATGACTGTGGAGGCGGAGGAGCAGCGCCGCCGCAGGGCGACCGAGGTGGAGGAGAGCACTGGTTGGCCAAGGCGCGGCTCGAGGACGAGGGTGCCGATGGCTTAGTTGTGGGCGCACTCGAGATCGCTGCCGAGAACCACGCGATCTTTACTTAGTTGGACAAGCGTGCATGATCGACCGTGAGCATCGCGAGGGCATTCGCCATGACATTGAGTTTGTGGAGTTGTGCCAGGACATCGAAGGTGAAATCACCGAGGAGGAAGAAGACGCCGACAGATAGCCCCAATGTTGTGGATTCGGCCTGCCACCAACAACGACGAGGCCGGTCCCTCCGGCCCGGGTGATCAACATTTCCACCGACGAGTAGTAGTTTTGATCTTTATGTAGTGATGTTTCATAGTTAGTTTAATTTCGATGTAGCAGTAACGTACTATGTAATGAACTGTTCTAGAATGCTAGATTTAATTTATATGTAATAGTGTTGTTTAATTATGAAAGAAGTGATCTAAATATGTGTTTCGAATGAATTTGCGTGAAAAAATTGTGTTCAAATGGGATCAAGTTTTACAGGGTCTGCTAGGTGAAAAAACTTCAGTCGATTTTATTTTTTTTGGAAAATGATATATAAGGAAGATTTTGCACTTTTAGAATAGGGGGTATGCTAAAAGTGGCCTAAGGTACCCCTCGGTTAGCACGTTACCCAGCAAACCTCCAGTCTTATTTTCTTTTAGTATCATCAACCAAAGGATCACATAACCAGACGCAGCGGAGACAACCATAAAAAAGAATGCAACGACCTTCCGGGGATCCCCAGAAGACTGTCATCATTTTTGCGGTGCCCCCAAGGAAAAGAGGCGAGGAGGAAATGATGCCATTGACTTGTGCACCTCTAGGCACAGGCAGAGAGGGTCGTGGTAAACCTGGATGATTGGTTGCTGCAGAGGCCACTAACGGGAGTGAGTATGGGGGTGCGATGCGATGGCCGAGACCGAGATGGCGTTGCGCTTTCTCTGGACTCGTCTGTTTGACCTCACACGCTTCGCCATGATGCAGGCTATCATGCCAATTCGAGTTCCTTTTCGTGTGTGCTCCAGCCTACACGGCAGCTCCCTCGGTGCCCTCTTAATTATTAGGGCTGGATGGTCGCTTTGTATAGATGTTTTAGAGGGAATATTATAATATTAGAGTAATTTCCCCGCAAAAAAAGATGTTAGAGTAATTGCAGAAATCAGTTCATTTTCTTTAAGAATCTTTATCTTTATCTTTACTTACTACTTAAAAAAACGTAAGGTTCTCATTTCATCTTTCTTTCTTCTACCCCTTCATCGACCTTTTCTTGTATGATAATAAATCAACTTAATTTACTTATCTTCAGAAGCTGTTCCACTTTAATTTACTTACCAAACTCCGGATCAAAATATAAGGTAATTCATGGACATAATTTGATGATAATTTATTTACACAATCGCATTATTATAGACAGATAAATCACAAGCCGGCGCACTAGAAGATTTGTATCCCGTTGGAACAAACGGGCATTGTTCTAGTACAAAAGAAAAAATTCTATATTTTCAAGCAATCAAGGAGAATCCGAGTTTGCATGAAGATGTGCAACCTTCAAAAAACTACGAAGCACACCCATATATGTTTTGGAGGCTGCGATTTTGACTACTCTGCTAGAGTTGTTTTAAACTTACGAAAGTGTCCTTCTCAGCTCGAGCCCATATAAGCTCTGTATGAATAGTAAAAAGGTGGGATATGATTTCTTTGGCAAACTTTGACAAATATTTTGGATGTTTGCAAAGTTTCAGCACGGAATGACATGTGTGGAAG
>NC_041383.1:510546121-510561326 GCF_002162155.2 Triticum dicoccoides
TCGTAATAATATTCTGGAGCATCAATTTCTTTTGACACGTCTTCCACGAATGTCATTCTATAATAAAACTTTGCAAACAATCAAAACATTTCTCAATGTTTGCTAAAACATAATTCAGACTTTTTTTCTTTTTTTTTCTTTTTGGTTTTACTGTTCTGAGCTCGAGCGCAGATAATCCATGTCATTCTTTTTCTTGTTTAAAATGGTCAAATGTAATATCCCGTCTGCTTTGAGATTCACCAGTAAGAGCCATACTCAGTTACTAAGTAGGTGCGGGGTATCCAAGAATCATATTCATAGCGAAATTGTAAATTGGAGCAATCGTTGAGACCAACGGATCCGATTACTACACTGTGCTTCTGAATATAGGATTAACCCTATTGAGAGCTACTAGGCATAGCAAGCCACTAAGGAATAATCCTATTGAGAGCAACATGGCAGAGCAGGGCGCTACTCTATAACAGTATAGCCCTTTGCCCTTTTGCGGGGACAGATGAGGTAAGGCCTGCAGCAAGTTGAAGGGGAGTTGATTGGCGGCACAGGCAACACCTCAAAAGGCAGAAATTGGCAAGCATGCAGGGTCGATGTAGCCGTGGGCCAAGCCATAACACGTGCAAGCATGTATGCCTAGCTGCCTAGGAAGGACAGGAGAGCATATCCTGTGGGCTGTGGCCATGGAGAAGAAAGCTTCATGGGAAAAGAATGCGAATACGTATGTAGGTATCCATACATTGTCAAAGTTGCAACAAGTGCGATAACTACCTGTAGCTATTGTTTTTTTTTTGCTGCCACAATTTTTTAATATGCACCACTTTTTTTTTTAAGATCCAGCAAATTGCTGGCAAGAAGCAGTGGAAAAATAACATGGTGAAGATCAAAGAAAAAGAAAACAACAACCCTGTCGGCGGAGCGACACTACACTCCCAAGCCATATTGACACTACACTCACAAGCCATATTGGCTACAGAACAACACTACACTCACAAGGCGCAACACCATCCACGACAACGCAGCTTCGACTCCGACAGATAACTACGAATAACTAGGCAAGGTTGGCGTCGCAGAAGATCGCCGAATGGACCACCCGTCACGCGTCATCATACGCCACCTGGGCCCCACCACCGCAGTTTCGACTTCACAAAAACAAACAACCGAGGCAATCCCACAAACACGCTGGAGAAGAGTCGACTAGCTCGACCAATGCCACGCCTCCGACATTGCTAACCCCCATCATCGTTGCCACAGCAGCCACCATGCACGTCGAGTTGTAGGAAGCACCAATGGGATCAAGATCTACAAGAGGGCGCCCTAAGAGGGGAAATGACGTTACCACTCGACCCTACAGCAGGATCTTGGTTTCACCCGAAGATCTTGATCTAGAAGTAGAGGATAGACACCTGAGGATGCCTCCAAGGAGGATAATGACGCCCACGGGTGCCATCAGCGCCAGACGGCGAGCACCAACCATGCTTTCACCCAGAGCAACCACTCCCATGCAGTCAGCCAAGGCCGACAGGTACCTCCACTGGACCGTGCACCCCCAACAACAACGCTGTTGTAGGACCTTGAGAAGAGGTGTCTAGAGGGGGGGGTGATTAGACACTAAGTACCAAAGTTGCAGTTTTTAGGTTTCTTTAAAGTTTGAGTGGAGTTTAGGCACAAGTTTAACATTCACAACATATAGCAAGCAAGCATGCAAAGACTATATGAGCAGCGGAAAGTAAAAGCATGCAACTTGCAAGAATGTAAAGGGAAGGGTTTGGAGGATTCAAACGCAATTGGAGACACGGATGTTTTTGGCGTGGTTCCGATAGGTGGTGCTATCGTACATCCACGTTGATGGAGACTTCAACCCACGAAGGGTAACGGTTGCGCGAGTTCACGGAGGGCTCCACCCAAGAAGGGTCCACGAAGAAGCAACATTGTCTATCCCACCATGGCCGTCGCCCACGAAGGACTTGCCTCACTAGCGGTAGATCTTTACGAAGTAGACTATCTCCTTGCCCTTACAAACTCCTTGGTTCAACTCCACAATCTTGTCGGAGGCTCCCAAGTGACACCTAGCCAATCTAGGAGACACCACTCTCCAAGAAGTAACAAATGGTGTGTTGATGATGAACTCCTTGCTCTTGTGCTTCAAATGATAGTCTCCCCAACACTCAACTCTCTCTCATAGGATTTGGATCTGGTGGAAAGAGGGTTTGAGGTGGAAAGCAACTTGGGGAAGGCTAGAGATCAAGATTCATATGGTAGGAATGGAATATCTTGGCCTCAACACATGAGTAGGTAGTTCTCTCTCAGAAATAGGATGCTGGAAGTGTAGGTTCAGTCTGATGGCTCTCTCCATGAATGAAGAGGAGGTGGAGGGGTATATATAGCCTCCACACAAAATCTAACCGTTACACACAATCTACCAAACTCGATGGGACCGAATCGTTAAACTCGGTCAGACCGATTTAGCAAATAATGTGACCGTTAGGGTTTTCGGTGAGACCGGAATGCAACTCGGTGGGAACGATTCGGTTAGGGTTAGGGCATAACGTAATCTCGGTAAGACCGATTACACAAACTCGGTGGGACCAATTTTGGTAATAAGCTTTCCAGAGAGTTGGTCAGGCAAACTCGGTTTGACCGATTATCAAACTCGGTGGAACCGATTTTGATAATAAGTTAACCAGAGAGTTTGCATTGTAATCTCGGTAGTACCGATTGCTCAAACTCGGTGAGACCGATTTTGATAGTGGACATACACAAAGAGATTACAATCCCATCTCGGTGAGACCGAGATCCCTATCGGTGAGACCGATTTGCCTAGGGTTTGTGGCAGTGGCTAAGACATCCAAACTCGGTGGCGCCGGATAGAAAGAATCGGTGGGGCCGAGTTTGACTTTAGATTTAGGACAAATGTGTGGAAGTGGGAAAGTAGCTGAGGGTTTTGGAGCATATCACTAAGCACATGAAGCAAGAGGCTCATTAAGCAACACCTCATCCCTCCTTGATAGTATTGGCTTTTCCTATAGACTCAGTGTGATCTTGGATCACTGAAACGTAAAATGAAGAGTCTTGAGCTTGAAGCTTGAGCCAATCCTTTGTCCTTAGCATCTTGAAGGAGTTCCCACATCCTTTAGTCCATGCCACTCCATTGTTGAACTTATCTGAAACATACTAGATAAAACTGTTAGGCCAACAAGAGATATGTTGTCATTAATTACCAAAACAACCTAGGAAGCACTTGTGCTTTCAATCTCCCCCTTTTTGGTAATTGATGGCAACATACATCAAAGCTTTAGATAAAGATATAAAGAATATCAAGTAAAGCTTTGGAAAGACATGTAACAAGCATAGGTCCCCCCTACATGTATGCAATCATGTGAATATGAAATATAGAAGCATGTGATAGCATAACCATGATAGAGCAGGCAATGTGTTACATGTATCTTGGCTATATGCATCAGAGCAAAAAGTATTAAAGAGAATACCTTCATGCCCATGAGTCCTTCTTGCAAACAGTATGTACATCAGCAAGAATTCCTCATACACATGATTGTGATGCATATGGAATTCTTGCTGATGTACATACTGTTTGCAAGAAGGACTCATGGGCATGAAGGTATTCTCTTTAATACTTTTTGCTCTGATGCATATAGCCAAGATACATGTAACACATTGCCTGCTCTATCATGGTTATGCTATCACATGCTTCTATATTTCATATTCACATGATTGCATACATGTAGGGGGGACCTATGCTTGTTACATGTCTTTCCAAAGCTTTACTTGCTATTCTTTATATCTTTATCTAAAGCTTTGATGTATGTTGCCATCAATTACCAAAAAGGGGGAGATTGAAAGCACAAGTGCTGCCTAGGTGGTTTTGGTAATTAATGACAACATATCTCTTGTTGTCCTAACACTTTTATCTAGTATGTTTCAGATAAGTTCAACAATGGAGTGGCATGGACTAAAGGATGTGGGAACTCCTTCAAGATGCTAAGGACAAAGGATTGGCTCGAGCTTCAAGCTCAAGACTCTTCATTTTACATTTCAGTGATCCAAGATCACATTGAGTCTATAGGAAAAGCCAAAACTATCAAGGAGGGATGAGGTGTTGCTTAATGAGCCTCTTGCTTCATGTGCTTAGTGATATGCTCCAAAACCCTCAGCTACTTTCCCACTTCCACACATTTTTCCTAAACCTAAAGTCAAACTCGGCCCCATCGATTCTTTCTATCCGGCGCCACCGAGTTTGGATGTCTTAGCCACTGCCACAAACCCTAGGCAAATCGGTCTCACCGATAGGGATCTCGGTCTCAACGAGATGGGATTTTAATCTCTCTGTGTATGTCCATTATCAAAATCGGTCTCACCGAGTTTGAGCAATCGGTACTATCGAGATTACAATGCAAACTCTCTGGTTAACTTATTATCAAAATCGGTTCCACCGAGTTTGATAATCGGTCAAACCGAGTTTTCCTGACCAACTCTCTGGAAAGCTTATTACCAAAATCGATCCCACCGAGTTTGTGTAATCGGTCTTACCGAGATTACGTTATGCCCTAACCCTAACCGAATCGGTCCCACCGAGTTGCATTCCGGTCCCACCGAAAACCCTAACGGTCACATTATTTGCTAAATCGGTTTGACCGAGTTTAACGATTCGGTCCCACTGAGTTTGGTAGATTGTGTGTAACGGTTAGATTTTGTGTGGAGGCTATATATACCCCTCCACCTCCTCTTCATTCGTGGAGAGAGCCATCACACTGAACCTACACTTCCAGCATCCTATTTCTGAGAGAGAACTACCTACTCATGTGTTGAGGCCAAGATATTCCATTCCTACCATATGAATCTTGATCTCTAGCCTTCCCAAGTTGCTTTCCATTCAAACCCTCTTTCCACCAGATCCAAATCCTATGAGAGAGAGTTGAGTGTTGGGGAGACTATCATTTGAAGCACAAGAGCAAGGAGTTCATCATCAACGCACCATTTTTTACTTCTTGGAGAGTCGTGTCTCCTAGATTGGCTAGGTGTCACTTGGGAGCCTCCGACAAGATTGTGGAGTTGAACCAAGGAGTTTGTAAGGGCAAGGAGATCGCCTACTTCGTGAAGATCTACCGCTAGTGAGGCAAGTCCTTCGTGGGCGACGACCATGGTGGGATAGACAAGGTTGCTTCTTCGTGGACCCTTCTTAGGTGGAGCCCTCCGTGGACTCGCGCAACCGTTACCCTTCGTGGGTTGAAGTCTCCATCAACGTGGATGTATGATAGCACCACCTATCGAAACCACGCCAAAAACATCCGTCCAATTGCGTTTGAATCCTCCAAACCCTTCCCTTTACATTCTTGCAAGTTGCATGCTTTACTTTCCGCTGCTCATATACTCTTTGCATGCTTGCTTGCTATATGTTGTGAATGTTAAACTTGTGCCTAAACTCCACTCAAACTTTAAAGAAACCTAAAAACTGCAACTTTGGTACTTAGTGTCTAATCACCCCCCCTCTAGACACCTCTTCTCAAGGTCCTACAAGAAGTGTTAGTCCAACAAGAGATATGTTGTCATCAATTACCAAAACCACCTAGTGAGCACTTGTGCTTTCAGCTGTGTAGGGCCACGACCTTCCTCGCCGTGGGGCAAAGCGCGACCGTTGGGCCTGTAGAAGCCAAATCGAGCCCTGCACTCTGCACATCTATCACAGATGGAGCCTCCCTACTCTAGTGAACGCCATCCGAGCACCACCAACCGCCGGCAGTACCCCTCCCGGGCCGCCAGCCCATAGATCAGAAGAAGATTACCATATCTAGATCCCCAGGGCGAAGATCGACTTGCAAAGCACACGACCGAAGCCGGGCCACCACCAGCACCACACATCGACGCCCCATGACCAGCCAAGCCACCACGCCTACCAAAGCGGTCGTCGTTGCCTCGTCGAACCGGCTCCTCCAAATGCCGCCACCAACCGCGCTCGCGAACCGGATGCAGCCACCACACATCACCGCGCGCCCTAGCACTCCAGAACAACACGACCTTGAGCCACCCCATCTGGCGCGCCAGATCCACGCGCTTCCAGGAGCCCCGTGCTCTGTGCCTCCTACACAGCCTTGCCGGCTGGAAACTTCCGCACGTGCTCATAGCTTGGCGGAGGGGCACGTTCTTCACTTCAAGCTGATGGAGGCCGATTTGCTCTCCATCAAGGTCTTCGGGCGTTCGGGTGCTCGCTTAGGGTGCTGCGTGGAGAGCTGGACTGATGACGAAAGCTCCTCCTTGACTGGCAACGACGAAGAGGACAGTAATGACGATGACGACGGCACCGAGCGGGAGGACAACGGCTCGAGCTCAAGCCACACCGTCACCGTCAGTGAGGCACCGACAACACCATCATCTGCACCTGGTCTTGTCCCCGGTAGAGCGATTTGCCGGGTCGTTGGGTGTGGATGCCTTCGCCTCCTCCAGCAGTCTTCCAGCTGGACCCCGGCAGGCTTCCCTGTGGACTCTGGCTTCGTCTTCCCTGCCGGTGTCCCTCCTGCGGCGTTCCGCTGGTCTTAGTGGTGGTGACTAGGGCATCGCCTAGCCGCTCCCTCCGTCCGGCGTATTCACCCTCGCCCCTCCCGATCTTGTCAGGCTGCGTCCCGCGGGCCCTGATAGGGTCAGGCTGGGCTTCTGCCCAGGCGCTCATTTTACCCTCTTCACCTCCTACTGTAGTTCCTAGGAGGAGAGCGACAAGAAAGGCATTACGGGGCACTTATCTTTTTTCAATCTAAAATATGTAGGGATTTGTCAACTTTTAGTTCAAATTATGTAATCCTCTACCCATACTTGTACTCTGTATTATCTGTACTTGTTTATCAGCGTTTTAATGAAAAAGAGTGCTTGCCGGGTATTTTGTGCACGTGCAACGGTCGTGCCGAGGAACGATCCTTCAATACTTTCAAGTAAACAACATTCCCCGACAGTGCACTTTGCCGGTCCCCTTCCCTGCTACCACTACGCCCTAGCCTTGGCGGGGTAGGAGCAAGGATGGGAGCTGGCCCCTCGTCTGCTTCCCTCAGTTGTTACTATGACCAACTTCCGATCAAAGAGACTTCAGACCAACAAAGATGGGAGCACAGAAGATAGGAGCGACGAGGTTTTCCTACGCCCAAGTTTTTCATACAAAGGTACATGATGGATGGTGGGGTGAACTTAGTTGTGCCCGCCGTACTTCTTATTGTCTCCGGTAGTGATAGGCTATCGAGGGTCGATGTCCTAGCCCGCCCTTTACTTTTCCTTTCGGGAAGTTCACCTGTGGTGGAAGCTGTGAACCAAAGAAGCACAAGGGAAAAACCATCTGCATACTATCTCTTTGTAAAGGATTAATCAGCTCATGCTAAGTACTACTATAATCCTAGCTAAGGTATATGCTCAAATTAAACATGCATGCAAGTTTTTAGGGTGTCAGCGCTTCGTTTTATTATATTTACACAGGGTTTGCGCCTGGCTTTGTACAAAGGGTTACATGCGCATCGGCAAGGCTTGTACAAAAGGTGCGCCTTATGGGCAGAACTTAAGAAGATGCTCAATATTCCATGAATTTTGAACCTTAGTGCCATCTTTGGTCTCCAGACGGACTACGCTAGGTCTCGTGACTTGTACTACCCGGTAAGGGCCTTCTCACTTTAGTGTCAACTTGTTGGAACCCTTGGCGGACTGAACGCGCCTAAGGACAAGGTCACCTTCCTCAAGGCTCCGGGTGTGAACCCTGCGGCTATGGTAGCGGCGCAGGGCTTGCTGGTAGCGTGCATCACGCACAGCAGCCCCGAGACGATCTTCCTCAAGGAGCACAACATCATCATGCCGTAGCTGCTCCTGCACTACTTCATCGTAGGCAAGTACTCGAGGTGACCCGTATATGATTTCTGTGGGGAGCACTGCTTCTGCCCCATAGACAAGGGAGAAGGGAGTTTGCCCGGTAGCTCAATTTGGTGTCACTTTGAGGGACCACATAAACACCTGTAGCTCGTCGATCCAGCGTCTGCCACACTTCTGCAACTTATCAAATGTCCTTGTCTTGAGTCCATGCAGCACTTCAGCATTCATCCTCTCAGCTTGTCCATTGCTCCGAGGATAAGCAAAAGAGGCAAAGGAGACCTTGTTCCCATGGCTTTCGATGTATTGCATGAAGGCGCGGCTTGTGAATTGTGTGCCTTTATCGGTGATCACTCTGGCGGGTACTCCGAAACAGCACACCAATCCTTTCAAGAACTTGATAGCTGATTGTGCGGTTACCTTCCTCACTGGCTCTACTTCCGGCCACTTTGTAAATTTCTCGATTGCAACATACAAGAATTCAAAGCCCCCGGTAGCACGGGGGAAGGGGCCCAAGATATCGAGCCCCTAGACCAAAAAGGGCTAGGATAAAGGTACCGTTTGGAGAGCTTGAGCTAGCTGATGGATGTTCTTGGAGTGAAACTCGCAGGCTTCACATTTGGTGACTAGCTCAGTTGCGTCCTAGAGGGTTGTGGGCCAGTTAAAACCCTGTCGGAAAGATTTTCCAACCAGGGCTCTCGATCCAATGTGGGAGCCGCACACGCCCTTGTGTATCTCTGCTAACAGCTTCTTCCATCTTCCCGGCAAATGCATTTCAATTTCACACCGTTTGACCTCTTCCTGTACAGTGTGCCATCGACAAACTGGTACACATTTGACCTCCGGGCTACTCTTTCAGCTTCTTCTTGTTCTTCGGAAAGTTCTCATGTTTGAAGGTAGTGTACTATGTGCTACACCCAAGCTAGAGCCTGAGGCTCGACAACGAGAGCCAATGGAACCTCCTCATTCGTGGGAGCGCTTACCTCGGCCGCAAGAACTTGTGGTTCCGCGGGAGAGTGCTGCTCACCAAGCAAAGTTGAGTTGTTCCCGACAGCCTCTCTACCAGCGGCCTCGGGAGGCCCTGCCGGGAGATACTTGCCGGAGTCCTACTTCCTCCTTTTTCTGGGCATCATTGAAGCAGATACTAAAGGTTGAGTTAGGTGAAGGGCAAAAGTCCCTAGTTCCACAAGGAGCTTTTATGCGGCGCACTTTGATAAATGATCAGTAATACTATTCTCCGCACAGGGCACATGCTCTGTTTGTAATCCATCTAAGTGCTGGCCCAATTTTCTCACTTCCTCTACGTATGCCTCCATCAATGGGCTCTGGTAATCTTTATTGACTTGCCTCACCACGACCTGCGAATCTCCATGGATAATCAATTTCTTGATTCCTAGCTCCATCACGACCCTGAGCCCGGCAAGGAGTCCTTCATACCCAGAAGTGTTGTTGGTGGCCGCCTCCCGGGGAAAGTGCATTTGAACCACGCACTTGAGGTGCTCTTCGGTGGGCGCAACAAGGAGTACACCATCTCCAGCGCCCTACAATGAGAAAGCACCATCAAAATACATGATCCACTCCTGAGGCACTTCCTTGCTGGGGATAGCTGTCTCCGGTATCTCTTCATCCAGAGTGGGTGTCCATTCTGTAATGAATTACGCCAACGCTCTGCTCTGGACGGTTGAGGTACTTTCGTACTTCAGGCCAAAGCTTGGTAGCTCTGGCCCCCATTCAACTATCCTACCGGTAGCTTCGGGGTTCCTAAGTATGCGTTGCAGTGGGAAGCGAGTGAAAGCTGTGATCTCGTGGGCTTGGAAGTAGTGGCATAGTTTCCTCGAAGCCATGATAAGGCCGAAGATCAACTTTTGCACTCCAGAGTACCTGCCCCCTGTAACAGGGAGCTGACAAAGTACACTGGCCATTGCACCACTTTCTTCTTTGCCGCGGCTTCAGGACCGCCCCGCTAACTTGCTTCACTTTCCCTTGACCTATGCTCAATCTTGCTGCCGCTGGCCTAGTTTCATATCTGGAGAGGATAGTAGCTGCAGTTGCTTCTTCATCTGCTTCCCGCTGCGCCACTAGCACTTCACTAACCACTTGATTAGTTGTCGCTAAGTATAGTAGCAACGACTCTTGTGGTTTAGGAGCGACTAGGGTGGGAGTAGAGGAAAGGTAGGTTTTCAGGTCTCGCAGTGCTGCTTCTACCTCCGGGGTCCACTTCATTGGCCCTACCTTCTTCAAAATCTTGAAGAACGACAAGGCACGCTTGGCAGACTTGGAATTGATCCTACTCAATGCGGCAACACACCCAGTTAAAACTCTCACACCCTTGACAGTCTTGGGTGCTTGTATCTGCTCAGTTGCTCTGATCTTGTTGGGTTTGGCTTCTATTCCTTGATGAGACACAAAGAAACCAAGTAGCTTGCCGGAGGGGACACCAAACACGCACTTCTTAGGGTTTAGCTTCAAATTGATCTTGCGCAAGTTTGCAAAGGTCTATTCTAAATCTTGAATGAGCGTTGATCTATCCTTGGTTTTGACCACAATATCATCCATGTAAGCTTCTACATTCCTGTGTAGCTAAGGCTCGAATCCAATCTGCACTGCCCTTGCGAAAGTGGATCCAGCACTCTTTAACCTGAAAGGCATACGTACGAAGCATTACATGCCACATGGAGTTATGAACATGGTCTTCTCTTCATCTTCCTTGGACATGAATATCTAATGGTATACGGAGTACGTGTCCAAAAAGGAAAGCAAATCACACATGGAAGTGGAGTCCACAATTTGATCAATGTGCGACAGGGGAAAAGGATCCTTTGGCCATGCCTTATTTAGGTCAGTGAAATCGATGTAAAGCCTCCATTTCGCATTTGCCTTGCACACTACCACCGGGTTTGCTAACCATGTTGGATGTAGTACCCCTCTGAACAAACCAGCTGCTTCGAGTTTCTTGATTTCCTCAGCAATGAACTATTGCCGCTCCAAGGCTTGCTTCCGGGCCGTCTATTTGACGGGCCGAGCGTGAGGACAGACAACAAGGTGGTGCTCGATTACCTCCCTGGGAACACTGCGGATGTCAGATGGTTGCCAAACAAACACATCGACATTCGCCCGCAATAAAGCAACAAGCGCGCTTTCCTATTTGTCGCTAAGGGCAGTGATGATGGTGAACGTACTTTCAGCACAGTACTGCCCCACTGAGACCTTTTTCACAGTAGGTGAAGCAACTTTGGTTCTCTTGCTAGTGGAACTCTCCGGCAGATCCTCAATAGGTGCGGCGCACTCCAAAGAGGTGTGCTTCCCAGAGTCCTTTCCGAAATTTCTGATAGCTTTCTTCTCCTTCTTTGTTTCCTTGGCGGGAGTTGCGGCTTCTACAGCCTCAGCTGCTACCGCATCTCAATACATCTGATCCGCACATATGATTGCATCTCTTTTATCTCACGAGATGGAAATGATACCCATCGGTCCTGGCATCTTCAAGGTATTGTAAGCATAGTGGGATGCTGCCATGAATTTTGCTAGAGCTGGGCGACCAAGAATTCCATTGTAAGGCAAAGGAAGCTCAATCACGTCAAACACAGCTCTTTCAGTTCGGTAGTTCAGTTCCCGCCCAAACATCACAGGCAAGGTGATCTTTCCCTTGGGCCGGCTCCTGCCAGGGTTGATTCCTTGGAAAGTGCCCGTGGCCTTAAGCTCCTCATCAGAGATCGGCAGCTTGGCAACCACCTTAGGGGAAATCAAGTTCAATCCAGCCCCGTAGTCAATTAACATCTTAGTGACTTTGAGGTTGTGAATAGTTGGGGAAACCAACAATGGCAAACATCCAACCGCGGTAGTGCAGTTAGGATGGTCCTCTTCATCAAAGATGATAGGCGTGCAAGATCATTTTAGTGGCCTTCGGGAATCTGCAGCTGGTTCCATGGCATTGACCTCACGCGCCCACTACTTGAGCTGGCGGTGGGAGGAGTGCAAAGATGCGCTCTCGTCTATACACATGGCTTTGGTTGCTTTATGGAACTCTTGCTCGCTGGTCTCTTCTTCATTTCCATAATCACTTTCATCATCTTCCTATTTCTTCTCAAGACCTCTAGCAGGTTTTTCTTTTTGCTGCGAGGCCTTGCCGTGGTAGCCCTCTCTATTGTCGCAGCTCTTCTCGCCATCACCCGCTTGGTCTCTCTCCCTGTTGCGTTTCTCATATTCTGCCTTTTGCTTCTTGACAAGCTGCTCAACTTGATGGCATTCCTGGAGATCATGACCCTTGGTGCAGTGGATTTTGCAGTATGGTCCATCAGACTTTCCAGTTTTCTCTACTGTTGTAGCCTCCCGGCAATCAGCACATGCGGAAGCTTCCTTGCCGGGGGTTTCGGTTTTAGCCTTCTTATCGGCACTGAGATAACCAGTGCCTTCGACAGCCAGTACTGATTTCTCCTTTCATTTCTTGTTACGCTTTCGGTTTCTCCTCTTCGGGTTAGAGGTCTCGTCGTCATCCTCTAAATCAACCTCGACGCCATCCTCTTCCCCGGGGAGTTACCTTCCTTCTTCAGCCCGAGCACATTTAGCCGCCAAGGTATACAACTCCTTGATGGTCTTGGGCAACGGACGTTCATTTTGGAACGAATCCGTCTGTTGCACACGTTTGAATGGAAAGCAGTAATCACAACTGCTAGGTGTATCTCTCGGATGTTGTGGCGCACTCGGCTGAACCTCTGCATATACTTCCGCAAGCTCTCCCCCTTCCTTATGTGGAAGAACTTGCAAGTCACTGGGCCTCCCAGGCTCTTGATGGCCACCCTTGAAGGTGCCAACAAATTCATTGCACAAGTCAGCCGAGGATGAGACGGAGTTCTCTGATAGGTGCATCAGCCATGACCTCACATTTGGCTTGAGTGCCAGAGGGAAATAGTTGGTGAATACCCTCTCATCCCTACCCCCGATAGCTTGAACAACAATCGTAAACGCTCAAGAACTCTGCTGGGTTCAACTTTCCATCGTATTTTTTTGGTATTTCTAGCTTGAAGACCCGGGCAGATGGCCAGCGGATCTGCCGCAACTCACGAGTGAAGGCGGGGCACCCAACCTCGTAAGGCAAGTACTCACGAGTGTGTTTCTCGGCAGTGATGCGTGCATCTCCCCTCCGCTGATCTTCCAAAACTTGTCACTGATCTTGGTGAGCGCGCATACCAGACGAGGCCATAGACGTCTCTCGGGCTTGTTGGCATGCTGCCGTTGTGGCGGCTGCCTCTGGGTCTGCTGTCGCGGAGGGGATTGCACCGTTGGTGCGGCCCCCTTGGCACGACCTTTAGCTCGCGCTGCCGCTGTTGCTCGTGGGTGCTGCGATGGCTTTGCCTGCTACGATCTCCCAGCTTCAGTGAAGCCCATCAAACTCTGGATGGTGGCCCTCCACCCGTCCATTTCATCAGCTACCGGCGGGAATCTTAACAGGAGCTTAGCTCGTGCCATGGCTTCCATAGTTGTGCTTGGCATGGTTGATGAGGTAGACCGTGACATCGCTAGACTCCTGGTGGAACCAACAGGGGCGTCGCCATGTTCTTGCCGTTGCACACCGGCCGCCAAGCCAGCTTGGCGATGAGTAGACCGTGCTTGGGGGTTGACTTCCCCGTTCTGTGCTCTATTTTGCCCGTCTTGCTCCGAGCGAGGCGCGTGGCCAGTAGCCGCGCCTGTGACAGGCACAACTGGCTGATCACGGCTCGCACCAGAGTGGGTGTCGTTGCTGCAGCTATGTTCGTTAGTGCGGCGGGGAGGTGGAGACTGAACGTCCCCTCCACCCGCGGCTTGTGGGCCATGCCCATCGGGATGTTGTTGGTGTTGTCCTCCCCCGGCGTCCCTCGCTCCAGCTTCAGCTGTGGGGGAAACAACAACGGTGCTGCCTGCACTGGTCGTGTCTCTCACAGCACCCGCATCACCGAGCGCAGCCGCGACGCCTAAGGCATTCGTGTCCGTGTGCGAGGGGGCCATCAAATTGGAAGGGTGCGCGGTTGCACCGGGTTTCTTCTTGGGCACCATGGACGACAATGATGACGATGATGATCGACGCGTTGTTCACAACTTTAGTTTCGCACAAGCGAAGTCCCCCTACCTGGCGTGCCAGAGATGTCATGGTAGAATACAATCACCTACGGGGCCATTGGCCCCTTTGTGGTTTAGCGAAGATAAATCACGTTGCACAAAGAGCAGAAGCCATGATGCAACATAATGAAGGTGACACTGGTGGTTTTTACCCAGGCTCAGGCCGTTGTGAAGCGTAAAACCCTACTCCTGCTTTGGTGGATTGAATGGAGGGGCACAATGAACACGCAGTGCTCAAACCCGACAAGGTGGCCTCAGGGAGAGTGGCTACGCGTGTACAAATGTGCGGGGGTATGAATCCTTTGCTAGGTCGCCTTGGACCTCCTTTTATAGTTCAAGAGTTAACCATAATGGCAAAATAGTCTTTATCTAGTGATTAGATAGCTAATAGTGCTATCATACCTAACTTTGGCAGTTAGGACAAAGTGCATTACATGCACTGCTATGTGTCATGATGAGGGTGAAGCCTGGCAAGCCTATCGTGCCGCTTAATCACCTCTTTCTTATCATCTTGACACACCACTAGACGGGTGTCACATGGGAAAAACTTGTCTTCCAACAGGCTGCCACGTGCTTTAGCCACTTAATCGCTTTGGCGCTCGACACCGCACCGATAAATAACTTGTGTCGATGTGTGGTGGAGCGGTGGTGTCTTGGCGGGGAATTTGGTCTTGGCGACCCCGGCAAGCCTGCCAGGGAGATCTTGAACTTGTCCCTGGGTGGCCTTGACCTGGCCAGGCTCTCCTGCCCGGCAAGGGAGGCCTCCCAGGGTGTTGGGGAACGTTGCAGAAAACAAAAAATTTCCTACTCGTTTCACCAAGATCATCTAGGAGTTCATCTAGCAACGAGTGATTAGATGCATCTACATACCTTTGTAGATTGCGAGCGGAAGCGTTCAAAAGAACGATGATGATGTAGTCGTACTCGACGTGATCCAAATCACCGATGACCAGCGCCGAACGGACGGCACCTCCGCGTTCAACACACGTACGGAACAGCCACGTCTCCTCCTTCTTGATCCAGCAAGGGAGGGAGGAGAGGTTGAGGGAGATGGCACCAGCAGCAGCACGACGGCGTGGTGTTGATGGAGCTGCAGTACTCCGGCAGAGCTTCGCTAAGCACTATGGGGGTGGAGGAGGTGTTGGGGAGGGAGAAGGAGGCAACCAAAGGCCAAGGCGTTCAGGTATGAAGTCCCTCCTCTCCCCCACTATATATAGGAGGGCCAAGGGGGGTGGCCGGCCCTTGGAGATCCAATCTCCTAGGGGGTGCGGCG